>NW_012114899.1:1464212-1596466 GCF_000951035.1 Colobus angolensis palliatus | reverse complement strand
AAAATTATAAAATATTTTTGACCTGAAATCCTTTTTTTTTTTTTTTTTTTTTTTTTTTTTAGCAAGTATCTCACTCTGTCATCCAGGCTGAGTGCAGTGGCACAATCACAGCTTACTGTAACCTCAACCTTCTAGGCTCAAAGGATCCTCCCACCTCAACTGAGTAACTGAGACTACAGATATGTGCATGTGCAACCATGCCAGACTAATTTTTTATTTTATTTTTTTATTTTTTGGCAGAGATTGGGTGGGGGTAGGGGCCTCACTATGTTGCCTAGGTTGGTCTCAAACTCCTGGACTCAAGCAATTCTCCTGCCTCAGCCTCCCAAAATGCTGGGGTTACAGGTGCAAGCAACCACAACTGGCCTTTTAACTTTTTATATGTCTCCTTCAGGTGTTGGTAAAAGAGCTTGTCTGAAATTTTAAGGCTAAGTTTTTAAATGGTTTTATTTCTATGGATGAGTGTTTTTATTTTCCACTCTAAATTAATCATCCAAGACAAACACAGAAATAGCCTCACTGTTACAGAAAATTTAGAATTTGTTAACATTAACTGAATATCATTTCCTCATTTAACCAGAGAATTCATCCTCTCTGATATTTAGACCTGAGGAAGTGAATGCAGCAATCACATGGTCCATAGTGGAATGGTCTCCCCTTGTTAGTTCTCACTCCTCAAGTTTGCCGAGCAGACTGAATGCAATAATGTAGAAACATCCCTAGCATATAGAAGGCACTCCCTAAACACTGGTTCCTTCCCTCCCCCACTAATATGTGCTAGATACACAGTTGGAATTTTTTTAAACATGTCAAAGCTTGGAATTGGATTCTTTGAATATAATTCAGACAGTCCCAAATAGGAGCAAACATGCCCCCATTTACTTAATCCTCTAACAGGTAAATGAAGGTTGTTTTCCTTCCCTTTCCTTCCAATAATTTTGTTTTAAAGGTCAGTGGGAAGAAATGAAGCTATTGATGAAAAGCATGAAAAGAAAAGATGAGTCATTTGAAAAATTTTCACTCCCCTTCCCAGATTCTTCTCCCCTGCCCCTCAGCTCCCACTCTCAGGTCACTCCTCAATTCCCTCACTTTACTCCCCACCCCACTGCCACCCCAAGCTTCATATCCCTTCTCCATGCTCATATCCCAGGCACACCTACCTCCAAAGAATAAATCTTTATATGAAATTTCAGAATGGGTTTTTTAGCATTATCCTATGAAAGTAATACCTTTCATTCATCTGTTCAACAAATATACATTGAATACCCTTTATGAGCCAAGCAGTATACTTCAAACTAAGATTGCAGTGGTAAAAATACACAGGGTCTCTTTTTTCATGGAGGATGTTGTCTGATGAGGAAAAAAAGAAGAAAAAACAGAAAAACCTAATGACATAGGTAGGCTCTGTAGTAAGTAAAGCACACAGTAGTATGGAAGCACATTGGCAGAGGCGAGGGGACAGCAAGTAGTATGTCAGTACTTAAGAACAGTGATTTGAATACAAAGGCATAAAATGGAATACAATTGAAATGTTCAAGAATAAACATGGGATAACTTGTATCGGATGTCTCAGAAGGCTATGTAATTACCTAGACAAACATGAATTAAATATTATTGAATTAAAAAGTAGGCTACCAAAAAGTAGTGTTTATGATTGTCTTTCTGGAAAAAAAAAAAAAGGTGTGTAGTCATGGATAAACAGTAGAAACATATATAAGAGAATGTTAATGGCTATTGTTAGATAACAGGATAACAGGTGATTTCAATTTTTAAGCTTGTAGTTTCTGTAAGCTCCATTGTTTCCAAATGATCCACAAAGTGCATGTAATAAGTTTATTATTTGGTAAAGGTATATTTTTAATTAAAAGTATTTTTTTAAAAAGAATGTACCTGAGTAATTCACATATATCAGATGCCTACTGTGTATAAAGGACTGTGCTAGATGCTGAGGCTACAGAGCTAAGTAAGGAGCACTCTGTGTCCTTGAGCAGGTTATAGCACTGGGATGCAGGCAAGTAGGAAATACCTGCCAGTCAGGTATCACCCAGGTGTTATGTTAATCAAGCCAGATTATTGACCTATAACTGATTTTATCCTGACACTACAACCGAGTCCACAAGACAATTTAATGCTGCCTTTGTCTCTTATGCCCAACAGATTATGAAATGACAGTATGTTGAGAAAAATATGCTGCTGTCTCCTGCTCTAAGATCTATAGTTGTCAGGGGAGGAAACTTAATTTTGTTAGTTACAATGTGGATAATGAAAATTTATCCAGCATGCGTTTCACATAATCATCAAATAACCCTATGAATTAAACAGCATTATTATTCCTGTTTGCAGATGTGGAACTGAGGCACAAAGCAGTCAAGGTTAAGACCGCACTGCTCATCTATAAGGGAGCCAAGATTTAAATGCAGGCATCTCAACCCAGAGCCCAAAACCCCATGACCGTGTATACTTTGCTGTCTCCCTTTTATGACCGTTACCATCATCTCTGATCTTTTCCCAGAATATACGTATTTTGAGAATTCCAAATAAAAACACACCATCACATAGAACTCACGTTAGAGAAGACTGAGGGCAATGGCCTGAGGGCAGGGTTAATGTTCTCAGCACCTTAGCACAGGCCTGAGATATGTGGAGCCTCAATAAGTAATTTGCTAAATGAATGATCCAGAGAGTAGGTTCATTTTTGAAGCTTCCCGCTCACGATATCAGTTTTTTTTTCTTACTGTTTTCTAATTTTTTCTAAAAATTAGGTACAGAATGGGGAAAGATCTATTTAACTAAGGGTTTCAATGTACATCTTTCTGAATTTTATACAGCAATTTTATCATAATTTTAAGGCATATATATAAAATAACATTATATATAATTTTGATGATTTGATTGTTTAGGGCAAAAAAGTTGTGAATTCTAAGTATAAATTCTTCTATTTAGTGTATACCAGGAATTAGAATATTTTTTGAGTTGGGATAAATTTAATTGGAGAATTATGACATTGCCATTGAATGACTGTAAAAATTAAGGTTTTTATTAAAAATAGACATGGATAATTTTATGTTTCTAGAAATGGCAGAATTGCTGACACAGACTGTGAAGTGCATGATAATATTCTGTCTGTCTCATAGATTAATGTAAATTACCAACAAACTGCTTATTATTCATTGTCTGAGGAATAAAGATATCAACTCACTTCCACTAGTTCCTGTCCTGATGCACTCTTCAACTTAGCTACTGCTCAGAAACTGAGAAAGGATCACGTTTTTAAATTTAGATGAAAAGTAATTAAAGTATAGGGAAATACATTGTGGGTCTTAATCTCTAAGTTCATGAAGAGTGCTTGCCACGTAATAAAAATATTTAAAGCAAATTAATAGTTGTAATGTCCAAATGTGATTTCTTACACATTTCACTGATTAATAATTATATCTCTTTTCTTCTATCTGAATTCCTATCATTTGAATTCTAATCATCTAGAAGCATCTCACTGTCTCTGGTGTGAGGCATGCTATGGCCTACATAATATTCAAAGTCAGTTAAAGAGAAAAGGAACCCTCAAAAGATCAACAGAGATAGTATGAGGCATAAAAACAAATGAACAAATTTGAAATAAGAGCAAACAGCATAAGATATAATGGAATGGAATGATGAAATACCATGAGTTGAGGGTATTTACTTTCTTTTTTCCTCCATGTCCTCAATTAGCTTAGATTAAAAATGGCCTTTCTTCTGCAAACATAGATCTCTGGATGACAGGTATTTTCCACAGTAATTTTCATCACTAATACTTGGGAATCATATCTTTTAAGATATGTGATTTAAACATAACTCTTCCCTCTGAAATGTGTCTAGAGGACTGTGTGGTGGATACAACACATATTTACTGGGTACATCCCATGTGCATAGCAGTGCCTAAATTGGCCAATCTAAATGCCATTATCCTGATATTAAGGGATGAAACTGATTCCTGTTATTCAAAGATAAGGATCAAACAAAGCAGTGTGGGAAAGGGTACATGTCCTATAGTGAGACTGACTTCAAATTGTGGCTCCATCACTTATGACTTACTAGCTGTGAGACTTAGCAGTTATCTTTCCCCTCCAACCCCAGTTCCCTTAGAAAGAGAGGTTAGGATAATGGCTCGCCCAGCAAGCGTTCAATAAATGTCTTCTATTATTATTATTATTATTATTAATTTTGAAGGGTGCCTATATCAGGAATGGAAATAAGGTGCCCTGTTGTGAGGATATGATGGGGTGGGCATTGCATATTTGAAGGAGGACAGCATGTCCAAATGAAGATGTCCTATGAATAACTGGACATAGGAGACTGAGACTCAATAATCAGAACTCTAGTTATGTCTGGAGATAAGGGAATATAAGCTATGAGAAGGATGAGCATTCTAAGACAGGGGATATAGAAAGTCATTGAAGTGGCCGGGCATGGTGGCTCAAGCCTGTAATCCCAACACTTTGGGAGGCCGAGACGGGTGGATCACGAGGTCAGGAGATCGAGACCACCCTGGCTAACACGGTCAAACCCCGTCTCTACTAAAAAAAAAAAAAAAAATACAAAAAAACTAGCCAGGCGAGGTGGTGGGTGCCTGTAGTCCCAGCTACTCGGGAGGCTGAGGCAGGAGAATGGTGTGAACACAGGAGGTGGAGCTTGCAGTGAGCTGAGATCCTGCCACTGCACTCCAGCCTGGGTGACAGAGTGAGACTCTGTCTCAAAAAAAAAAAAAAAGTCATTGAAGTTAGAGGACAAGAAAAGAAGAAAAAAAGCAGAGTAGTTAAGGAAGTAATTAGAAACTGTAGCAGAAATAAGATACCTCAGCACAGAGAATAGCTATTCCACTCTTCATGACATAATTATTTCACATTGCATACCTGTATCAAAACATCTCATGTACCCCCAAAATATATACATCTACTATATATCCACAATTTTTATTTAAAAAGAAATTAAAAACAAAATGTTTAAATAAGAAAGCTTAGAATTAACATACACATACACAAGTACACACACCCCAAAATAATATTTGTTTGTTTGTTTGAGATGGAGTCACCCATCCACTGCACGGAGTGCAGTGTCGCAATCTTGGCTCACCGCAACCTCTGCCTCCTGGGTTCAAGTGATTCTCCTGCCTCACCGCCCCCCCCAAATAGTTGGGATTACAGGAATGAGCCACCAAGCCCAGCTAGTTTTTGTATTTTTATTAGAGACAGGGTTTTGCCATGTTGGCCAGGATGGTCTCGAACTCCAGACTTCAAGTGATCCACCTGCCTCGGCTTTCCAAAGTGCTGGGATTACAGGTGTGAGCCACCATGTCTGGCACCAAAATAATATTTGTATATTATATTGAACACATGCATTATCTTCATTATCTCTGGCAATAAAATCTATTAAATTCAAAGTTCAGAAATTTACAAAATCGACAAGGGCAAAAAACAAAAAGAGGAAAGAGGAAATAATAATAGCAGAGGAGAGTTGTCAAGAGAGCTTTGGGGGTTAAAATTGGAGAAGTAGAGCTGAGACTGTCAATACTAAATACCAGCATAGGGGTAGTACCAATGAGCTGCAAGTCACAGATCCTCAGAGAGGCAGGAATTGGAGACAACAGGTACACATGATCCTGGCAGCCTGTTGTCTCTCTGCTCAGTTCCAAGGACACTGGCAGCTGCTTCAGGAGTCTGGAATGTTCTTCTCAGCATACACTGAGCAGCTGGAAGATTTCCCAAGAAAACCTGCAGGTCCCCCACTCAACTTCAGTGAAGCAGTCCAATTTTAATGTTTTTCCTATACAGAGCATCCAACTAGCTTTGAGATAAAAATGCTTCATATAAATGATATTCTATATTGCTCAATAGGCTTAACATTTCTTTAGGCTTTCTTGTTCAATTGACAAAACACCTAAAATCACAGGTTAATTTCCTAGTTCAAGGTTTAATAGTGTATACTTTTCTGCTTAACATAATTGGCATATTTTTATTCATATGATGAGATATATAATAAACTGTGATATGCTATAATCCTGCATGAACAAGAAAAGAGCATGGGAAGGCATCAGGTGGACTTGCATTTTGACCACATACTGGTCTTCTGATCTTGGATAACTCATGTAACTTCTCTAAGCCTTAATTCTACCTGTAAAATTGTGTCACAATATTTATTTCATAGGGCTGATATGATAAAAAAAACGAGATACTGCATGTAGACAGTAAAGAGCAATATGCTTGATGCACACTGCCCACTCAATATTCTTCCTCATTCTTTCCCATTCACCTCCTGCCCTCTGCTCCAATCCTCGTGTCTAGAAAATAAATAATATCTATTTAGAGACTCTTGGTTTAAGAATATTCTAAAGCATTTGTTGAGAAGCTGCCATCTCTTTATCTTTCTGCTACAGTCTTTGGTCTATGGCCAAGGACTATGAAAAGTGGCTTGTCCTCCAGAAAATTTAAATTTAGTTGAGAAAACCAACATTGTCACAAATTTAAGAGTTACAGCTTGACCTATTTTGCAAACAGGGTAAATATGCCTCTACATATGAAGAACCTAGGAAATTAATTTTAATAACCTTTTATTCACCCCCTGTGAATTCCAATCTACCAGGTAGAAATTTGTTAGACATAGGACTGAATTCTAAAGGGAAAATTTAGAAGATTCATCAACGAATACGTTTGAAAATGCAAATAGAGTCAAGATTGATCTTTTCCAGACAATATAATCCTTGCAGGTAGGAAAGCACTCAAGGAACTAGGTGACCGCTTGAGTCCTTTCCCCATAGGAATCTCTAACTAGTGAAAAAATTAAAATCAGTGAATCAAATGGGACCTTCTGAGACTGAGGGTTAGTTTTGTTAGTCCATTTTGTGTTGCCATAAAGGAATACCTGAGGCTGGGTAATTTATAAAAAAAAGAGGTTTAAATGGCTGATGGCTCTGCAGTCTGTACAAGACGCATGGCACCAGCATTTGCTTCTGGTCAGGACTTCAGGAAACTTTCAGTCACGGTGGAAAGGGAAAGGGAGCCGATGTATCACATGGCGAGAGAGGGAGGGTTCTCAGGCTCTTTAAACAACCTGCTCTGGCATGACTTAATTGAGCAAGAACTCATTACAGCAAGGATGGCACCAAGCCATTCATGAAGGATCTCCTCCCCTGATCCAAACACCTCCCACTAAGCCCCACCTCCAAAACTGGGGATCACATTTCAACATGAGATTTGGAAGGGACAAATATCCAAACCATATCAGTAATCCATCAGAAAATTTTGCAAATATGTTTCTTTCTTTGGTTACAGAGAATGAGTTGCATCAGGAAGCACTTTGTATCAGAAAGAATTTAAGCAAATTCTAACAGACAAGTTAGTCCTTTGGGAAAAAATCTGATTCTTTGATCAATTTCTTCTCTGATTTTATAATTCATTATAATTTATGTGATCCTTTGGTATATGAGGCAAGTAAAAACATGTGACAATGATTCACATATTTAGATATTTATAATTCTTTTAAATAATATAGTGCTATTTTTTGAAAAAGAAGAACTTTGACGGTTATAAATTATAGATAATTTATCAAAAGACATAAAAAAACAGTGAATATAGTCATTGGTATTTATTTGACCCTAAATATAAATACAGTGTTCAATTTACTATTATCCAACAGCTATTTATTGAAAAATCTACTGAAGGAGGCATCATAGAAGTATACTAAAATGCATGGAATGATTTGAATTTCTGTTTCTGTAACAGTAACAATTAAGAGTTGTTTGCTCTTTTCTCTATCAGAAGAATATTAATTACTTTACAAGCATTATCCTAATTAATCTCCAAAACAGTTCTAGGAGATAGATTTAATTATTATTATTATCGAAATCATAATCTTCTCCACATGAGAACATGTGAGAAGTTATCCTACTTGCCCCAGGTTACACAGCCAGCAAATAGGGGGAGCCCTGGTTTGGATGCAGGCAGTCTAACTTCAGAGCACACACTCCTACATTCATATAATGTTTTGCACTCATATCAAAGCCATGATTTCATTTGATCCTCACAAGAAATGGATGAAATGGAAAAGGAGCTAATTTGTTCTAAAATAAGCAAACCAAGAACAAATTTAAATGACTCATCCACGGGTACAACTTGCTCATGTCAGAGTTGGGACTGGAACCTAATTTTTGAGGCCTGTTTTTTTAGTAGGGCTTGCTCCCCCAGAGCTGAATCCAATGAGCACATTCCAACACATTTCCTAATGTGTCCTGCAAGATCTCACAAGTTTTATGACTTGTGACACTCTAGCATAAGAAATATGGCAATAAAGGAAATGGAGGAGGTGACTTTCTAAAAAAATAGTTACAGGCTAATGACATGGACTGTTAAACTCTGGGTACTGAGACCTTTCTCAAATATAAACCGTTAGGTAAAGATGAGGAGCTTCTTTCCAGAGCAGCAGTTGCTGATCTGATGACACAGCCCTTGGTTATAATGACTTCATTTCTGTGATGCCAAATGAATAATACCTGTGTGATTACACTGAGTGATGACTGTTGGTGAAGTTGTGTGACCTGATCACCTCCCTGTTATTGAATTGTTGCCATAAAGGTTGAGTCTTCATTTTCCTAGCTATTATTTTGAAGCAAATTTGCCCAAAGTGAAATGGCAGCTTGTGCTTTTTGTAAACTTACACTGCAAATTTAATATCTGACACCAAGATGGAAATAACAAAATGGCTTTATTTGGTACCTTTCCATTCGCACAGCGCTGCCCATGGACAAAAGGAGTAGAAGAAAGGAAGTTATCTTGTGTTCCTTGAGAGAACAGCTGTTAATTATGCTATTGGTTATTTTTAAATAAAACTTTTATTAAAAATAAACACAGATTGGGCTTTGGATCACAGAATTAAATTTAGTAAGGCAAGTTAGTTTAGGTAACTTGTTAAATTATGAGTTTATATTCTCGAATGAACAAACATCTAGTGATGACAGCTGCAAAAATAAAAGAAATCAGACATATTTTGAAAGAAAAATTACCCTGCCTGGTTTTGCCACTCCTCTAGAGTAGGAGCTTCTAATGAGCTTCTTACTCACTTGAGCCAACAAACTTAAATCAATCCTTGGTTTGAACTCCTGGTATTTTACTCATTCTTCTTCCCTGACAATTTCTCTGTCTTTCCACTCTGTCTCTTCCTTTCTGTTATCTGAATTCTTTTTTTTTTCCTGGCTTCTCTTCCCTGTCTTCTCCCAGCAATAAAATTAGGCAGATTATTGTAATTTTGTTGTTGTTGTTTCCCCATCTGACTGCCAAGCTCATTCTTTGATAGAGCACTAGGCTTTCACTGAGAATACAGCCAAATCCAATCAACACATAGTTACTGGCCAACTTACATGAAGGCACAAGTAAAAACAGTGCCACTCAACTTCACTATGGCACTGGATTGTGACCTGATAAATCACTGGATTAAAAAACAATTTAAAATCATTTTATGCTTTCTGATATGTAATTGTTTAATTTCATTCCTGAAAGCCAGGAGGAAAATAACCTGGGGCTTCCTCAAAGATATTTTTCATTTGGAACTCCTGTATTTAAATAAATTAGCATATCTGCTTTTTAAACCAGGACATTTTTATATTTTTAGAAGTAATATGGGGCAACAGAGCTATTTGTCTTTCTCAAATATGCATCAGTTTCCTCTTAGTGGTTTTGAATAACAGAAATAAGGTCACTGGAATAAAACTGCCTCACAAGAAAAAAGATCTTTCACTTTGATTGTCTCAGCCCTGCCTCAGTGTGTTTATCTAGGATAAATGCCTCGTCTTTGTCTAGCATTATCTACCAGAGACAAATCAGCTGTATATAATTATTACAACCAGGAGATTGTTTCTTTTCAGTTTGATATTTTAAAAAACGAATGGTTGTCAAAATGAGCTGACACAGAAGACAATTAAAGGTTCCTGGGTTGCATATAAGAAACTAGGACTCTTAAAGAGCAAAACATGCTGGTAATAAATAATCACTTTCCACTTGGTGTAGCACCATTTTGATCTGGTTGACTTAATGATCTCTGAAAGTTGGAGTACTATTCTCCCATCTGAGAATAACCTTGAGAAGATTCGGTAAAAATTAGGATTTTCTTACATGGTTTTAAAGCTTTATTTACTTTAATTTTTGGAAAACATTTTAAAATAGCAAGATTTGATGATAATGTTCTCAATGTGATCATTTTAATTTCCATTCAAAAATATTGCTACATACTAAGTTTTAGATAGATCTAAACAAAAATTAGGTTAATGTTGATGAAATCATTGAAGGTCTGTAAAAGGGGCATGACAAAGAATAAATACCAAAATTGATTATGCAACAATCTTATTCCAAAAACTGCCCAATAGCCTTTAGATAAGCTAGATAAATGGACCATCCATTGAAAACCTATGGGACACTAATCTTTCAAAGAGAACACTACGTCAATATACCTTTCACAAGTGTAGTGATACAGATATCAATTGATTTACTCCCTTGAAACACACAAGATCAATGAGATGCTAAAGCCAGCTAATAAGATTTGTGGAGCATTCAGATTCCTCAACATTTCCCCAGCAGAGTGTTGTGGAAGAATCAAACAAGGCTGGCTTCATAAGTGTGCAATCTGGGCAGCCACACCAGAGCAGTTGGTTTAATGCTCTGCAGTCTTGAAACTCTTCATGATTTCTTAACAAGAAGGCACACATTTCATTTTGCACTGGGATCTAAAACTTACATAAGTAAATCCTGAGTAAGAGATTTGGATTTTTTGAGTAAGAGATTAGACAGATATAGATTTGATTCTAGGTCCAGTACTGCTTTAGTGAAATGCATACAATTTGGGTAATATCTCTGAGCTCTCATTTCCTCTTTGCAAAAGCTAATCTTAATGCTTATTTTCAGAGTTGTAATAATTAAGGGAGATAATGCACATAACATATGCAGCATGGCCCCTAGCAAACATAGGTGCTTAATAAATGTTATTTCTCTGCTCCGTCTTTTCCTCCACCCTATTTAATTCCCCACCATCACTGACAGCTATTACAGAGATGTTACTGCTAGGATGAGATGTACCTTTAATTTAATATGCTGAAGTTATCCACAACTAGCTGCTCTGACTTGAGAAGACAAAAAAGGGAAAAGAGATAAAATTTAAGCCACATCTCAGCAAGAGCCTGGACCCAAGGCAGCATGAGTAAAGAGTTCTCACTCGGTACACTTATTCCCATGAATAAAGAAACTAGGATGGCTGATTGGCACTAGGTTCCATGAACCCTTGCATTCTAAAGTGAGGTGTAAGATCATCCAGGCAGGACTTGTGAAGGGAGTGGTTTAAAATCTGTTTTGTGAGTCTTAGCTGATTGTCTATCTCTGGCTGACGTAAGAGGTTGAATTTGGAGAGACTGAAAAAGAATTTATTTGGCAGTCTCTGTTCCATTTCTCCCCACAAGGGCATGAGAGAGGGACACAGGATGTTTATTCCCCCTCTGTATTAGCTTCCTAGGGCTGTTATAACAAAGTGCTACAGGTTGGGTGGCTTAAACAACAGAAATTTATTGTCTCTCAGTTCAGGAGATTACAAGTCCAAAATCAAGGTGCTGGCAGGGTTGGGTCCTTTTGAGAGCTGGGAGGAGGAGTCTGTTCCATGCATCTCTCCTAGCTTCTGGTGGTTTGCCATCAATCTTTGTTCTTTGGCTTGTAGACACATCACCCCAATCTCTGTTTTTATGTTCACGTGGCATATTTTCTGTGTGCAGTCTGTGTCCAAATTTCCCCCTTTTTATGAGGACATTAGTCATATATTAGATTAGGGGCCCATCCTACTCCAGCATGACCTCGTCTTAACTGAACTAATTATAACTACAATGACTATTTCCAAATAAGGTTTCAGTCTCAGGTACTGGGGGTTAGGACTGCAAATATGAATTTGAAGGGACACAATTCAACCCATAAGCCTCCCTCAAGCCAAGTGATAAGATCTACTTTATGAGAATCAGATAATTTTGCCCATATCTTCCATAGTTTAAAGAACATGTGATGCCTGAGTAGTCTAAAGCTATGACTTGAACAGTTTCAGCCTGATGACAGAGTAGAGGTGGCTGCATTGAGATCTACTTGTTCTCCTACTGACAATAAGACAAAGGGGACCAAACTTGCAGCCAATCCAAGAAGACCACTTGGAGGAGAAAGGAACACCAGCATAGCGTCTGAGCATGACAGAGTTGAGCAGCCAATGGGAGGAGAAATGGGTTTGCATGAAGAGAGGTCCTTAAGGAACTTTTCAGCCAGAGCCCCCAGAGGAATCTCAAGTGTCCAAAGCAGAAAGTCAGCTGTGGATGTCAGCTTCAATCAGAGGGTGTCAACATCCCATGATACCAGGACCAGCCAGTTAAATTCAGGTCCTTTTCCCTGATCAGATAAAGCAGTGATTGAGTACAGGAAAAGGTGAGGAAGCAAAATAAAATGAGCCCAGACATACCACTCTTTCTCAATGCAACTGTCAAGCCTGATAGAGGATAAAGCTAGGGGAGGAGAAATTTGGAATTTTGATATTTCACTACATAGGAAATTGTAATGGATTAAAATGAGGCTGTTATTGTGATTGATCAAGACTGGAAAGGTATACATACTATCTGCACAAGATTTCATCTAGGAGACAGGAGGAACAAGTCTATGGAGCAAGTTTAGAAGGGAGTGGTTAATAACACTGGGTTTTTAGACTGCACCCAGTCCAGTTGGTCCAATCAATTGAGTAGCTGGGCTTGAGAGTGCCCAGAGTGAGCCATGGCATGGCACAAGGAACTCAGGATTTATGGTTACTGATATGGTTTGGGTCTGTGTCCCCCGCCCAAATCTCATGTCAAATGGTAACCTCCAATGTTGGAGGTGGGACCTGGTGGGAGGTGACTGGATCATGGGGATGGATTTCCCCTTTGGTGCTGCTCTGGTGATAGTGAATGAGTTATCCCAAGCTCTGGTTGCTTAAAAGTATGTCGTACCTACCCATTTCTCTCTCTTTCTCCTGCTCTGGCCCTGTAAGACGTGCCTGCTTCCCCTTCACTGTCTGCCATAACTGTAAGTTTCCTGAGGCCTCCACAGTCATGCTTCCTGTAAAGCCTGCACCAATTAAATCTCTTTTCTTTATAAATTACCCAGTTTCAGGTATTTCTTTTTAGCAATAGCAGTGTGAGAACAAACTAATACAGTTACATAAATTTTTTCTCAAATTATTCGATTAATCAGTCTCAATTTCTTCATCTAAAAAGTATCTATGCCATAGGTTATTATAAACATCAAATGAAATAATATCTAGGTCAAGTATGTAGAACTTAGTACAAGCTTAATGAACACCATTAGTACCATTATACATATGAGGAAGGTACAGATCCTCCATGTGATACTGACCAGAGAGAGGAAAGAAAAAAATCTGTTCTCTCTACATTGTCCTCCAATATAATTAACCCTACATCATTGGCTATAATTTGGGCCTCAGTAAAAAAAAAAGTAGTGATTACTCATATAGTTATGAACTCATGGAAAAAATACAAATTATTGTAAGTACTTAATTCTGACCAATACTGAGGAAGATCCCAATTTAGATTTAGAAGCCTTCTTTTCATGTGTAAATGCAAATTAACACCAAGTCTTACCTGGCACAATCAGGCAGTAATGACTGCTTGAACATCTGGAGTTCTAATATTGAGGTTGTGTTGGGGCTACAGAGATGCTAAATTTTGAATGGCATCTATTATTCTAATATGCTGAAAATTACAGTGTCAATTAGAATGGCATAAATGTTTCACTATTCAAAATAGAATGCTTAAAGCTTGCAATATTTGCCTGGAAATCTTTGGAATATCAGAATCTCTGCCAGTTCTGAATGTTCTTGGCTAAATTTTAAAGTGAACATTGTTTTTGTGTTATGTGGCTTTCTTTTTGTTTGTTTTCCTCAGAGCATAACCAGGGTTATCTAAATTCTAAAGATAGTTTGGTAAGACCTAGAGGAAAACTGGCTTAAACTCAAATGGAATTGAACTATGAAAAGCAGTGAATTTTGAGAACATAGAGAAAATGCCCAGGTTATGCATTACTTATTTTTACTTCTAATCTGCTTTTTGTGTGCTTTAAATGATTAATTTAAACAAATCCACATGATTTAATTTACTAGACGCCATCTCTGTGAATCTACCTGGTAACAAAAAAAATCAGTGCAGGATAATATAGGTGCACAGGTCACGATTTCTTCTAGTTTTCTGGGTTTCATCTCTGCTTTTACAAACTATCATTTGACAGTTATTGTACCAAACTTCTCAATGCTTTATAGATAAATCTCACTGGACAGGTCACTGTGAAACGGGCCATGACTTTCCCTATGCTGTTACATAAGGATTGTGTAGCACATATAAAACACAGTGTTCAGGCTCAATTTTTCACACAGCAAATTTGGACAAGTGCTCTTTGTTTAGTAAACGATGTTTCATAGTGGTAGAAGGGCAGTTAAAATCATAAAGTGTTTGAACTATTAGGGCATTAGAGAGATCTAACTTTGCCCCCGAGCCTGACAAAGTTGAAGCTACGGCAAGAGAATTAATACTCTTCCTTGACTCTCAGGGTAACACACAGCTCCATGAGAGCACCAGTATTAGAATCCAGATATTTTCTCTTCTGTCAAATGGCCTTTCTACTTAGTCAGGCTGCCTCATTAGCTATCTGATTGCATGCTATGGATACAGATGTTTTTTGTTTTGTTTTCTTTTGTTTTTGAGAGGGAGTTTCGCTATTGTCACCCAGGCTGGAGTGTAGTAGTGCGATCTCAGCTCACTACAACCTCCACCTTGCGGGTTCAAGTGATTCTCCTGCCTCGGCCTCCCAGGTAGCTGGGATTATAGGTGCCCGCCACCATGCCCAGCTAATTTTCAGTACAGATGTTTTAAGTCTTAACTCATCTGAATTTCAGCATATATGTTAAATCCTATGTTCTACTTTGAGTCAATTAATACACACTTCTATATTTGTTATTCAGAGTAAAAGTGGACAAGAATCATCTTGCTTTTCTAATTGATTTACTTTTGGGGAAAAATAATGATAATTCAAATATCAAGGTGTGTTTGTTCTTCCTATATTGTGTTCACTTCATTCATCTCAAGTAGCTCACATGGGCTAAGTTTATATTAAAGAGTTGAGGCTGGGCGCGGTGGCTCAAGCCTGTAATCCCAGCACTTTGGGAGGCCGAGACGGGCGGATCATGAGGTCAGGAGATCGAGACCATCCTGGCTAACGCAGTGAAACCCCGTCTCTACTAAAAATACAAAAACTAGCCGGGCGAGGTGGCGGGCGCCTGTAGTCCCAGCTACTCGGGAGGCTGAGGCAGGAGAATGGCGTAAACCCGGGAGGCGGAGCTTGCAGTGAGCTGAGATCCGGCCACTGCACTCCAGTCCGGGCGACAGAGCGAGACTCCGTCTCAAAAAAAAAAAAAAAAAAAAAGAGTTGAGAGTACAGTTTGTCTACCAGAGACTCCCTTCCCATCTTTGGGAAAAGCCCATTGCTCTAGGTTTCCAAGAGGAAGTGGAAAGACAGGGGAGGACCTTGGAGAGGCAGCAAAATAAAAGACACATGGTTTCCAGACCTGGAAGGAAAGAGAAATCAGCATGCCACAAAGGTGAAATGGATCTCAACAAGGCTGAGCAACAGTGCCCTGAAGAGGAGATGTCAAGAAATGAAGTGTTTTGAACCCAGACACAGGGGGCTCCAGCCCCACCAAAGACTCCTATGCCCTAAGAGTGGCTCAGAAACAGCTGATCCACCAGACCTGAGGCCTCCATGCAAACTGAGGCAATGGGTAGCTCGGTGATGATCAACACAGTCTGACTACTGATGACTGGAGGAACTGTTCCAATGTTCTGATGATGGGTCAAGATCCTAGGACTTCTGCACAACTTCAAGGAGGAGAGAACTCCAATAATGATTAGAACTGAATGCTCCAACGGGAACTCAAGCTCAGATATTAATTGATTTTATAAAAATAAAGAGATGTGTTGCTTGTGCATTTGAGTTTGTGGTATAAGATTCATACTCATTATAAGAACCATGCTTGGTCGGGTGCAGTGGCTTACACCTGTAATCCCAGCACTTTGGGAGGCCAAGGCAGGTGGATCGTCTTCCACCTGGAAGTTCGAGACCAGCCTGGCCAACATGGTGAAACCCTGTCTCTACTAAAAATACAAAAAGTAGCCAGGCATGGTGGCAGGTGCCTGTCATCCCAGCTACTCAGGAGGCTGAGGCAGGACAATCGCTTGAACCTGGGAGGCGGAGGTTGTAGTGAGCTGAGATTGTACCACTGCACTCCAGTCTGCTGGGTGACAAGAGCTAGACTTCATCTCAAAAAAAAAAAACAAAAAAAACAGGCTTTTTATTTTTAGTTGATAGAAGACCTGTAGGCAATTAGATTAGGAGGAAAATTCTATGTTTTATCTACTCCACACAGTCTGCCAAATCTGTTGAGGAAGAAAGATTTCCAACGTGACTAGCTAGAAAGAATTTGTGTTGTCTTTTAGAAAAATGGGTCAGAATTATTAACTGATGATATAATTGTGATGGAGAGACACATTGAATAATCAAATAGGAAAGTTTCCTAGATTTGGTAGCAAGTTCCAGCAAAAGTTAGATTTGCTGAGAAATGTATGGGAACCAAGAGGGTGGGCTATTCTTTGGTAAAATTGTTATGGATGTATGGTTGGTCATTAGGACTTTACTCTCTGGGATTCTTTGGCCGTATTAGATTCCTTTAGGAGCTCTAACCCTGCAGTGATGCTGTTCTCATGAAATTGCTTTGGACTTGATTTTCTTCCTTCTATATCAAAATTTATCTACTTTTCCAGGAATCTGCAAACTAATCTGATTAAAGAGTGTACCATATTTGATAACTCTGGTCTTGATTCAACAGATTAACCTCTCCACAATAAAATGTACATTTTTATGGGGATCTTCACTGTTTTAACTTACATACAGACACACACACACACACATACACACACACACACACACACCCCTACACCAGTACGAATTTAAACAGGAACAGTTTTGAGACACAAATACTTCATTAAACTACAAGTATGGACTCCAAATTCCAAAGATGGTCTTACCAACATATCTCCTCTAGAATGCATCTTAATAACATTTAATATTGAGGAAAGTTTGGTAAGCTAAATTCAATGGATAAATCAATTTTGACTCATTTATGAAACTCTCCCTACTCCATCTCTTTTTTACCTTCAGAGCCCTGAAGTACAATCATGTGAGAAGACTACTTTTATGGGGGAAGTTGGTGAAAATCTTTCTGACTAAAGTGGACTGAGATTGGGATTAATTTCTGAGGCATAATTTTGGTGCCTTCTAATTTACAGAATCTATGAGAAAACTGTTCATACTGCCAAGAGACACCTTTGAGCTATTTTGAGAATACAACATGAGCTCTGAAGTGTTGAGGGCTATTAATAAAGTTTTAGTATATTTTCATATTTTAAAGCATTATTTAAAATACTGACATTATAACACACACACCTCCAGAATGTAAGCTATGAAAGCAGGGATTTTTGTCTATTTTGTTCACTGATGCAGCCAAAGCATCTGGAACAGTGCCTGGCAAATGGTATGATGCTAAAAAAAGTTGTTAAATGGAGATGTGTTGACATGTTCATAGCACATGTCTCTTAGAGACCCTGTTTTCAATTCTTTGGGGAATATATCCCAAAGAATAAAACTGGCCAG
Organism: Colobus angolensis palliatus; assembly: GCF_000951035.1. NCBI lineage: Eukaryota > Metazoa > Chordata > Mammalia > Primates > Cercopithecidae > Colobus > Colobus angolensis. The sequence goes on along the minus strand of NW_012114899.1, from coordinate 1,578,677 downwards.
GCTCAGTGGCTCACGCCTGTAATCTCAACACTATGGGAGGCTGAGGCAAGTGGATTGCTTAAACTCAGGAGTTCAAGATTAGCCTGGGCAACATGGCAAATCCCTGTCTCTACCAAAAAATAAAAAATAAAAATAAAAATAATTAGCAGGGCATGTAGAAGTAGAATAGTTAGGTCATAAGGTAATTCCATTTTTAATTTTTGAGGAACCATCATGCTATTTTCCTCAGTGGCTACTCCATTGTACATTCCCAGCAACAACACACAAGACTTCCAATTTTTCTATATCCTTGCCAAAACTTGCTATTTTCTGAGTTTTTTCTTTATAGTAGCCATTTTAATGGGCGTGAAGTAGCATCTCATAGTTTTGATTTGTATTTCCCTAATGATTAGTGATGTTTAGCATTTTTGATGCACTTATTGGTCATTTATATATCTTCTTTAAAGAAATTTCTATTCCTGTCCCTTGCCCATTTTTAAATTGAGTTTTTTTGGTTTTGTTGCTTAGTTTCAGGAGTTCTCTACATATTCTGGATATTAATTCCTTTTAGTATACAGGAGTTGCAAATATTTTCTCCCATTCTGTGGGGGGGTTTTTTTACTCTGTTGATATTGTCTTTTGAGACACAAAATTTTTTAATTTTCATGAAGTCCAATTTGTCTATTTTTTTTCTTTTGTTGCCTATTTTGTGTCATCCCCAAGAAATCATTACCAAATCCAGTGTTTTGAAGCTTTCCCCATATGTTTTATTCTAAAAGCCGTATGATTTTAGGCCTTACATTTAGGCCTTTGATTCATTTTGAGTTAATTTTCGTATACGGTGTTAGGTAAAGACCCAACTTCCTTGTTTGGCACATGGATATCCAATTTTCCTAGCACCATTTGTTTGAAAAGACTGTCCTTTCCACATTGAATGGTCCTGGTAGCCTTGTCAAAAGTCATTTGATCATACTTGTTATTTATTTCCGGTCTCTCTAATCTATTCTATCAGACTGTATGTCTGTCTTTATGCCAGTATGACATTGTTTTGATTACTGTTAGTCCATCTTTATTATATAAAATCATGATTACAAGCTCATACTACAATATTACATTTTTTTCTTTTCCAAATCTTCCATAGCATTGTGTTCTTCTTCCACCAGAAAGGCAGACTGTTTAGAGGTATGATAGTAGCTGTAAGTGGGCAGTAATGAATAAACTTGAGAATTACATAACTTTCTGATTACAGAGTTCATAATGACAGGAAGGGTAAGACTGCAGATCACTAATTCCCAGTCTTTTCACCAGCAAGGATCCCTTTTGTAACATTTACTTATAAATACCATTATTTAAAAGTGCCTTGTCCTATAAAATGTATTTCCTAAGTAATAATTTTCTTGTTTCCCTATTTAAGTAATCAAATAAATACATAATTACCAATCAGAGTTTCTGATGTGAAAGAGGAAGCTAGATGAGCAGCCTGAGTCAAATGCTTCTGTAGACCACTGTACTTGTATCATGAGTCAGTGTGTGATTTGTAATTTTTAAATATTGACACTTCTTTTTTGAGCCCTACTATCTAGAGGCCAAAGGGATACCAGGTTGGAAGTAATTGCCCTGAACTTTTAAAAAACATATTCAAAAAAGTTTATAGAAAAAGTTAGGTATGATTCCATCCTGAGTGCTTAATGAAACTAAGAATGCTGACCTTGGGAATCAGAGGACCTAAATTCACCTCTTTCTGCTTTAGTGTCCTTATCAAAAAAACTGATTTTATCTATCGTAAAAGAGGCAGCATGTTCAACTGGTTAAGAGCAGGGCCTCTAGAGAAATATTAGCTGAATTTTAATCCTGACTCCACTAAATTATTTAACCTCTCCAAGGCCATAAAAACCATTTTGCTGAAAATGCATGATTAGAGACAATCTTAAGAACAGAAAGGGAAAAAGAAGACATATGTCATACAGTAGAACAAATATAAAAATTACCCAGATATTGTGTCAAGAACCAATGTAAGCCAGAAGAAAATGAAATGACACTTTTAAAGTGAAAGGAAAAAAAACCAACCTAGAATTCTACATCCAGCAAAATTATCCTTCAGCAATAAACGGAAAATAAAGATAAGTTCTTCATTTGGAAAAGGTATCTCCTAGAATAGTTATGAAAGATTAAATTAATTAATATATGTAATATTTTCCAAACACTGACTCAGTGGCTCATGCTTGTAATCCCAACCCTATGGGAGGCAAAGATGGGTGGATTGCTAGAGCCCAGGAGTTCAAAACCAGCCTGGGCAACATGGTGAAACTGTCTCTACCAAACAAACAAACAAACAAAACACAGTAATTAGCCTAATGTGGTGGCATGCACCTGTGGTCCCAGCTACTCAGGAGGCTGAGGTGGGAAGATCAATTGAGCCCAGGGGTCAAGGCTGCAGTGAGCCATGATGGCGCCACTGCACTACAGCTTGAATAACAAAGCAAGACCCTGTATCAAAAAATTAAGTAAATAAATAAAAATTAATATTAAAATAAGCAGTTGGGGCTTTTGCAACTGTTTTGTTTTACCAGAAGATATAAAAATGATGATTTAAAATGACACCTATGCCAATGTAAAGACTGTAGGAGATCATAAATTAATAGAGTCCCAAGAAAAAATTTGAAATCAGTGCAACTGTTTTATAACTGGGTCATATCAATAAAGTATCTACTGGACTAGAAGATAAACTCTTTGAATGTTTGAAACTATATCCCAATATAACATTTTGTACCCAGTGATTTGACTAAGAAAATCTCATACACGTAAGTGTTACAAAGCACTTTCAAATACATTATCTTATTTTCATTCTAACAAGGTTTTAATTATTTAGCTTTCTCATTCAATAAATGGTTATTGAAAATCTTCTCTGTGGCAGGTACACTAAAAGGGGAGTCAGTGAGAATGAAGATAGGATACTTCTCAAGTTGTTTGCAAGTGGAATTGAGAAGACAGACTTGTAAAAAGAAAATTTGTTAAAAAAAATTTACAAAATGAGATATTGTAAAAATACAATATCGATTCCAAGTGCTACTTTGGATGATGGATAAATAGAGGGTGCTATAGAAGCACAGAAGAGGGACTCCCAGGCAGTGCTGAGGGATCATTGAAGGCTTTTTACAGATGTATTTAAGCAGTATCCTAAACAACAGAAAGAATAATTTAGTCAGGATTGGCTGGGGGCCAGGGAAGTTACATGAAGAGAGCATCTTGAGCAAGTCATTTGATTAATCTGAGCCTCAGTTTTTTTGGTCTTAAAAATGGCGATAATAGGCTGGGCACGGTGGCTCACGCATGTAATCCCAGCACTTTAGGAGCCCGAAGGGGGCAGATCATGAGGTCAGGAGATTCAGACCCTCCTGGCCAACATGGTAAAATCCCATCTCTACTAAAAATAAAAAAATTAGCTGGGCATGGTGGTGAACACTTGTAGTCCCAGCTACTCAGGAGGCTAAGGCAGGAGAATCTCTTGAACCCGGGAGGTGGAGGTTCCAGTGAGCCGAGATCGCACCACTGTGCTCCAGCCTGGCAACAGAGCAAGATTCCGTTAAAAAAAAAAAAAAAAAAAAAAAGATAATAATACCTTCTTCACTGGGTTATGGTTAGAATTAATGAAATGAAATAATAGAAAACTGCATTATAACTGTAATGCCTTATATAGAGGAAATGTTTAAATACTTCCCAGAAGTATTGCCTATTAGTCTTTGTCCTTATTTAGGAAATAAACAATATTCGGAAGAACTGGAAAAGGAAAATAGCATTTTCTATTTATTACAGAAGCCTGAAATGACGATTTAGTTAACCATTCTACTAGCCTGAAACATGAAGTACATTTCTGCCAAAAAAATAATAGTTTTTATTCAATCATAATAACAAAGATTTAATTACAATGACATACATAAAAAGCAAGAGAGGGCCACTGATGAAGAGGAACAAAGAACAGAAGTTTTAAAACTTTTAGGTAAAACTCAGAGCTGGCAGAGTAATTAATACAGTGTAACTTGATGTTTTATGCTTCACTGAAAAATGAAAGAGGAGGAGCCCAGGGTCAATTATCTCTAAACCTACATCATTCCCTTGCCAAATGCAACGCAATCAGTAAAACGTGTTTATTAAGTGATTGCTAAATTGAAATAAAAGCAACTGAAACTTCTTTCTAGAAGGTTGATGTCCTGCAAACACACATGCAGAATGTATCACTCAGATGATCATCTCCTCCAATAAACTTTCCTGACTTTCCCTCATTGCTAAGCTAATGATCTTCTAGTCCCTTTGCCTCCTCCATCAAGCATGCTTCAATCATAGTGCTTAACACAGCTGTGAGAAGACCCTTCAGAGGGCTTCCTCTCTTTCTTTTTTTTCTTTTTTTTGAGACAGAGTCTCACTCTTGTCACCCAGGCTGGAGTGCAATGGCACGATCTCGGTTCACTGCAACCTCCACCTTCCAGGTTCAAGTGGTTCTCCTGCCTGAGCCTCCAGAATAGCTGGGATTATAGACGCTTTCCACCCTGCCCAGCTAATTTTTGTATTTTTAGTAGAGATGGGGTTTCACCATGTTGGCCAGGCTTGCCTCAAACTCCTGACCTCAGATGATCCGCCTGCCTTGGCCTCCCAAAGTGCTGGGATTACAGGCATGAGCTACCAAGTCTGGCCTCCTCTATCCATTTCTATGAGCTTCTAAAACACTGCATGTAACTGACTGCATCTGTTTCTATGCAACTTAACACAATGTGCCTGAACTATTGTAAATACTCATTTAAATATTTACTGAGCTACAATGATGCAAAATAGAACTAAGATTGGGGTCGAAGAATTCCTACTTGCCTTCAAAGTTAATGGGGATGCTCTTTTCCAAACCTATAATTGGAACAAATAGTGTAACAAGAAAATGACATGTTTGATATACAACAGTCTCAGAAAACAGAAAATATCTTGAACATAGTAGGTTTTAAATAAATAGTTGATGGAGATATAGTGAGCAATAATGTTTAGTAATTGTAACTTGGAATTCATTCAAGAGCCTGGGAGAAAAATGTAACTGCATCTAGACATTCTTTCACAATTCAGTAAAGGCATTACTGAACTTAGAAACTTTTTCAGTAAGGGTTGCAATCAAAGTATTTTCTCATTTAAAAAGACATTTTATTTAGCCAGAAGACCATTCCATAGAAATATGGGTGTGGTTTTTTGCTGGATTTCTTAGTAATGGTTTGCAATGTATTAAACACACATGATGAGAAATGATTGAGAGTTTCTATCACATAGTAATCAAAGACACTTCCGCTCTAAGAAGTAAAAACATCAGCTTTGTCTTATTGCTTGAAAACCAGGAAGCACAGAAGCCAAATATTTCAACCAAGTCTTTGTGTACTTTTAGCCAGAACCACATCTAAGTCAGACTACAGAGTCTGAATTGCAGAATCAAACAAGTAAGTGTGAGGTCACAGAACAGTTTTCTCAGACCTTCATCTATTTAAAATTTCTTTAAATAATTTAATTGACACATAAATATGTAAATATGTAAAATAAATATGTACTTGCACATATTTACAGAGTACAACTTGATACTCTGATACATATATATGTTGTATAACGATCACATTAGGGTCTCTATAGTCTCCACTGCCTTCAGTAATTTGTGCAGTAAGACCAAAGTGACCTGTGATACCTGCATGTGCAGCTTCATCATGGATAAGTTGTGCCAAGAAGAACTAAAGTGTGAAAAAAAATGTTTTCAAGATAATTTTTCCCTGCAAAAGCCCTATTACTTACCTCTTGGATTTTATTATTATCATTAGTGTTTTAAGGAACAATTGGCCTCACTACCAAGCTATCAAAGACAACTCTGATTCATAAAAATAAAGACAATGCCATCTTACATTGGCCGAAGAGATGAGAAACTGATAGTGCCCTTTGGGGCATCTCAAAAAAAAAAAAAAAATGAAGAGAATGGCTGCACCCAGGAGTAGCTCCTATAAGGAAACAACACTTGTTCTGTCCGTGGGAATCAGTGAGCCTAAAGCCCTGGTGCACTTCCATCAGGAAGCAACATGGCAGATTTTAAAACAGAGCGAAAAGCAATAGGAAGAGAAGATACAACATACCTATAGATACAGCAATAGAGGAATCCAATTCACATATATTCACCATGTGCACATTCAAAATAAAGGCTTTTCATTCTTTCATTGCCCTCAAAAATGTCAAAAATTTCCTCTTTATTTCTAAAGGACCCAGACACTTGTGCTCCAAAACTTGGGATTTATTATTATCCCAGTATTCCTTCCTGCATATTATTATGGCTGTTTATATACATTTTGTAACCCAGAGATGTTTTAGAGCCATCGATTAAGATGATTTAAACCAAATAGTGCTCAGTTGTTGAATAGCCTCACTACATTATTGCCAAATGACTCAAATCATGTAAAGGGAATATTCCAACAAAAGAAAAGTTTATCCTTTATAACTTAACTTGTTTTGTTATAGATGTTATGTTCAAAACCTTAAGACAAGTAACTATACATGTTTTCTCATTAGGCTGATGTTATAGGTTCTTGTTTAAAAGTGTTATAGGGCTGGGCGCAGTGGCTCACGTCTGTAATCCCAGTACTTTGGGAGGCTGAGGTGGGTGGATCACGAGGTCAGGAGATCGAGATCATCCTGGCTAACACAGTGAAACCTTGTCTCTACTAAAAATACAAAATATTAGCCAGGCGTGGTGGCACGCACCTGTAGTCCCAGCTACTCAGGAAGCTGAGGCAGGGGAATTGCTTGAACCCGGGAGGCGAAGGTTGTGGTGAGCCACTTCACTGGACTGTGGTGAGTACAGTCCAGCCACTGCACTCCAGCCTGGGCGACAGAGTGAGACTCTGTCTCAAAAAAGTAAGTGTTACTAAATGGTCTAAACTGAAAAGCCCTTCAATGGCTTTGCCTTCTTCTCAACATAGTCTGCAAGGCTAGCAGTGGTAGTAATAGTAGCAGCAGCAGCAGTGATAACATCCAACATCCATAACTGCAAGCACTGTTCTAAGCACTTTCCGTATAATCTCATTTAATTCTCACAATTACTCTATGAGGGATATATTTTTCATAATCCATTTTGCAGATGAAAAAATAAGTGTAAAAAGTAATATAATTTGAATGCAGTTTCTCTTGTTCCTTGGTCCATGTTCTTAACCTTTAAGCTTTACTACCTCTGGATGAGCTGGACCTTCCATACTTCTGGAAACTCACTGCATGCCACCATTCCTGCCACCCACTGCAGTATTCCAGCTACATGACTTTCTTTCTGGGCCTCAAGCATGCCAATGTCTTTGCCCATGCACATCCTTTCCACATGTTCTTCCTTCTGTCTAAAGTGTTTTTCCCACTGTTAGAATAAACTATTTCTCATCTTTCAGGTCTCAGTTTAAATGCCACCTGAGAAGAGAGTTTATCTCCAACCATACCATTTAAATAGACTCTTCCCTCTCCCTTTTATTTTCTGCCATTGCACCTTTATTTACTGCTTTGTTAGAATTCATCACAATTTGAAATTTTTGTCTTTTTATTTGTTCTCTCATTTGTTTGTCTTTATTACTAGACCAGGGGTTCAATGACTTACATTATTGTGCCCTCAGCACCTAGAATGATGACTGGCACAAAGTGAGCACTGAATAAATAGTTGCTGAATGAATGAATGAATGAATGAATGGTCATTTAAATATGTTTTAAAATGTGTGCCTTAATTCTGAATATTAGTGGTACCTTCTCAGCCACTCACTGATTGTATGCACAAGGGTGGTTGGAATGGATGGTCTTGGAAGGGAGGTAGTCTGGTATGGAACTCTTTAATTACAGAGGTAATGACTACTTAATACGATGCTTGTACAGGGGATAGAAGTACTGAATGGATAAAAACATACATATCACTCTTAAAATTATCTCCAACCTTAAGACGTTAAGATTTTACTTTCTCAAGGCCAGCTGTCAACAACTCTCTCCTTGAATATTCACTACTTATTGTTCCTCCCAAAGCAGCTCAGTCTGGAACCGCCAGGAAGCTCTGCTAGAAAGATCCTCCTTACTTTGAGCTAGAAACATCACTCTTTCACTTGCAACCATGTCTTCCTTCTATTGCCTGACACCATGCAGAACCCATGCAATACGGTTTGCCTGCTTCCCACCCCAGTCTCATCTTAAAGTGTAGCTCCCACAATTCTCACATGTCATGGGAGGTAATTGAATCATGGGGTTGGGTCTTTCCCATGCTGTTCTTGTGAGAGGGAATAAGTCTCATGAGATCTAATGCCTTTATAAAGGGGAGTTCCCCTGCCCAAGTTCTCTTCTTGCCTGCCACCATGGAAGACATGCCTTTCACCTTTCACCACAATTGTGACGCTTCCTCAGCCACATGGAACTGTGAGTCCATCAAACCTCTTTTTCTTTATGTTACCCAGTCTCCGGTACGTCTTTATCAGCAGCATGAGAATAGACTGATAGCCATGAAATACCTTTCCTCAAATATACAAATAACTGTCCCTGTTAAAGTATCCACTACTAAACTCAGAGTAAGGCAAGAATGGCACATTTTCCATTAGTGATTCTATACTTTTGATTAAGTGACTACAAATCCTTCATTGAATAAAACAGGAGTTAAACCAAATAAAATAAATTTAGGCACTTAAATGTTGATATGTTTATGTATATAAATCAATCATTAAATAATTTTTGGCAGTCATTTCTCCTGATTAATTCATAAACTGCTTATAGACAAATCCTAAATCTTTTCAAAACTGCTTCTATGAGGTTACTTCTAATTATGACGTTTCAAGGTTTCTAGGGAAAATTTTTCCATTAATTCTTCATTAAACTTTTTTTATTCTGTTTGGTAGTTTCAGTTGTGGGTGAATTTACCCACCATGGGACAAGAGGTGGTGTCTGCAGACATTCTGGTTTCCCTAACTGGTGGTCGAGAGGGCTGTTACTGGTGGGTAGAGTATTACTGGTGTTACTGGTGGGTAGAGTCCAAGATGCTGCTGAACATCCTAAAATACACAGGACAGCACTCTCTCCCCTCAACGCCGCCCCCTCCCCGCCCCCCCACACAAAACAAATAATTCTCTGATCCAAATCCCAAAATATCCATAGTTGCAAGGCTGAGAAACACCATTTGCAGCGATTCTCAGTGGGGGGGTGGTACTGCCCCCTTGTGGTAACTTTGGAAATTTATTGGTGCTTTTTAGTTAGGATGTCCTAGGATCCACAGGAGAATCCCACAATTTGAATAATTATCCTTCAACCCATGTGCCTTCAAATCTCCCACCAGCCATTCAGACAGGAGAAAAATCTGTACATATTACCTAAGCCTAGAATCAAATCTGTCTTACATGTAAACCAAGTATTTATTTTTGCGTGGCTATAAATTACATTAAGTTTGCTGGAAATTCAACAAAAATGTAAATTAAGGAAAGAGGGTATTTTATCTTGTTAAAAAATTTACAGAGAGTTGTTCATCACTTTGGAAAACTGAGTCAATTGATACAAACACCACCAGTGGCACCAGAGTAACCTGTAAAACATATCAGTACCAGTATTTGTTTTCAGTTGTTACATCAAATGATTTCAGGATGAGGAAAAGCACTTCACATCTTCAGTTCAACTTAGTGTGTAGCCCTTTTCCAGCAATTGTCTCCAACTTGGACAGTTCAAGCCCTTCCTAAAGCACGTATTATTTCATTATACGTGCTAATGCACGTATATTTCATTATTCCCCTATCTTTTCTTTATATTATAGTTAGGATACTATATATACATGATAGATACACACAATTATGTGTGCATATGGGTTATATTATTGATGAATTTCATTTCAGCATAGTGAGGGAGCATTAGGAAATATTTGGTTTGAAAAGGAAAGCATTGTCTGTAACAGGGTTATAAATCACTACTCTTGCCCATCATAATCTTTGGGATCTTGATTCTGTTTTCCATCATAACAAGCAATCCTCACAGCATCTTGCCCTGTGCGAGTCTGAGTGAGATGCCATTAACGGCCTCACCCAAATAATTGGCAAAGATGCTTAATACAGAGCAAATGATTTACATTGGGTAGTAGAGAATTCACTTCTCTGCATGTGCTCCATGGAATTCCACACCTACCCTTCAACCTACATTCTTAACGTAACTTCGCACAAACGATGGCCCTGGAAAGTTCCCACAAATCAGGGGCCAATCACGCTTCCCAATGGAACCACCCTCTCCTGACCCCTCCTCCCACTACTGAAGGCACTTGAACATTTCCAGTAAAGTTTTTATAAAATGAAATAACCATTTGAATTGCACCTGAGATCTTTTACAACAAAGAGAAGAGAAACTTTCCAAAATCTCTGATAGCAGGCAGATAAGAATCAAGGCAAAGAAGGTATAATTTTGAAGAGAATGGAGAATGATACTTCTCTCTGGGTAGGATGAATGTTCTGGCAGATTTTCTTTCCAAAAAGTATGCTTCCATATTGAACGATGCATTGTCAAATATTTTATATCTTCAAGAAGTCCAAAACCATTCCCAGAAATCTGGATTCTTTGAACTACCTTGTATGGGAGCGTTTCAGAATTAAATAGACTCAGAAAGAAATATATTATCATAAATTTCCAAATTATATTTTCAGATGATAACTTGACTGTCCTTCATTATATAATTTATTTTATATAAAACTAATTCACTAATAAGACTATTCAACTAGCTCATGCTCTCTCTTAAACTTTTCTTAAATTCTTAAGAAAAAGCTTAAATTTTCAGTGGTATAATAGTAAAATAGAAATACCAAAACAGAAATCCTCAATTTCTATTATAGGCTACATTAACAAAAACCCTCTAGTAAGGCTAAAAGCATGTGTGTACACCTTAGATTGAGGTGAAGGTGGGAGAACTATTTAAATTCTACTTTTAAATGCATAAAATAATGTTAACTTAAAAATAGTTTATTCCTAAATATAACAGTGTTTTAAAATATATAATTTAATTGGCACTGAAAGCTTTTCTAAATTAGTTAGATAAACACACCAAAGAAAATCTATCTTTATCCTAATATATCTATTTGTGGTTTATTCCATTTGTTCTTTGTAACCCTAAAGAAACAAGTTACCAAAATTAGAGGGAATTAAGGCGTTGAAATTATAGCATAAAAGGTTTTTTTCCTTCTAAAATTACAGGTAAGAAAACTACAGTCTACAGAAGTGAAAGTCACTAGTTGTCTCACATTTTAAGCCCAATTTTGTTTCTCTATAAATCCTTATAAAACTCATACCATGAAAACAAGAGAACCATAAACCATCACAGATGTGTGACATTTCACAGAGCCACCAAAGACTAATACTTTCATCTGAACCAAAGGACAATCAATCAACACCATATCCTTTGAAAAATAAGAAAAGGGGAGAAGGAGGGAGGGCAGATGGAAATGGCAGGTGAAAAAGCCTCCACAAAACCTTGTATTATAGATACCTAGATGTGTCCTTTACTCTCCTCATCTAATCCAAAATCTTTTATTTCCATGGGCTCAGCAGACTTCAGAAGTCACAGCTCCATATCTTGGGGTTGAAAGAAAATAAATACAGGTGTATGGTACAACTGTGACATTATTTGGACATAGCATCTTTACAGATGTAATCAAGATGACATCATATTGGATTAGGATGGGCCCCCAGTTGAATGACTGGTATTCTTACAAGAGGGGAATTTAGATACACATACTCAGAGAGGAAAGACAACCATGTGGAAATGAAGGCAAAGGTTGGAATGCAAGTCCGAGTCATGGAACGGTAAAGGTTGCACAGCAACCACCAGAGGCTAGGAAGAGGCAAGGGAAACTCCTCCCCGAGGGTTTTCAGAAAGAGCATGGCTCTGCTGACACCTTGAAATTGAATTTCTAGTCTACAAAGCTGGGAGTAAATAAATTTCTGTTGTTTGAAGCCACCCAGTTTGTGGCAATGTGTTCCAGGAGAACTAGGAAATGAATGCATATAGTCACCCTTCTTGCAGTATATACCTACAAAGCTGCTTCTCAAGGAGTTATAGCAAATTTCCTGGTCCCAAATTCCCCAAGCCTATTAAGTCAGAATCTTTGGAGATGGGCCTAGGAGTCTTCATTGTAACAAATGGAACCCAAGAGATGTTTGTATGTACTACAGTTTGAGAAGCACTGGGCATATGAATGATCTGAAGCTCTTCACAAAGCTTAATTTCCTCCAATTTTCCCCTGTGTTCCTGCTCTTGATTATCATGTTGTATAGTGTCAGAGCCCTAGAGCCAGACAGTCTTGGACCAGCAAGCCTTGGGATGAGTCACTTGATGTGTTTGGACTGAGTCTCCTCTTCTATACAGAACACATGGAATAATTCCTGCCTGGAAGTACCATGAAACCACCATGGGATTGTTGAGAAGAGCAAATTAATTCATGTCAACAAAGTACCTTGCACAAAGTAAGCTCTTAACAATGCTGAGGCCAGGCGCGGTGGCTCAAGCCTGTAATCCCAGCACTTTGGGAGGCCGAGACGGGCGGATCACGAGGTCAGGAGATCGAGACCATCCTGGCTAACAGGGTGAAACCCCGTCTCTACTAAAAAATACAAAAAAAAAAAAAACTAGCCGGGCGAGGTGGCGGGCGCCTGTAGTTCCAGCTACTCGGGAGGCTGAGGCAGGAGAATGGCGTAAACCCGGGAGGCGGAGCTTGCAGTGAGCAGAGATCCAGCCACTGCACTCCAGCGCGGGCGACAGAGCGAGACTCCGTCTCAAAAAAAAAAAAAAAAAAAAAATGCTGAATTAGTATTTCCTACTTTCCCATTATATCTCAACTAAAATTCCTTCTGAATCACATTTTAAATTTGACTTTGTCTCCAAAACGTTAATATTAAAACTATAGAAGCAATAGCTATTGTTTAGGGCATGTTTACAATAGGTGTTTTGCATAACATTAGTTTCAGGTGGGCCTTCTTATTCCCATTTACAGGGGGAAATTGAAGGTCAAAGATGTTAAGCAACATGACTAAGATATCAGAAACTTGAAACTCAAGCTCATCTGATTCCACTGCCCTTTCTCCTAGCCTTTATATTCAACAGCTGTGTGTGCTTAGGGCCTAGACGGGACAAGAATACCAGAAGGTTTCCTGTAGGTTTTCCTAGGTAATGAGTTCATCTTATAATGTAATCCCTGTTAATGTAAGTTTGCATTATTGTGTCTGACTGCACTTTGTGTAGAAAACTTAACTTGGATGGTAAAAGGAAAGGAGGAAGGAACTGGAGAGAATCAATTAATCCCTTGCTATTTAATGGTCTTCAGGAGACCAGCAACATCAGCAACACCTGACAGATAACCACAAATTCAGAATCTCAGGCCTGGCCAGACACAGTGGCTCAGGCCTGTAATACCAGCACTTTGGGAGGCCAAGGTGGGTGGATCACGAGGCCAGGAGTTCAAGATCAGCCTGGCCAAGATGGTTAAACCTCATCTCTATCAAAAATACAAAAATTAGCCGGGTGTGGTGGCGGGTGCATGTAGTCCCAGCTACTCCAGAGCCTGAAGCAGGAGAATCACTTGAACCCAGGTGGCAGAGGTTTAGTGAGCTGAGATCGTGCCACTGCACTCCAGCCTGGGTGACAGAGCAAGATTTCCATTAAGAAAGAAAGAAAGAAAAGGAAAGGAAAGGAAGGAAGGAAGGAAGGAAGTAGGAAGGAAGGAAGGAATCTCAGGCCCTTCCCTAGACCTACTGAATCAGAACCTGTATGGAAGGAAATTCCCCAGGTGATTCATATGTAAACTAGAGTTTGAGAAGCCCTTGGTTTATTCAGCTCAGAGAGTAGATAGCTGCAGAGGTGGTCCTAGCACAGCTAAATATATCACTATACAGAAGTTTCTAATATTTCCTTCTAGAGCCATAAGTTTATATTACGATGGACTGACGGGGAGGGGGCATGAAATGCACGGAAAGAAAACTGAGACTATACCATGGATGGAAAAGAAAGAAGGGAAAATAAGTCTTAAATATGATCTATGTCAGAGTACCACCTGTGATTCAGGAAATGACTCCGAAAATAGGGTCAGAGCTATTTCAATGAGCAAAATTAGATCCAAGTATAGAGTTAGAAATATGGGAAGAATACATATGGGCCCATTCCTATCATAGGGTTAAAAGTTATTTTATGTATTAGGTGAATGAAGTCAGAGTCAATAAATAACAATGAGTACTAACATTTATTGAATGACTACATTCCATAAGGCAATAAACTAAATCTGTTACATGCATGAGCTCATTTAATCCTCTCAACAACTTTGAGAGGTTTTTAATAATTGAAGAGGCTGTGGCTTTGTGTGTATTTTTGCACGATAGCATCGGGTTAGTAAGGACACAAAGTGTCTTTGGATCTCCAAAATAGTTCATATGTCTTCCCACATATTAGCTGATTGACTGATAGAGCCAACTGTCTTGGGAGAAATAAAATCTGAAATAGTATTTGTCTACACGAAAAAGCTCAAATACAGTAAAACCAGTCTCTAAACTGCAAACAGGCACTGGGGCTACACAAAGGCTTAATGTAGACTTGGGGAGATGGGCACATATAGAGAAAGTTCAGTGGAAGTACACTTCCCCTTCTAGCCTTCAGAGTTTGAAACTGAGGTCAACTGCATTGTTGGAATATCTACAAAGAGTCCCTCACCCATATCTATACATCTGCAATTCCACCAGATATGAAAAGGTGTGCCCTCATTATTTCTGGGGACCCAACAATGAATAGACAATGAGAGGAGGGGAGAGAAAGGCTTTTGCAAAATAAGGCACCCAACCTGGAAAAATATGTACAACTGTCAATGATCCCTGGCCACTCAGACATTCTAGCACTCTGCACAGCTCCTCCAGCACTTGCAGTGTCTTTCCCTCAGCCTGAAATAGCTGGTCCCCTCACGATTCCTGCTTTACGGGCAATTCATAGCAGTGTTTCATTTAAACTATCATTGTCCCCATTTAATATATGTGGAAACTAAAGTTCAGAAAGACAAAGTGATGTGTCTAGAATCACACAGCCAGCATGTCAAGGAGGAACCAGAATTCAACATCAAGTCTGTGACTCCCAGGATCTTTTTTTTTTTTTTTATCACAGCCTACCCTGTTACTCCTGCACAAGAGTAGACTGAAATTTCTAAGGTAATCCTTTCTACTCCTCCAAAATGATTTTACTTTTTGGCTCCAATCACATGATTGAGTACCCTTAATATGATTGAATTCTGATCCAAATAAATGTTTGCAAAGATATCGTTCAGTAAATCTAGTCCAATATCATTACAATGACCCAGAAAAAATTAATGAAATGAAATATCTACCGAGGTTGCCGTCCTATAAAAGGAAATCTCCACTGAGTGGTTCCAATACCATATATGTCCAAATCTCCCCACTAGCCTTTTGAAAAAAAAGTAGCTGAGAGACTTGGAATTTGTTATTTTCCCAAGTGGGAGCTAGAATATCAAAAATTTATTTTGATGAAAAGAAAAACAAATCATTGTAATTCTTAAAGAAGGACTTGTAGTTATTTTCTTTAAGAGCAATACAGTTTTATCCTTATTTTCCAAATTACACTGTAGCAGTTAATTTTTTTTCAGCCTAAACACACACACAGGCACACACACACAAACATCAAACCAAATGCACAACATGGATTTTATAAATCTGAAAAGTAAAAGAGCATGTAAACATCATTCCGAAAAGAACATTCTCATAAATGCAACTCAAGTATAAAAAAAAGAACCTTCCACATGTTTCTAAGTTTGTAAGTTTCATTTTTTTAATTCTGTCTGTCTTTAATGTAGAATATTAATTTTGTTTATGCCGCCAGCCTACAGTTTATTGTTTTGTTTTGTTTTGTTTTGTTTTTGTTTGTTTGTTTTTTGAGACGGAGTTTCTCTCTTGTTGCCCAGGCTGGAGTGCAATGGCACAATCTCGGCTCACCGCAACCTCCACCTCCCAGATTCAAGTGATTCTCCTGCCTCAGCCTCCCCAATAGCTGGGATTACAGGCACCACCACGTCCAGAAAACTTTGTATTTTTAGTAGAGATGGAGTTTCGCCATGTTAGTGAAGCTGGACTCGAACTCCCAGCCTCAGATGATCTGCCCACCTTGGCCTCCCAAAGTGCTAGGATTACAGGTGTGAGCCACCGTGCCTGGTCAGTATATATTTTTTGATAGAAAAGTTTATAGATCATTTATCTCATACAGAAAGTGTATGTATAATCACATAAACTAAAAAAGTCAAATATTAATAGTTTTTTGACCTAGGACTCTCACTGTTTGGAATTCATCCTATAAATAAATAAATAAATACAAAAATAAATACATAAATAACATATGAGAAAATGTGTACAATAATATCAATTGCAGCACTGAATGCTTGCAAAAACAAACCAAAATGTCAGTATCAATAAGCTGAGGTACATGAATACTATGGAATTACTATTCCATAGCTATTAGAAAGACCAATACGAACTGATCTGGAAAGAAGCCTAGGTACTATTATTAAGCAAAAACAGCAGGTTACTGAAGAGTATTATGGAATTATTTTATTTCAGGTGAAAAAATAAAACCCTCCAAATGGGCAGGTGAGTTCTCTCTCTACATATAAAGATTTACGGAAACATACAGAAAGTTTAACATTGGGTATCTGCTGGAGGACAAGTAAAAAAGATTGGGAGGAGAAAATAAAATGTATATGTCTTTCTTATCTGACAACCAGTACACATTGTTTTTGCAACTAAAACAATCAAGGAAGCAGACATAGGCTACGAAGAGATTAAAGTCAGCAAGTCTGAGATATAGTGTATGCTCATAAGTATCATTAAAGCATGTCCAGACTTTTAACATAGTGAATGGGGATTTGGGACCACAAAACAGAAACTTTTTCTTCTTTTTCTAATTGCTCTAATATCAAGAAGCCCAGAGAGCTCACAGCCTGTCTCCTCTTGTGTGGACAGCTCTCATGATGCCCTGGAGTCAGATGGTGAGGCTGGGTAACCGGGGAATTTCAATGTAACATGTTTCAAACCCTGCTGCTATACTTCGGGAATTTGTCTTGGCCTAGATAACAGACTAGAAAGGTCAGAGAATATAAAAGATATTACTATTTATTGCTTGCTTCACCATGTCTAATGGAGGCTAAGTTTTCTTTTTTGGCCCTGCACACACCAGAAAGCACACCCAACATTCAATCTACCCTTGGTTCTCTCTGGCAGTCATAGATAGTGTAACGTTGTTTTTGTTTTGTTTTGTTTTGTGTTTTCTAATCTAGGAAAAAATATATATTGACTACCGTCCCGGAGAGCATTTCTATATATTGATAACCTCAAATAAATATATCACAGAATTTCAAAACACTTTTTATAGAAGCATCTTATTGTCAAACAGGGCATGAAAATGTGAACTGTTCTAAATTCTCTAGTTCCCTTCTTGCCTGTTTATCTAAGTATGATCTAACACAGTATCTGAGCAAAAAGACCAGTTAAAGAGGTCAAGGAATAGCATTAATCCAAAACTGACTTGTTTTGACCCAGAATACAACTTCCTTTCACCACTGACCCTTGCTTGCTAGGACAGACCAAAATAAGTACATTTCTCCTCAGCGCTAAATCACAAATGATGCCAGCAGCAAGACTGCTTCACATCCAGGCCCCTGGGGGGTTTCACATGAGAGGGGTCACAGACTGAATGAAGTAGCCTTTTACAGGAAGGCTGAATGGCACTTTCTGAGGGAATATTGATCTAAAAATGTATAGCCCATTAGATCCAACCCACAATGTAACCCTGTGTGGTATAAGCCAGACTACTCTTTACCCTAAAATTTTTGAGAGGCAGTTTATATTCAGAGTATCTCATAAAACACTCTGCTATTCTTTTAAAAATATTTAGATACATGTAAATAATCATATTAACTTGATTATTAAAATATTTCTGTAATGGGAATCTCAGATTACAATAGGCCACATTAAGATTTAATTAGTTACATTCTAGAATCACAGAATTATCAAGGAGATCAAGCAGCCTATTATAAGTTTCATCTAATAACTGATCTAATTTTTTCCTATAATAATTTTCTTTTAATTTGTTACGGGGGTAGAAGAGAGTGAATAGGAAGCCATTCCTTTAGTCTCCTCACACATACATTTTTTTTTTTACTACTATTAATTTCCCATTATTTCTCTGTTTTCTTCTCTCAGCCAAGTGTGAGTCCAGAGGTTTCCTCATAGGGGTTTTAGGAATTTCCCTCAGTCTATTATCAATGTTCAAAGTACTCTCCATGCAAACTGTACTCTTTGTTTCTCTATTCTTTAAGACAAACACTGAGAAGAAAATTTAACTTTAGCTTTTAAAATACATTCCCCAAAACCACTACTAACTGGAAAAAATGTAAGACCATATGTATTTGATGATACACTTTTCAAACATATTAATCCTGATATTAAGAAAGTTATATATTTGACAATATATTTTAAAATTCAACTAAGAGCCATTTCAAACTACTAGTGGAGCCCACAATTGTTAAATATTAACTTCTGCTGCCATCTTGTGGTAATTGTTGAAATCCTCTATGTCTCCCCCTCTATCTTCTCCCCACCATAGCCCCTCTTTTTTGCTGTTTTTCCTACCTTTAGGAGGGTACTTCTATTCAAACCTTAAGGATTCCCTTTCTTAAGCCACTGGGGAGATGACCTGAACTATGCTCTAGGGAGAAAAGTGGATGTTTGCAAATTCCTCATCCTGTTTGTAATATACTTCTTTTCTCCTTGCATTTTTCTCATTTAACAATAAAGCCATTCCTTTTAACAACATAATTTAAAAAAAAAAAATCATAGTTATAATTTAGAATAATCTAATTTTTTTCTACAAGGAAAGGGAACAGATTAAGGGAAAATAAATGTGTATCTGATCAAAAATTTTTCCCTTCCAAACTTTTTCCAAATTGTTTATTTACAAAGAAAGGGGTGAGGGAAAGCATCATGTATTTCTGCTATAAAATGCCACATGATGGAATGGCCCTTCACAGCCACAGACATCTACTGTCAGGAATCAAGAAGGAGACTGCAGGAGGAAACGAGAGGCCTCACTGCGGAGACAGTACAGGAAGTGAGAGCTCCCCAGGGAACCCAGGATGGATGGAAGTGGGTGCCCCAGCATCCTTTATTATTCCTATGCTGGCCTGTTCAGCTATGGACCTCACTGACTCATGGCAAGAGAGTTTATAAATCCGAAGAAGGATGAGAATCAAATGTTTTTCTGATGATGTATTAACGTGAGCAATTTTTAACCAGAATGACTTATCCTCAAAACAAGAGTATACTTTATGAAAACCACCATCTCCATCTAACTCTATGTCCCCACTGCAATTCCCATGAAGGAGTTGACAAACAGCATGCAAGGAGTCATTCAAACACAGATACAGAGAGAATTAGGCCAGAATTCTTCAAACAGGGCAGTGGGAAGCAAAAACACAAACAGGAAAACAATCCATTTCATTCCTTGTTGAAAATGACTTTAAAACAATCTTTTCCAAACCTTTCTTGTGTACCCATATTGACATTATGCACAATCTGTATTTTTACACCTCATTCTTAAAAAAAAAAGAAAAAAAGTCTATGAACTCTTAATACTTAGCCTCACTCTCAACAACATAGCTACACAGCATGGATTTGATGTGATTGTTATATGTTTTCTCACAACACGTTTAAAATGTCTATAACTATAAAATAAATTCACTTGTCTACCACATAGAAGCATCCCTGGTGCCACCAATTACATAAACATCACACTTTGGGAATCATTGTTATGAAATATAGGTGCTGGCTAAGTAGAATCTAGTGAATCTTACAACATTTACTTATAAATAAGTAGCGTTAAGTGACAGAGTCAAGATTCTGATTTTTAGAACCATAGCTCAGATCAGAGGCTCTCAAACATTTTTTTCTGCAGTGATTCACAAGATAGATGACATTCCCATGTGCAACATACCCTTGTGAAAAGACAAGACTGTCTGTGGATTATGTGCAATTTCCTGCCATATATTTGTAATCTTCCCAGTCAAGAAAGCCAACTGGAATGCAAGAAAATGGCTATCCCTTGGGAGGTGCCTGTGAGTGCGTGCAATCTTATTTTTGAGGAAACAAATTATTCATGAATTTTGATTTTTAAGCCATTATTTACTCGTTTCTACCTTACAACTAATCAAATACACACCATTGTCATGGCACCACAGTTAAAACCTGCCAGAGTAAAGCATAGGATATTGGATTGAGTATTTTGGAGTGATACTTTTCTCTGAGAGGAGACTAAATTGAGTATGAACTGGTTTTATTCTTAGGAAGGCTTCAGGGTTTTTAAAATTTGTTTTTAATAAACTCTAGATAGTGCTGCTCTTACCTCTTCTCTGAAAAGTAGCATGTAGGAAGAGAAATGTATGGTAAGCTGAGGGTTTTACTTGGCTGGAATTTTTACTGTAAACAGACCTGGTTTCTACCCAACGGTTTACAACCTGAGATACAAAAGAATTTTCTATTTGGAAAATTTTTAGCATATGTAGCCAAGGCCTTTGGTGACCACGTGATACATGAAATTAGCATTATCTGCACTAAGATAATAAGAAGCATCAAGAAAAATATTAACATGTACCCAAAGGCTTATAGATTTGCTTGTTAGACAATAACAGTACCATATAGTTGAATAAACAGACCCACGAATATTTGTAAGAGGCAAATATACAATTATTTTTAGAACCCTATAAGGTTTTTGCCAGTACTTTTCCAGTGTTTGAGGTCAGAGTGCTCAAATAAAGACACATCTGAGAATTTAAAACACATTTTAAAGTACTCTCTAAATTGGACTAAAAAGGAAGGACAGTCTGAATTAGAAATAAGTCCCAGAGGATAATTGAAGAAGTGTAGTTGCAAAATACCTATTACAAATAAAACAGTCAAACTAAATCCTAACAAGCTGATTACAGTAGACATCTTCCTGGATTTGCCTTAATAAATAAACACTCAGATGAAATCAGCACAGTCATGTTATCATCTTGCACATGAAAGTGCTATCAATGGGATCAAATACATAACAAAATCAATCCAAATCAAATCCTAGAATAACAAATTAACTGCTTAGGACTAATTTCCAAGAATATATAAAATCAATATGCACTAGAAAAAGGTTGAAGATGCGGCTAGTACATTGGACAGGAAAAAATTACAAGCAGTATTTTAAAACTTTTGAGTCAATATAAACTTAATATTGATTGAATTTAAAACTATATAATTGTCTAAAGTAGTATGAGTTCCTATCATATTAATATGTAAGAAACAACTTTAAAATGTTTAAAATAAAATCAACATACTATACCCCAAAGTTGGTGATCCATCAGTAACGTTTAGTGAGTAGCGCAGAGAAAGTTAAGTATTTTAAAAACAAATTCTGTTGTTTAAGAACAACAATAAATAAAACAGGGGATTAGTTTCTACTACCAGTCATTCTATAATAAAACAAATCTATTTAAAAGATATACATTTTCTGGATATATCCATTTTGCAGTGTGCAAATATTTTAAAGCATTGGTTTGTTGCTGTCGTTTTATTTTGTATTTTGAGATGGAGTCTCACTCTGTCATTTTGTTGTCTAGGTTGGAGTGCAGGGGCACGATCTCTGCTCACTGCAACCTCTGCCTCCCGGGTTCAAGCGATTCTCCTGCCTCAGTCTCCCAAGCAGCTGGGACTACAGGCATGTGCCACCACGCCTGGCTAATCTTTATATTTTTAGTAGAGACGGGGTTTCACCAGTTTGACCAGGCTGGTCTCAAACTCCTGACCTAATGTGATCTGCCCGCCTTCGCCTCCCAAAGTGCCAGGATTACAGGCGTGAGCCACCATGCCCAGCCTAAAGCATGTATTTTCAACATGAACGATTAATAATTATTTCTGAAACCTTAGAAAATTTAAATTATATAATATCTGAAACATCTGAGAACCTAAAGCATGTATTTTCAACATGAATGATTAATAATTATTTCTGAAACCTTAGAAAATTTAAATTATATAATATCTGAAACATCTGAGAACATGAAAGATTTTAAGAGATTAGAGTAATAGTTTCAGTAAGAAATCTGCTCCATATTTGCTGTTATATGACTTCTACAAAGAAAATAGATCTAACAGGAGTTAAAGATGTTAAGCCAGAAGAAACACAAGGACCCGAAAGAGAAACACACAACACTGGCAGATCCAGGAGCATGGAAAAGGAGATGAAAAACCATCACTGGGTAAAAGAAGGATGAAATACGTCAACAAGGAGTGGCAAACACTGAGTCAAGTACTTTGTTCTGGGCTAAGCACTGGGCTATGTGACTAACATGAAGCACAAGCATTTTACAAACTATAAGATGCTGTGATCTAATTTATAATAACAAACCTAAGAAGTAAACCTTCCTTTCTGCAGGAAACTGATTTGGACCAACCTAGAGGGTTTTCCCAGTAATAATTACTATAAGAAATGTACATTTGTAAATTTAATAAAGTGGTGGCAGTTTGACACATGTATGTGTTTACATATACACACATAAGTATAACATATATTTTTCTTTTCCCTTAAACTATTTTTTCTACTTCCTCTTTTCTCTTCAGGGAGCCAACAGCACAGCATACCAATGACTCTAGACTCAAGGTCAGTATTCCTTTCTGACAATTCCCAAACTTCTGAGCTTTCATTTTTGTGAAACAGGATATGCTATCCCTGGTTTATCTCAGAGCTCACAGTAACTTCCAAGAGCTACAAGAAACCTAGATAACAAAGGTCCTGAACTCTGATAAGCAGATTCTCAACGGCAAATGAAAATAATTATTCATACCCTGAGCAACTATGAAATCACCTGAAAATCTTATCAAAAGAAATGGTTTTAACGCACTCTCAGCATCTCTTACATTCTATGGTGAGAGGGCACTAGGAAACAGGCCCTTAGTCAGGAAAGAGGAAAAAGATACGACATCTTTTGTTTTTTCAGGTCGGTTAGAAATGGTTTCATGAGGGTCAGATTTCCAATGAATACATGATTAAATGTAAACTTTCAACCTGTACATATATTGGTAATTCAAATGGAACAAGAACTCCTGGTGTATTACAAATACATTTGGAAAACGCACATGACTCTGGAACCTGAACTAACCCCAAAGCAAAATCAATGTGTCTTAAATAACAAGTATAAACAGATACATTGAAGACATCAGTTCACCAACTCTGGTACTGATGCAAAAAAAAAAAAAAACCCTAAATTTTCTTTCTGGTCTTATTTCTGAGATCCTTTAAAGGACACTTCCACAATGATTTGCTCAGTTTTCTCGTCATTAAAATCAAGACACTACCACCTCCTGTACAGCTCTGACTGAAAGCATGTGTGAAGTGCTTATGCTCAAGCCCTGTCCTCTTCAAATCACATATGGCAAGATACAGGGATGTTTACACATCATGCTGCCTAAAAATCCTCCTTTCCTTTCCTCAGCCTGCCTCCCCTTAAAATCTTGTCAGAAATATTACTCAGCTGAGTAAACTAAATAAATATCCTCTCCCAAAAGCTCCTGTTAGCACATTACCATGTTCATCAGAAAGAGGTAACAGGTTAACATACTGGCATATTATCATGTAGTAATCAATCCACATCAATGGTGGGAAAGGTAGGGATGAAGGGATTAGCATGAATGACACAAGTGACAAATAGCAAATGGTATTCAAAGGAGGCAACCAAGGTCATTTTCACATCCTTCATAAGTGTATTATTCATCTGCCCTGCCTGTAACACAGCACTGAGCTAGAGAAGTTGGATGAGGAAGGAAGAAGAGGAAGGACTGGTAAATGGCAATCCCAAGAGCAGGGCTGAGGAAATTCCAGCCTGGCACAGCAGATCCAATAGACATGTCCTAGATACAAAGGTTCATTGGTCACTTTTTCATGAGGTTAACCTATCACTGGCTCTAAGACTTCTAACTCCCATTCTAGTTTAGGGAATGCTCATTATTTCCTATTTGGAAGGATTCCCCACTTACTAAACTAGAACCAGTCCTATTCCAAGCTTATATAGTATAGTGGTTGAGTACTTGGGCTCTAAAATCTTCGAGATTTAGGTTTGAAACTTTATGGTGTTTCCTAGTAGTGACACCTTAGACAGGTGACTTAAATTTCTTCAAACCTCAGATTCCTCACCTGAAAAGTGGGGATGCCTTTTAGGGCTGCTGTGAGAAAACAATGAGCTACTGCAGGTAAATAGCTCAGCACGGCGCTAAGATTGCTAAGATTAGCTATCTCTATTATGGCTTTCATTGCTATTTTACAGCATTGTGTATTTTCCATGTGAACAAATAATAAATAATTGACTCTGGACCCAGCATTCAGCTGAGACCTACTCACTTCATTGACTTTGCTTATATAAGAAGTAGGCCAAACTCCTTGATTTAGTCCTAAGGTGAAATCAAATGTGAATTGGATCAGAGAGGCTAAAGGTAATGAGTTTTCTGGGGCATCCATCCCAAGGCATCCATGTCCCAGTGAAAGGAAGTTCCACTTCCAAATAATCAACTTACATTATCAAGAATCAAGGGATTCATGACAAGAATAACTTAATGAATCTGGAATACATCTATTTTTATTCCTGTAACAGGTTAATATTGATTCTAGTCTTTCCTTAAACTCATTAAAAAATTGTGTGCAGTTCCTGAGCATACACTGGCTAACTAGGCAGCCAAAATAAGGAATTTGGTGCATGCAAAAAGAGTAAGGGAAATGATTAAGGATAATAGGTAATTCTTGATGTGGAGTATATTCATTAAGAAAATCAAGAGTTCACAGAGATCTATGTAAAACACTTGGAGTTATTTCGCAGAAAAACAGTATTTTAAATATAAATGTAAAATATCATCACCATCATCCAAAACAGCTTGCAGTTTTCAAAGATAATCACTTGATCCTTACTGGGCACTTCTTAAGGGGTCTAAAAATGAGTACCGCAATAAGTCAGATATGTTCTTTTTAAACATGATCATCATATTGTACACTTGATACTTATGCTGAGAGCTCAGATCTTCCTTTCCTAGTGTAATTTTCATCTAAGCATTCCTTAGATACTTAGATCATTCTTAATGGAGATTGTGCATTATACCCTCTGTGGACACATAGAAATCTGACTAACTGGACTGACTAGATTACAGTTGTTAAAGAATTCCATTTCCTTCATCTACAATACATGCTTAAGATATATTTGTCACCTATTACATAAATTTTTAAGATTGAAATCATTCATTAAAGCAGTGTTTATAGGCAAAAGTTTTTCATCATTCTTTTCAATAAATAAAATTCCTACACAGTCATCCTTCAGTATCCATGGGGGATTGGTTCCAAGACCTCCGAGGATACCAAAATCCACAGATACTCAAGTCCTTTATATAAAATGATGTAGTATTTGCATAAAACCTACACACATCCTTTCATATACTTTAACTCATCTCTAGATTACTTACAATACCTAATGCAATATAAATTCTATGTAAATAGCTGTTATATTGTATTGTTTAGAAGAAAAAACTATACATGTTTAGTCCAGGCACAACCATTCTTTTTTTTCTTTCCTGAATACTTTTGATCCTCAGTTGGTTGAATCCATAGATGTGGAACCCATGGTTAGAGAGGGCCGACTGCACTTTCAGGCTACATTTCTGTTCTTGCTGGTATAAAAACTGGGTGTCTTGAAAAAGTTTGAAATGAGCCTGTAGCATTAATAGTTATCATTCAAATGCTACAGAAATCATAATTGAACACAAACTTTGCAATAAAGCATTCTCTTTCAGCCCCAGCATGCCCTTCAGAATGGCACAGCCTTTTACAAAAAACAGGTGAGGTGATGGAATATCTACTCATCAAATCCTTATCTGAACATTTTAAAACAATTTTTATTTTAAAAGTATCTTGTTTCATATTAAATGTTGTATCCCAGAAATACTTTAATAAATTATTTCCTGTCTTGGCCAAAATAAGGTATCTAGCCACTGATAATTTCATACTGTCTCTTTAAGTGCTAGGAAGAGTACCTAACTCTAATGGTTACTATCCCCATATACTATACCTGTCAAAAATTTTTAAACTCTAATGAGTCAGTTTGCTGAAAATAAACTCCACACTTCCATTAAAAAGTATGAAACTAAACGCTGAGTGGGAAACAGTTTACCCTCACTCCCAGTGTAAATCAGCCCAGAGAGGAAGTAGAAAAGTACTCCAGCTATTTGCTATAGACACAAATATGCACTGACCGCTACTGCGCATGATCCACTCATGATGAATGTTCCTACCCCTAACATGAAAATGTTGGAAAAGGGAGGGGAAGAGAGAAGGACAGAAGAAGGATGATGTGTGCATACCCAAGATCAGCCATTTCCTCCCAGTACATACAAAAAACAACAACAACAAAACACCTCCTTTCATTCTTAGAGATTTCTTGCCTCTTTGAGAGCAAATCCTGAATGAGAGTGGACTCTGGGAAGGAGGGCTTTTCTCCTGTCCCCTCCACACCCTGGTTAAATCTCCTCCCTGCTTAAAAGCGTTGCTGTTACTGTTTGAGGGGCATAGCCCGGACACCGAAATCTGAAATTTCAAAAATGCGATAAAGCTCTAGCCCGGCCTCCCTGGGAGGCCAGCAGCTGCCGGGTGACCGCTGATGAAGTGGCTTCTTAAGGAGGTGGGCAGATTGATTCCAGCTGCTGAGCGCAGGGCAGGGCAGCCACTCGGAATGCACAGTCCGGCTGAGACAAGACTCAGCAGCAGCTTCCCAGGCAAGGGCAAAGCCAAATATTAGCTCTGTTTGCAATCCTGAGAAAAGTAAGGAAAATGCCACTGTTCCATCCAACAGGGACTTTCAAGGCAAGATGTGCCCAAAGGTGCCATGTGGACAGTGTCACTTCGTAAGTGGAATGTCACTCAGGAAATCTGAAAGCTGTCTTCTGAGATGGCTGTTCAGAAGGTCCCACAATTCCTAAGAGGAGTCCTTTCTGTCTGATTCCTGTTTTTCTCCCCGCTCTGGCTCCCAGCTCCTGGTCTTTTTCTAATAACTGAACCCCAGCTCAGCCTCCCTGGCTCCCCATCCCATATAATCAATACACAAGAGGGACTCCAGAGGCAGACACGGAAGAGGTGCAGTGGACCAGTGGGAGACACTAAGCACCCCGGAGCTGACCTGGATGGGGACAGTGGAGAGGACATGCTCTTCAGAAGAGCTTGTCTCAAAAATGAGAGAGCTAAACGGAGAGAGGGGGACTAGTTTAGGAGTCCCCTGAGGGCCCCAAACTCAGACAGCAAGTGATCTAAGAAGAGGGAAGGAGTAAGAGAGGTAGGCGGGCATGAAGGCATGCCTAATGGAATATTCAATATCCTGAGAAATGCACTTTCGGCCCTGCACTTCCAGGGACTAAAAGCCAGTAATGGGCTTTGGAGTCTGCACTTCCTCTCCCTAATGTCCAGAGGCGCTTTAATGCTGCAGCCAATCGATCAGCCTTCTCCGGTGAAGGCGACGAGTGGAGTGCAAAAGCTTCCTACTTGTGGCCAAAATCCACCCAGCCTCCTCTGCACACCCCAAAGGAGCGACATACAACTTTGAACTGGCAGGATCTGTCTCTTAAAGTGCCGGAAAGGAGGAAAGGAAGGAGCCCGGAGGCGTCCTGAGAAACAGCCTACCCTCACCCCTCCGCCCTCTTCATCCCAACTTTTCCAGGGAGGGATTCAGGGGAAAACAAAAAGGGAGGGCGCAGTATCCACTTTGGGACAGGGTTGACGAGCAGCCCCAAATCTGCTTCAGGTGCAAGGCCACTGAGCGGACTCCAAGCCCAGAACAGCTTAAGGTGTTGCACTTCTGGAAGAGACACGATCAGAGCAAAGGAACGTCCAGAAGGTGGGGTTTCTTTGCAATGCCTTGCTGACATCACAGCTGCCTTGAAAGTGACCCTGTGAACAAACCTTTCCCCGCCTCGCCCCCATGCTCCAGGCTGGATCCCTGCCCTAGAGACGAGCCCCTCTCCCGCTTCCCCCGTCCCCGCGCCCGCCAGCAGAGCTCAGGTTCTGGGCAAGTTCAGTCCCTAAGTTGAGCCCAACCCCGTCCAGCCTCCAGTCGCCCCTCCCCGGGAGGCTCGGACAGCCCCACTGAGCATGTCCAGTGGCCTGAGTCCGGGGGTCGCCGCCAGGAAGCTCTCCAGGCCCCTGGATGGGCAGGGCTGGGTCCCTGCGTGGACGCTCCCAGCGGGGCGCACGGGGGACAGCCGCGCGACTGCAGCCGAGTGTGAAGGGCACAAGTTAGCCCGCGCGAGTAAACTTTCCGCGGTCCTCCTCCCCACCCCCACGCCACAGGGGCGCGTCTCCCCGTGGAGCTAGCCTTTCCCAGCCCGGCGGAGACAAGCACAGCACGTGATGGGCAGAAATAAAAATAAACACTTCCCATTCCCGGGCCGCCGGGCCACCCCCACTCTTCGCGCCGCAGCGAGCAGGGGGCGCCCTGGGCCGACCCGCCCCCGGCCTCTGGCCAGAGCCCCCAGCCTCTGCGCCGCGGGCCGAGACGAACACCCGGGCCCACGGCCTCCGCGCCTACCTTTCGGACTTGGTGAACTTCCGGAATGCCTGTCGGAGGTCGTGGAAGGACCTGTACGTCTGCGGCTCGGCCGAGATGCCCTGCGCCCGGGTGGTCCGGGGGCCGATGTGGGTCGAGGGCACGGGAAGCACCGACTGGCATTTGTGGAGTTTCCTCTTCAGCTCCTGAATTTCCTCCTCCTTCTCTGACAGCCGCTTCTCCAGCTCTTTGATCCTCTCCTCCTTGAGCATGAGAATCTTGGCAAAGTCTTCCTCCAGCTCGCTCATTTTTTCACTGAGCCCCTCCGCGAAACTTTTTCTCGGGCGGCGGCGGCGGCGGCGACGCCGGCTGGGACGGCAGCCGGGAGCGGAGGGCGCGGGTGAGCGAGTGAATGGGCGCTAAGTACTCGAGCGCGGCGGAGTGCGCCCCTAATGCGGCGCGGGGAGCCTCCTGCTTCGATCCGCTTCTGCTGAATGGACTAAAAGCACGGAGGGGAGGATGAGAAGTCTAAAAGCGATGGAGAGGAGAGGCAGAGTGCTAATCTCCAGTCTCTCAGGGGAGTAGGTGATTATCTTTCATTGAGAAACCAATTAGAGCTGCCCTTCCTCCCCTGAGACCCCGTCCCCCGTCCCCCGCCCCCCTTTCCTAGTCACTCCGTGAGAATACGCGCGCGCCACCCCACCGACAGTCGAGTTGCTAGCAGAGGGTTGGATCAGACAGCCTAGTCCCACTCCATCACACAAAACTCACTCTTCCACGCTATATGGTACCAAGGGAAGGGGGTGGGGTGGGGGGGAGCTTTATGCCACTTGATCCCTGAAATAGCAACAATTACCATGTGATCTGGCGGATGACGCAGCGCTTGTAACTGGATCCTAAAGAGTGTGAGTGTGTGTGTATGTGTGTGACATTTCATAAATATTAAACTGCCTTTAGACAGTAACCTGCATAAATTCATCTTGGTCTTTGCCTTTTGCCTCTTTTCTATTTTTGATGCCTGGATGGATTCAGAAAGGAAGGCGGGTTTGTGTGTGTGTGTGTGTGTGTGTGTGTGTGTGTGTGTGTGTGTTACTGTGAAGTCCCATGGTTCTGACCCTAGTAAGAATGACAGGGCAATACCAGTTCCAAGGTTTTTCAGCGTAAAGCCTTACTGGACATAGTGAACTAAAATTGTTGGTGGGAAAGTGAACTAAAATTGTTGGTGGGAAAGTTGGATGAACATACGGTAATGAGCCAAATGATTATGGAAAAAAGAAAGGCCATGTGTTAATTGTAATCGTTTTGTGTCTGGCTTTTTTTTTTTTTTTTCATCTATTACCCTTCAGTCTTGTATACAGAGCATCCAAATTATATCACAATCTCTTTCTCAATGGCTCAGAAGTGGTGGCCACCAGTGCTAAGCTGGGTCACCCTACCAGTTCCAGTTTGGGGGAGAAATTGCATCTTTAATTATCTGTGTTTAGGTCTTATCTGTGCATCCACCATCTACCCTATGCTAAAGGGATTATTCTGCACAGTAGAATAATCGCGTATTCACGAATTCTTACAATTTCATTTTTTATATCTATATATCACAGACAGCATTTACATAACATAAGTCACTATTTGAGAGTCTTATTTGGTAGTCAGTGAGAGGTATTTCTTCCAATAATAGTGAATACATTGGTAATTTTTTTTAAGGGAAAAAAATAGTTGCAACTAAGATACCAGAAGATTCTTTCCTAAATAGTAATTTTTCTTAAAAAAGAAAATTCAATGTGTAATTTCTGGCTACTTACAAAAAAAATTATTCTACCTTTTCTGAAACAAGTGTATATTTTATTCTGGAGATTTGTTTATTATTTACTGTTCTACTTATCTGATTTTTGTACATTAAAAATGTTTTATACCACATCTGAATTTCTTACTTGCACCAGATGCTAAAGTCTGGCTATGTATACTGATGTTTGAGAAAGGGTTCTTAGTGTTGTTGACAGTTGCTATTCTGTTGCTTCTGTCTATGAACTTAATCTGCTATTATCATTTTACACAGACTAAAATAATTGACATTTAAAAATAATACATTAGAGAAAACCTTTGATCACATTCAAAAATCTAGGCATAGCTTTAACTGTATTTACAGGAGAAAAAAATAGTTTTAAAATGACTCTTAAAAGGTTTTTTTGTAAGTCTTACACTATCTTAAATGAAGATATTCAAATGTTTCTTCTGCTTATTAAAAAATAAACCTTTAAACTTAGATTTCACACATGCACCTCAAAACCCTAAATTCATACCCATCTTCCAAAATAAAACTTATTTTTGAATAGATCAGTTTTAATTTAAATACTGTTGATTGCTAGTGACATTAAATCTTGTCCATTGGCTTAAGAAGTATTTAATTTAGACCACAAGGAACGCTTGAGAAAAGACATGCTGGTAGAAGAATAAACACTGAATTATTAAAAATCATGTCATAGTATATTAGAGCTGAAAGAACTTTGAAGATGATCTAACCCAACAACCTCATGTTATAAAGGAGGAAAATGAGATCTTGAGAGGGAAAGTCCAAGATCACTTCAAGGGCAGAAGTTTGAGTCCAGGACGCCTAATACCCACGAAGCATGCTTTCCCTCCCACGCTGCTTCTAGCATGGATCCAGAAAATTTAGAAACTCTATGATTCTGATGATCCAGCGTTGAAAGACGTGACCTTACTCTCTGTTTCTTATTTCTAAATCTGTAGTAGTAATATGTCAAAGCAGAGTATTAATGAAACCTTAGGGGTTTTTTTTTTTTTCTTAAAGGAGAAGGTCGCCATCTAGTGCCCTTGGAGAAATTTGCTAAATAAAAATCTTAATCACAATTAAATTGGGGTTATGTCCTTAAATACCTGTCTGGGTGTTTTCATTTCATATTTGTAAGAAATAAAGTAAACAACCAGAATTTTGTGTCAAACTAAAATTTTTTTTTACATTTGATATATTTTAGCCTGTTTGATGACAATTATGATTGTCAACATTTATTATTTAATGTGTGCCAGCACAAGGTTAAGCCCTTTATGTAACTGATTTTAATCCCCACACTTACTCTGTAAGATAGGCACTATTACTCATTTCTATTTTATAGATGGAGAAACTGATGCTTGGCCAGATTAGATAATTTGCCCATGGTCACATTGTACAGATTTGACCCAGGCTATCTTAATACCCTGTGCAGCACGGCTTCTACTCAAAATACATTAAAATATTCACTTCTCTATGAGCCCAGTGACAAGCAAAACTAAAATATCTTTCTTGCTGGGGACACAGTAAGTGTAAAATCACATTTAAACCCAGATAAATTCCTAAGATTCTGGTGTCTAACAATCAATTTCCTTACCAAAGTTGTTTCCCTAGTGATATTTTGGGATATATTATACATTTTATATATAATTTCAATTTTTAAGCATCTGTGCTTTCAAAAACTATGATTATGCTTTGCCTCCCTTTCTCTCTTCTGTCTAATAAGGAACACTTTCTAGAAAGGCTGAGAGAGTGTAAGATGTAAGCAGCTCTTCCAGGATTCCTGTACTTTAATCCAGGACAGTGTCACAATGGGAGGACAGGTCTATAAAAAACTCAAAAACAATAATTAAACTCACTAAAAGTCAATCTGCTTTTTATTGTCTCTATTTACTAGAAGTTACAAATATCAGTAATAAAATATTCCTCCTCCTCCCAAAAATATTCTCTTGGTCTAAGTACAAAGGATTGCTGTGTTTACTGTTGAGCAGGTGGATTGCTCTCATCACCCCACCCTTGGAATAACACTGACCTTGGTGCACATTGTACACACTCAGACCAAAGAAAATTGTCATGTGCAGATGGTTAGACTGAGGTTCACATGGATGGCGGCAGAGAAGCCCATAAAAGACATTTAGGGAAATGAAAATAGAGACAGGGATCTGAGCTTGTGAAACAGGTAAGGATTCACAAAATTCAAACCATATCTTTATTCCCAAATACTTGCTGTGGTTGTAAAAAAAAAATGGCAATACTTGTGAAAGACTGGAAGCAATACGTTTTGCACCAACAGATGCAATTGGTGAACTAAAGAGTATGGAACTTAGAACCAAAAGATTGATATTCACATCTCAGTTCTGTCACTTCTTGAGCTGTGTGCCCTTAGGCAAGTTCCTTAACTTCTCTGAGATTCACTTTCATCATTTGTAAAAGGAGAAGTTACCTATGGTCCTTTTAACCTTGCTACCTTCAATGGTTCTATGGAACTCCACTTTCCCTGACTCCCATTATTAAATTATCAATCTATTCTTATAGACAACATCCATCCAATAACTTCAACTATGTTTAAAACTTTGAGAGAAGAAAGAATTAAGATGGAGTCTGGTTGGTCCTACAAAAATTACAGTGTACTTTTTGATTAATAGAAGATCATTTTCCTTTAATTCAACATCACACTAGATGTGGCTTTAACATTGTCACCTGAACCAGCCATGTTGTTTTGATCATAAAGTGTGGTCACACCTTGAGTAAGATAAAATCTTGAAGTCCTAAAACACACCCACATTGACATTAACCAACACACAGAAGATGAAAATGGCAAATGAAGTGTTACCTTAATTAAACAAACTGCAAAAATAATTGGTTTCTGTTTACTAGATTTCCATAAAGAATCATAAGAGTTATCTATTTTTTTGAGACAAACTCTTGCTCTGTCATCCAGGCTGGAGTGCAGTGGTATGATCTCAGCTCACTGCAACCTCCGCCTCTTGGGTTCAAGTGATTCTCCTGCCTCAGCCTTCCAAGTATCTGGGATTACAGGCGTTTGCCACCATGCTCAGCTAATTTTTGTATTTTTAGTAGAGACAGAGATTCACCATGTTGACCAGGCTGGTCTCAAACTCCTGTCCTCAAGTTATCCACCTGCCTCAGCCTCCCAAAGTGCAGGGATTACAGGCATAAGCCAGTGCGCCCAGCCCATACAGTTATTTAAATAAATAAATAAATAAGTTTGTATAAAAAAATGTATATAAATGCTTTTCACAATGTAGTCCTATTGATGTAAATGAAATTCTTTCTCATGAGGGCATACAACAGGAAGACCATTGCATTTTATTATTTTCTGTGATATCTCTCTACAGGTTTGAAAAAAAAAGTTCTTTTTAGAGATCATGAAAAATAAAACTGACCTAAAAATTGTGATATTTAATATATTATAGAAGTAAAATTTCTGCAGTAAATTTGAAACCATGGACCTAAAATATGAAGACAGGGATGCCATGTAACTTGAGGAGGCCAATAATTTCATCTCCCTGAGCCTCAATTATCCCAACTATAAAGTACAGATACAGAAACTAAATTCTCCTGCACCTAGACCTTTAAGACTCAAATGAACGGGAAAGCCAAATATCATTTATTATTTAAATTTAACCCTATATAAATAAATATAAGTAACATGGTAATGTAATCCCTTCTTTGATTTTTTGGTGGAAGGATAGCTCACCGGGGAGAGAGTAGGGGATGGGGACAGGATTGGTGGTGGTGGTGGTGGAAATGTGTATACTGCGTTTATATCCCCCGAGATTTTCCACCCCGGTAGTGTCTTCTCGCAGTTGTCCTAATGTCTCCTAATGTCATCTATTTGAGGAGACTTGGAAGATTTTTTTTAAAATACAAATCTTTTTTGAGTTTGGTTTTTGATTTGAATTTTTGTTTCATTGTAGAAATGATAGAAATTGGACTTCTCTGCTTAGAACATTTTTTGTTTGTTTGTTCTTGAGATAGAATCTCAGAGTCTCACTCTGTCACCCAGGCTGTAGTGCAGTGACACGATCTCGGCTCACTGCAACCTCTGCCTCCCGGGTTCAAGCAATTCTCATGCCTCAGCCTCCCAAGTAGCTGGGATTACAGGCCTGTGCCACCCCGTCTGGCTATTTTTTGTATTTTTTGTGAAGATGGGGTTTCACCATTTTGGCTGGGCTGGTCTTGAGCTCCTGGCCTCAAGTGATCTGCCTGCCTCAACCCCCAAAAGTATAGCGATTACAGGCGTGAGCCACCACACCCAGCTAGAACATTTTTTAAATAAATAATTTTAATAGAAAATACATGCAGGTGATATAGAATTCAGGAAGTACAAGAGGATGTACAATGAAAGGTAAGTCTCTCTCCCATACCTGTTCTCCAGTTCCCTTTTCCGGAGGCAATCATTCACT
Organism: Colobus angolensis palliatus; assembly: GCF_000951035.1. Taxonomy (NCBI): domain Eukaryota; kingdom Metazoa; phylum Chordata; class Mammalia; order Primates; family Cercopithecidae; genus Colobus; species Colobus angolensis. Next base: position 1,543,830 of record NW_012114899.1, on the reverse strand, counting down.
AGTAACATTTATTTGTGTATCCCTCATAAGATATTTGTTCATAAACACATTTGTATAAAAACATGCATTTTTACACAAATAAGATTTAATACCTAGTTTCTATGCTAGTATATTCCCTAACTTAGAGCTATTATTTCCTGCTTTTCAGGACCATTATTCCAGTGCAATATGTCACACTGTTTCACTTTGTGATAAAATGCCAGTAACAAGGCAGGAACATGGCTGAATTTAGACAGTGAGCGACCTTCCTTCACTTAGCCATTATTTATAAATTTTCTTTCTCTTTCAAAAAAATTAGGTACTTCTTGTTTTATTATATATATTTAATAACAATTTTGGAATGGTCTAGTATTTTAAGAACAAAAGCCAAACCTTATAAGACATATATGTCTTTTAAGAATATAATAAAAAAACCGCTGGCTTTAGTCTTCCCCACCTGCTTTGTGTTAATGGAAACATTCATCTGAGTTATCTCAAGTTATTTCCAATTAGCAGTTTCCATGTAAACAAACAAACAAAAAAAAGTTAGGCATAAGGAATATTCTATTTTGATAGTTTCTCAAGCCTTTATAACTGTCGTGATTTTCTTGGTCTCTAATCAAAATTGCATAGTTAGTTCAATAGTTCATTTACTATTTTAGATTCAACAAGGACAGATTTACTTGGAAATGATTTTATCAGAATGTCTAGGCAGTTATTATAAAAATAAATTATAATTTGTTTTTGTAAAAAAAATAGTTTCACAGAACTTGCAATATTCCAGGAGATATTAGAATTCTCATATTTACAAGTAACAATTCCAAGTGCTATATTGATTATATTTTCAAATCTGTGTTATATATGGTTCCATTTTAGCAGCCTTAATAAAAATGAGAAGGCCAGAGTAACACTCAAAACTTTCCTATAACAATTTTAAAGAACTCTATGAGTTACAATGAGAAGTCTTTGCATTGAAAAATGCTTTGGCTCAGCACTCCTCTCCCCTTTCCACGGCATCCTTTGCAGCCACTCCTAGTCTGCAGAGAGGCGGCAGAAAGACAACAGATATTGAACTAGGAAGACACAGTACTGTCACCCTTCATTCAAGATTTCATCTAATAAAAGGAGATCACTTTACAACACTCAGGCAAGCAGACATTACTCAGACTGTGGCTAAAATCATCAGCAAGAAACTCTGCCAGGAATACCTCGGGGTAACATAAGGTGGTGCTGGGGTGTGCGTGTGTGTGTGTGTGTGTGTGTACACACCACCCATGTGTTTGTGTGTGTGTATGTGTGTCTATTTCAGTCACAGTAACTTTCTTCTAAATCATTCTTCTTAGGTCAGTAAAAACAAACTATTCCTTTAAAAGTCTCAATTCAGAACATTTTGATATTTTAATGTTAAGAGCAGAAATGGAGTGATGTGAAGACCAGATGGGAGATGCCACAAGTGGCTGAGGGTTAGACTCTAGTGCATCATCATCAATCAGGACTGACAACATCTGCCCCTCCACAGTCAGACAAACTTATCTACCTTTTGTGCAAATATCAAATTAGCATCCTAGGAAAGACACAGACGAAGAGCCACTTATGCCAGGAATCTTTTTATTAAAGTTATCATGAATCTGGCATTATTCTTCAGAAAGAGAAATTAAAAATAAATGTTTGTATTACCTGAGCAGATGTATTTAATTTCATTCTTTCAACAAGTATTTTTGCTTACTTTTCTACAGGTCCCAGACCCTCTGCTAGGCATTAAGGATACAGAGATGAGTAAGACAGAGTATCTGCCCTCAAGAAACTCAGGAGAATGCAGAAGAAGATGCTGTAGGGTTAGGGGACACAGATATGCATAGGACTACTGGCAGAGCAATAGTGAAAAAATTAGAAGCCTTTTTCTCAAAGTGCTGTCATATTACAGAGGAAGGGAAGGGAGCAATCAGTAAGATGTGAGTGTGTCTGCCTATGAGAGAGAGACAGAGGCAGAGAGAGAGAGAGAGAGAAAGGTAGGGTAGCCTCAGTCAATTCTCCACAATTTAATTTGCCAAAAAGCAATTCACAGAAAGCCAAAATCACCGTATAACCAATTTGACACATGCCCACTTTGTTGAAGCCAAAGAAATAATTTTCCAAACAAATATAAAAACTAGCTAAATTTCTATAATTTAAAACTAACCAAAAACTGTCACTAAGAAAGAACCTTTCTGAGTATATGTATAATCTCTCCGAATGGCTTCTTCTATAAACATGTCCTCTGAAAAGCTCAGGTACCTGCTTGTGTAACTGGTCAGGGGATAGGAAGGTGGTATGATGGGTGGGGCAAGACAAGGCCACATGCTTGCTGGAAAGTACATAGGAAGGGCCTTTTGGAATGCCTCTCCGAGGACTTGAAGTTTTATACTAAGAGGCGCTGATTTAATATAATGCCATAACCAGGGACATTTTTACAATAAATAACATATGCAAGCTTCCAAAAAGATATTTGAAAACAACCAAATATTATCTGTGGCACCAGTAAAGCAGGACTATAGTCTCCTCACTGGGTTTAATGTTCATTTAAAATTAGCCTCTTTTTTTACTTCTCCTGTAAAGACTGCTTTTCTTTGTGAGTGTGAAAATTTATTCACCAGGAAAATCAGGTTAAAATAATTAAGTTGCTTAAAGAAATAGAGTACTCTGACAGACCTAACCTTGCAAATTCAAATATGTATACTTGTTAATTTAAAAATCAGATATTTGAGTTATTATTTTATTAGAGTAACAAAATTCATATTCTAATTTTATACAAATTAAATCATTTTTCCAAGGAAAGAAAAAATTAGTAAACAGTTAATATGTTGTGTAATAGAGAATGCCTGAGTGTGTATCATGTGAATTAGCAGTTTTTAAATTGCTACTATCAATGAAATACTATATTACAGAAAAATTGGACAGAGAGTATAGGTGTAAAAAATTATAAAACATTTCATAAATAAGAATAATTTTCAATAGTAAAAATTATTTTTCTATACTTAGAAAAGTAAGAATAATGTGATTAACCAAAATACTCTGGATAACTATGATATATCTCCCCAGATATATTTATCCCTAAATTCAGTATAATTTCAACAATAGTTTAAAAATAGAAGTGGATGAGTTGATTTGAAAATTTATATGAAACAAATATTATAATAGAGTAAGAAAAATAGTTGAAAACAACAAAAATTGTGTTACTGCCTACCATCAAATATACTATGAAGCTACAGTAATTAAACCAATGTGGTGAATAATTTTTAAAACTGGGTCAATAATGAAAACACAAAGTTTAGTAACAAAACAATGATTTTTATTTTCCATTTTGTTATTTTGGTAAAAAATATAAAATTTGCCATTTTTACCATTTTTTAAGTGTATAGTTCAGGGGTTTTTAGAACATTCACATTGTTCTGCAACCATCACCAACATCCATCTCTGGAAAATTTTTATCTTCTCAAGCTGAAACTGTGAACCTCATTAAACAATGACTCTCCATTCCCTGTCTACCCCAGCCACCAGCAACTACCATTCCACTTTCTGTCTCTATAAATGTGACTGTTCTAGGTACCTCATATTTATTAGACAGGGTTCCCTAGAGGGACAGAACTAATTGGAGATATATATATATATATATATATATAGAGAGAGAGAGAGAGAGAGAGTAACAAAATTTATATTCTAATATTGTACAAATTAAATCATTTTTCCAAGGAAAGAAAAAATTAGTAAGATTATTAGTATTTTATATATATATATAAAATACATATATATGAGTTTATTTTATATATATTAATTAACTTACACTATCAGAAGATCCCACAATAGGCTGTCTGTAAGCTTGAGGAGCAAGAAGAGCCAGTCTAAGTCTCAAAACTGAAGAATTTAGAGTCTAATGTTTGAGGGCAGGAAGCATCCAGTACAGGAGAAAGATGTAGGCTGGGAAGCTAGGCCAGTCTTGCCTTTTCACATTTTTCTGCCTGCTTTATATTCACTGGCAGCTGATTAGATTGTGCCCACCCAGATTAAGGATGGGTCTGCCTTCCTCAGCCCACTGACTCAAATGTTAATCTCCCTTGGCAACACCCTCACAAAGACACCCATGATTAATACTTTGCCATCCTTCAATCCATTCAAAGTGACACTCAGTATTAACCATCACATCATATAAGTGGAATCATACATTATTTGTCTTTTTGTGGCTGGCTTATTTCACTTAGCCTAACGTTCTCAAGTTTTATCCATGTTGTAATATGTACCAGAATGTCTTTCCATTTTGAAGTCGAATAATATTCCATTGTCTGTATAGACTACATTCTGTTCATCCATTCACCTGCCAATGGATACTTCAATTAATTGCTTCTACCTATTGGTTGTTGTGCATTATGCAACTATGAACAATGGTGTACAAGAATCTGTTCAGGTCTGCTTTCATTTCTTTTCAGCACATATACAGAACTGGAATTGCTGGATTATATAGTAATTCTATGTTTAATCACTGACAACGCTTTATAAATATATGAAACAGTTAGTATTCATAAGATGTAAAATGCTCCTACAAATCAACAAGATACTTAATCCAATACAAAATAAAAAATACAAATTTCCAATACAAAATGATGAAAACAAAGACATTCATCCTGAACAAAATTTACTTTTGTCTGTCAAATTAGCAAAACTTAAGAGATTGATAATATTCCTTATTGTCAAAGTTGTGATAAAGGGCCCTTCCAAATATTGATGAGAGGGTAAGTTGTTGCTAAAGCCCTTGGTAGCAAGCAATTTAGCAGTAGCCATCCAAATCGCAACATGTATTAGCTTTTATTCAACAATCCTACTTCTAAAGTTCAGATTATAGACATAATGATCATGTGTATACACAAAGTATTTTTGCTGTTTGTAAAAGAAAAAAAAACCCTTAAAATTAAGGGATTAAATAATGGATGATACATTATAAAATTAAACGTAGCCACAGAAAAAGAATGAAATAGACCTATAAGAAGAATGCCAAGGTAGGACAAAGTGAAAAACAGCAAGGAAAAAAAAATTGTGATTTCATTTACATGACCATGTTTATATGATATATGTAAAATACATGCATATATATTGAAATAACCAAACTCAACAGTGTTACCAGAGGGAAGGAGAGTAGGAGTGAGGAGAGGTGGATAACTGTCAAGTTTGGTAAGATATACACTGTTTGAACTTCCTACAGTGAGAATGTACTAATGCATACTGTATACAATTTTTACAATGTTATTGAGGAAAATTACATACAATAAACTGCACACATTTAAATTGTTAAATCTTATCAGTTTAGACAGATATATATATGTATACATACATATATACCCATGAAATTACCACTGCAATCAAGATAACAAATCATGAGAATTTTTTAACTCATTGAATTCCTATGATCTCTTAAATATATAGATATCACAATAAAATGACTTAGCTTTACTAATAGACAATATCCAGAAAGAGCAGAAAACATCCTTCCCTTTGGCCTTCCCTTACTCTCAAACTCGTTTCTATTTACGCTAAGTATGGAGACCACCAAAAGCTGTCCTCTCACTGATGCCATATGTCATTCTAAGATGTGTTCTAAAAAGCATTAACCTTCATATTTGCTGGATTTCTGTAATTCCATGGCCCTCTTCTGGATAACAGTCTCCAAAAGAGTAAAATAAATGGGTAGCCTAGGACCTTACAGTTCAACGGATTATAGAAATAGCCTAATTTCCTGTGCACATGCACAAACACAAACACAAATCTTTTCTAAAACATGCCTGAGAGATAGCCACGTATACCAATGGCTAGATGGCTTAAGCAATCAGAGCTAGTGCAATTTTGTTTATGTAAGTCAGGGTTATATCAGCCTCAGCACTATTCACATTGGGGGCCAGATAATTTTCTCTTCTATGGGACTGTGCTGTGCATTGCAGGATGTTTAGTAACATCTTTGGCCTCTAACCACTAGACACCAGTAGCCAGCCCTCATCCTGGATTGTTACAACCAAAAATATCTCCAGATGTTATCAAATGACGATCCTCCCCCCCCCAGTTGAGACCCATTTGTATAAATTGATGCTGAAAGCTAATCCTCAAAATTAATTCTTATGTGGAATATTTCAAATCAAGTTTATTCATATTTTTACTTTTAACCAGCATTCACTTTCAATAAGTACATGGGAATAGTAGAGAAGTAGTTTATGCCATGTTGCAACACAAAAGATACTGACTGTTGAATGATGTATAAATCCAAAGGCAGCATTGAAAAGTAACACCAATTTGACTCCTGGTCAGGGATGCCTGTTCTGCACTTTCCTGCCATTTTGGCGTTAACAGAGTATTAATGAACTAACCTGGAGAACTCCAGTCCTTACACTCTCTCTGCCTATTCTGTCTTTGATTTCAAATTAATTATAAGAGAATAGAGCAACCGAAGAATTAATGAGTCATTTATACTTAACTTTGATATGAAGATTATCATTCAATGACTAGATGTTGGCATTTAGTATTTTCCTGGACTCCATTCAGGAAAATGGAAGAATGTTATCAAGTGTAGCATAAACCTGTTTCACATTTCCTTAAGGAATCCTTTAAAGATTCTTTTTAAGGCTGAGTGAGGTGGCTCATGCCTGTAATCCCAGCACTTGGGGAGGCCAAAGTGGGTGTATCACCTGAGGTCAGGAGTTCGAGACCAGCTTGACCAACATGGTGAAACACAGTCTCTACTAAAAAGTACAAAAAATTACTGGGCATGGTGGTGGGTGCCTGTAATTCCAGCTACTCAGGAGGCTGAGGCAGGAGAATCGCTTGAACCCAGGAGGCAGAGGTTGCAGTGAGCCGAGATCATGCCATTGCACTCCAGCCTGGGTGACAGAGCAAGACTCCATCTCAAAAAAATAAATAAATAAGTAAAAAATAAAATAAAAAGATTCTTTTTAAAACAGGATTTCCAGTTCTATTCTTTTCTTACCATGTGACTAATGCAGAGGGTAGAGGTGATATATATACATATATACATATATATCATATATATGTGTATATGTATGTGTGTATATATGTATATATACACACACACACACAATATGTGGAATTTAACATCCTTCCTTCAAATAAGCCCTTCTACTTTTAACCAATATGAATAATAAATGGCATCCATAAAGATTTGATAATGTAATCATTGAAGGAATAAAGAGTAGCTGGCCAAATATTTAGTGTTTGGGTAATGTGGCTGCAGATTTAATGACATAGCTTAATGAGTGGTGCTTGAAAAGTTTGATTGTTTCCTAGTGAGCTGAGTTATGTGACTTCCCTGAAAACTACAGTTTATATTGGATTTATAGTCAGTTCCAGTTAAAGCAAAATATAGAACCAATGATAGATATGTCCATAATGGGAAATATATGTTAGTGAGTTCTTAGTTTTATAGCTATATATGACCTGACTTTTAAAATAAATTAAAATAATCTCTCATACTCAACTATTATGAATAATATTATAATATAAATATAGCATCCATATACTCTTTGAACACTCTGTGGAAAGCATCATGTTAAGTTCCTCATATATATTAAATTAGTATATCCTTAAAGTTCCTCAACTGTTATTCCCTCAGCTATGGTGACATTGGGGACATCTACAATTTCTCTAAGTCTGAATCTCCTCATGTGTAAAATGGGAATAACAGTAGTACCTTTATCATTTGGATGATTATGAAAGTTAAATATTTTTGGTAGTAGGGATAAGGTTAAGAGCAATGGTTTAGTATAGTATTTAATTGAAATAATAATCTTAAGTGTCTTCATGTAATTTCTAAGTATAATTATTATATTACAATAGCCTTTTCTGTAAAATTATGTGAATATAAGCATACTGTTTCATTACCACACATTATTATTTTGAAACAGTGTCCCTGTGGTAGGTTGTTTAGAAAAATACTTATAATAATTTCTTTTTCTTTCTTTCTTTTTTTTTTTTTTTGAGAAGGAGTTTTGATCTTGTCACCCAGGTTGGAGTACAGTGGCACCATCTCAGCTCACTGCAACCTCTGCCTCCCGGGTTCAAACAATTCTCCTGCCTCAGCCTCCCAAGTAGCTGAAACTACAGGTGCACACTGCCACACCTGACTAATTTTTTGTATTTTAGTAGAGACGGGATTCCACTGTGTTGCCCGTGCTGGTCACAAACTCCTGAGCTCAGGCAATCTGCCCACCTTAGCCTCCCAAAGTGCTGGGATTACAGGTGTGAGCCTCAGTGCCTGGCAATAATTTCTTCTCATATTTATGCCTTTGGGAAATACCCTCTCACACTGACTCTCGGCTTAACCGTGTACCTTGCTTTGGCCAATGGGAAAATAGCAAGTCTAACACAAACTGAGAAAAGAATTTTCCCAAGAGCAGCAAGAGACGGCAAGCCCCAGATGCTCAAGCAAATGATCTCTTGCTGCTTTTGGGAAAACTCTGACCACCTCCATGATAATAAGCCCTGTCCAGCCTCTAGATGGTAAGTGGGACATGCTACAGTTATTTCAATTGTCCCTGCCAACAGGCAGCCAACTATTAGACATGTGAATGAGATCACCAGCCCCTAGTTGACTGCAGGAACCAAGACCCATCACAACAGGACTGAGGCCAAATTGCTGACCCTCAGAATAATAAACAAATAAAATTATTGTTTTCTGTCACTCAAATTTGGAGTGGTTTGTTACACAGCAAAAGCTAACTGATACTATTCCCATAGACAACATAAATAAGGGTTTTAAAAAAATCATAATTCAGGATGTAGCTAATAGTCTAAATTTACATTTCCAGGCCGGGCGTGGTGGCTCAAGCCTGTAATCCTAGCACTTTGGGAGGCCGAGGCGGGCGGATCACGAGGTCAGGAGATCGAGACCATCCTGGCTAACACAGTGAAACCCTGTCTTTACTAAAAATACAAAAGACTAGCTGGGCGAGGTGGCGGGCGCCTGTAGTCCCAGCTACTCGGGAGGCTGAGGCAGGAGAATGGCGGGCACCCGGGAGGCAGAGCTTGCAGTGAGCTGAGATCCAGCCACTGCACTCCAGTCAGGGTGAAAGAGCGAGACTCTGTCTCAAAAAAACAAACAAACAAAAAAAACGTTTAATACATTTCCAAATAAAAATTCTGGCTTACTAATACAATATTATCAATAACATTATATAATAATTCAGCCAATAAAATGAAACCAGTTCTATTTGGTTTTATACTCAGTGGTAATCATTGGACAGCGATATGACATAGAAAGGTAGGATCCTCCTCTTCACAGAATAACAATGCTAGCAAAGCTCTATCTTTTGTACTAACTTCAATATAGTAAATGATGGCATTTTTCAGTGCTGTGTTTAGAGATTCTAAGGCCATCTCTGATTTTGATGGGGGTGGGAAGTACATACATATCATGCATTTCCAAGCCTTCCATAGATTAGATGTACCCCTGGAACTTTTTTGCCTGTAAAAAAGTATTCACTATTTACTTTGCATTGTCCATCTCTCTCTACAGAGTCCACAGTTAAGACATATTTTTCATGTACTGGCAACTTTTTAAACAATTTTAATTCAAGTTGTGAAACGATTATGGAAATACTTCATACTTGTCCTCACTGAAAAAGTAGGCTTTGTTTTTAAGAGTGCAGCCCTGTGGCAATCTAACCCCACTAGCACAGCTAGGCAGGCCACTACAGTGGCCTTGTTCCCTCACCAAGTAGAAGTGTTATCGCCACAAGAATTAACAGCCAGAAAGAAGGCTCATGATGAAGCCTGCTAATGTCTGTTAGTTCACTCAGACCAAATTGCCTGGGGGATGCTTGCACTCTCAACAGGATGGCCAGAGCCAAGGCAAGAAAATAAATGCACCAAAGAGGTGAAGAAGCAAAATGAATCCTGACCTATGTACTTCAAACCACGAGTTTCTTCCCTTTCCCCAGAACTCTTTAATTCCAATGTCTGTTCTAACCAGCCAGTATGTGATTGTTTTATGTTACTATTATAAGCATCTTAACTAAAGGTACCACATACGAAACTTCTCTTGTGTTCTCTCATAGTTCCAAATAATCCCCTTCAGAATGGCTTTTATGATAACTATTATGTCTTCATTAGGTACCAAACACTATGGTAGCACTCTACAAAAATTAACATAAAATTAAACATTATAATAATTTCAAGGTAGGTAGAATCCCCTTTTCACAGATTTAGGAACTGAATCTTAAAGAGCTAGAGTCATTTGCCTAATGTTCTACTGCAACTAGGTTGTGGAGCCCATTTTGGAGTCCAGATCTTTGTGACTGCAATGGTAATGTGCTTATCCACTGTGCATCACTGCCACCCAGCATTCAAATGCAGTTCCATGTGTGCATGATGTGTTCATTAAACCATGGACTTGGATACAAACTCCTACATTAGCACCTTTAGTATAGTGACCTTAAGGAATTTTCTTAATCTCTGTGGGCCTCAGTTACCTCATTAGCAACATGCTTTCCACACAGAGTCCCAGAGAGATAAGGATGACTTTCTCAAAATAATATAATTAGAGAAGTGTTTATCAAACTGATTATCTACAAAAGTGTGGTGTAAGTGTAAAGGACAGCACTATATGTGGTGAAGGAGCCTGAGCGTGGTAGTATTGGGCTGTTACCACTCCTAGTGTAAAGGGAAAAGGGAGTGAGCATGAGAGATCCTGAAACTAAAGCCATCTTGAAAAGACCTGTAACTTTCAGGAGAAGGTCCCAACCTGACCCAGGCAACATCACAATGAAGGGATCAGGAAGTGATCAGCCCCCATTCCTCTTTCCTGTCTCCCTCTGATCTCCAATCTGTGCCTCCCAATAGCCAAACCCACACAAACCAGAGGGAAAGAAGCCCCACTGTGGTAGTTCACATGGGCCCACCTCCTGCAACAGAGAGAAGGAGAAGGGTTGAGATCAGAATTACAGGGGCAAATGGAAGGTATTGGGTCACATACTGGAATAATAATACTGCTTTATGGAGTTTTAATGATTAAACAAGCTAATGAATATAAAACACAAGAAATTACATCTAGTACTCAATAAATATTAGCTATTATTTTAATTAATTTATTCATCTAGTTAATAAAAGTTTATTGAGAACTTACTATGTTCTAGGCACTGTGGACATGAACTCTGTCCAAAGGAAGCTTATAATGTAGTCAGGTTCATATGAGTTAAGCAAAGAGGAGAGATCTCAGAAGGAGCCTTCATCATCTCCACAGCTGTTTTTAAGGCATGTCTGGAAAGGTCAGGAAAACTAGTGTAATGAAGAGGTTTTTTTAAAAAAAAATTTAATCTGTATTTTTTGTAGAGATGGGGTCTCACTTTATTTCCCAGGCTGATCTCAAACTCCTGGTCTCAAGCAATCCTCCCGCCTCAGCCTCCCAAAGTGCTGGGATCACAGGCGTGAGCCCCTGCATCTGGCCAGAGAGGTTTTATTTTTTAAGTAGCCTTTAGAATCTTGTTGGACAATGACACATTCTAATGGGAAAAGTAGCAGGCCCGCAAAGGTTTAATCAGTAACAAAACCGCAGCTGTCAGAAGAAGGTGTGGTGTGGAGTACAGCACGGCGTTTGCCAGGACAATTTATCTTCTGGCCCAGCCTTCAAGAACTTTGGACTGAGTCCTGCAGTGATGAAGATGGGAAAGTTGTAAGGAAACAAAAGCTAAAGCCTCATAGGTGCTGGAGTCTTAAGAGTAACTGAAAATAGAGACAGACATTCATCTCCATTTTGCAGAGATAACCTACCATGTTTCAGCTGTGGCAAATATGGTGCTGGAAAGTCTACAATAAGAGCGTAGCAGAGGCACAAGTCACAGAGCCTTGTTCCCCCACCAAGTGGAAGGAGCAAAGGATGACAGTGAGGGACTCCATGGTACTCACCAATGTAGGACAATAAAGAAACACAGTGCCAAAGCTACATGGTGACAGACCAGATGTGTTTGTTGGTTCCTACTGATCTTCAGGGGAACTCCCAGAAATACATAGGACATATAGGCTACTACAAGAGTCTGGGGATGGTCTGATGAGCATGCAAGAGAATTATATGGAGAGAGTTTAGAGGACAGAGTAAACAATCCACTTTGATTGCCAGAGGTCTGAGAAAACCAGCCTTGGGAATGTGGTGTTTATGCCATAAGCAACTGAAAATTTTCAAGGGGGAAATGATGAAGGGGAGCAGTGAGCTTGAAGAATATGCAGTGCCAAAGTGAAGCAAAAAGGAACCAAAGCAAGGGAAATTACTCCGGGTTTACTTTAACAGCTTGCTAATAGAAAATAAATGCACATGATGTCAGTTTTAGGTGTCAAACACTGTCATGAATAACACAGCTATCAGAGCTACCATTTATTTAGCACTAGGCTCAATGAGACTTAGGATGTATATATATAGCTTTTTCAGCAGCCCTGTGGAATTGATATTTTTATTTCTGTTTTACACATAAAGACACTACAAATCAAGAGAGATGTGGCCCAAGCTCCACACATGTGGTTGTTTTGAAGCTAAATCATGCTCTTAATCACTATAGGTCCAAAACTTCTGCTAACAAATAATTAGGGAGAAACAAAAAAAAACTTTTAGTGAGGTCATTGCTTCAAAAGAGACCATGTACTCTGAATAAAAACATTTTTTCAATATGACAGTAGTTATAAAATTTGCCCTTATAATCCTCTTCATCACTGGAGGCTGTTAAGAACAACCCAGGAAAGAAAATGAAAACCCAAACACCATTCTCATTAGCATGAGAAAGCACATACATATATTTGAGAGAGACTGAGTTGAATTATGACCTCAAATTGGTAGGTTTGTGTTGACATGAGTATTGACAGCAGCATGCTGATGTCGCTATGAGTGCTTACGTGTGTTTCTCCTTCCCAGAGGAGAGAGAGTCTTCTCTAGGCCCAGATCACAGTAAGTGCGCAGTCAGTTTTCATAAGGGAATAAGTGAAGACATTAATAAGTGAATGATCTTTCTTCAACTTTAGAAGTAAATCACCAAAAGGAATGCTAGCAGCCTTTTTCCCAGAATAAACACTCAAAATCCTTATTGATTATATTTAAATCATAGTGGGTCATCGGAAATAACACTGGGAAACATATTTGTCTGTGATCTTCCTGTGCCCCACACCATCTCCCACCCCTCCCCTGTCCCCCCAGTGCTATCGCACTGACCTCTGGGTCCTTGGATTTTGGGCAGATGGTTTTTCTTAACCACACATTTTTTCCTCACCTGCTGACAGGCTCACTCAGTGCTAAACAACACAATCAGAACTATTTGATGCTGACTGTGTGCTCAGAAACAGTTCAAATCAAAGCTATTTTATCCACTAGGCAGTGTAGTGCCTCAGAGGCTATGAATTTTTCAAGAGCTAAATATGCATGAGAAAATGTGTTGGCTTTACCTGTTAAATTAATGTATAAATGTACAAATATAAAATGTAGCATTCTATTAGTTTTACTTCTTATTAAACTTAGTGGTTTTATATTGTTCAACTTATGGGCCTATTTTTAAATGTAAAAAGAAAAAGAGAGAAATAATACCAACTAATAAATATAGAGGGAATGATAACAGATCACCCTTTTGGATTCCCTAATGAAATAAACAACTCAGGCAAGGATCATCCATGAATACTACAATCATCAGATAAAAGATTATTAGGATAACCTCAGTATATTTTTTCCAATGTACCAACCCCTGCTATCCACCACTGCCCATTACTTAATGATTGCAAAAGGGAAAAATGTACCTTTATAATGGAGAGAGTTGGGGTTACCATGCTTGGCAAGCCATTGGTCTCTGATACAACCTGCAATGAGCCTTGTCTACTGTGATACAATATGAAATTCACATCACTGTGATGTAGTATTCCAGAAATGTTGAAACTGAACTTAGTCAAGGATCTAGACCTAACTACCAGTTGATAAGATATACAAAGGAGATGGAGGCCATCACCATGAAGAAATAAACAAACCCAGAATGGAAGCATCCTCAAAGACTTGAGCAAGTCAATGTCATGAAGAGAAAAATGGTTTTACATTAAAAGATAAAAATGGTCATGCTCAACACAATACTAAAATTTCATTAATCCTGGTTCAAGAAATCAGCTGCAAAAGACATCTGAAAATGGACTGGATATGAGATATATTTAAAGAATTTTCATTAATTTTCTTAAGTGTAATAAAGGGACTATGATTATGTAGGAGATGCCTGCTGATAATTTAGGGATTATGCATTATTATACTTGGCAAGTTTCAAATATTTCAGCTCAAAAAGAAAAATATATTCATATTTGTTGGTATAGATAAATGTAAAACAAATATGGAAAAATATAAACAACCGGTAAATCCAGGTGAAGGGCATAAAGGTGTAAATTAAACTATTTTATCAGTATATGTGTTAAAAAAATTCATAATATAAAGTTGGAGAAAACTTCCTTTGCTTATATGAAGCCTCACCAAAACATTAATATTTATAAAAATGTTATTGCCTTGGAAAGAATGTATAAATTTGACTATTACTTCAAACAGATTTCAATGTAAGCATAGTGATTTCTGAGATACCACAAGCAATGTAAGTTCAATAAGCTATTAATACTAATTTTAAAAGCACAGTCATAAAAATCTTTTCAATATTTTACAGCATAAAAGGATATTTAATGGAGAACATGTGAGATTGAACCTATAAATTAAAAGGTTCTTTTGTCCTGTGATTTTCTTAAAATGCATCTGGTTCAAATTGGACTTGATTATGCAGCACTACTTCCAACTAGTTGAAGCCTGTCACACTCCTGTCCTTTGGATTTCCAAGACATTAATATCACATCTATTACTAGTACTTATAATATCTATATGCTAGGCACTGTGAGAAGTTCTTTACAAGTGTCATCTCACCTAAACCTCACAAAATCTCTGTGAGTTCAGTACAACTGTTGTGCCATTTTACAGGGAAGAAAAACTGTGGCTTCAAGTGTAATCAAGTTGCTCAACATCACACTGATAGTCCATAGTAGAGCTGGAATGAAGGTCTGCATCTACCTGACCCTAAGGCAACTATGCATTGCCACTGGAGGGCAGAGAGAGTCAAAGGCTCCTGGTGTGTTCACCAGCATACGGAAAATACTAATAGTTGGAATTTTCAGGTAAGAAGGAGAGTCTGTGGTCAGTGAGAAAGATGGACATTTTGGAGCTGGTATCTTTTCATCATGCCACTTGATTCATACCTTGGGACGCACTGACACTTCACAACAGAGAGCTGGACCAGGTCAAAAATAGCACAGAGGAAAATGCAATCTAAGTTTAGAGCTCTTCAAAAGCATCCCATTTTGTGAGTGTTGAAGAAGGAGTTGTTCCCAAAAGAAATGACCAACATTCTACAAACATAGATGCATGGCACTAATCTTGTCATTTTCCTGTTCATGTTACTTAGCGAATTATTATAGCCTGTAGAAGAACAAAAATTTAAGTAGAATTGCCAGAAGGTTTGGAATCAATGGAGACAAGCTGTGGCCAAGAGCCTGCCAGAGTTTGTTTCTGATGCCATCGCCATTGGCACTGGCATTGGCATCCCCTGGATCCTGGATGTTTGACTGCTGGGTTCCTCTGTAGCGGGTCACTCAGCCATACGCCACTGGACTCTCAATTCTGCTGCAATCACTGCAAGATCATCACTGTCTCTTGGGCCTTTGCCTTGATTAGTCAAGAATCCCAGTTTTCAGTGGGAACATTAAATCACGATCCCAATTTCTATCTGCTAAGGAACAGGGAGAAGGTTCATCTGTTTAAATGTGGTATATGGGTGTATTAGGGTTCTTTAAAGAAATAGAATCAATAGGAGGTGTGTGTGTGTGTGTGTGTGTGTGTGTGTGTGTGTGTGTGTGTAGAGATTTATTACAAGGAATTGGCTCATGCCTTTCCTTGTAATATTTCACCTTTCAATATTATGAAAGGTGAGAAGTCCCAAGCTTGGCAGTCCCCAAGTTAGGGATCCAGGAGAATCGGTGGTACAGTTGTGTCTGAGTCTGAAGGCCTGTGGACCAGGAGAGCTAATGGTGTAAGTTCCAGTTCCAGGGAAGAAGACTAATCTCTCAACTCAAGCAGTCAGTCAGGAGGCTTTCCCTCTTACTCAGCCCTTTTTGTTCTATTCAGGTCTACACTTGATTAGATCAAGTCCACCCACATTAAGGAGGGCAAATTACTTCATTCATTCTACTAATTCAAATGCTATTCTCAGCTAAAAACATCCTCACAGACACACCGAAAATAATGTTTGACCAAATGTCTGGGCACTCCATGGCACAATCAAGTTGACATAACCCTCATAATAGGCCTAGGGTTATTTATTTTTGATTACTTGTCAAAATTTTCTGTTCATCCACATAGACTTTATGCAACCTTGCTTTTTTTTTGTATTATTTTGCCAGAAAAGTTATTTAATTGTGCACACCCAGGAGTGTGTGCGTGATTCTTTTGTTTGCTAGAGGGGGTAAGGGGTGAAGGTGTCAGTTCCAGCTTCTCCACCCATCAAGTGTCCCAATCTGGCTACTATATCTCCAACCTTTACGGCTATAACTGGAACAGGCATCTGAGTGGAACTCCAGGACTTCCCACCTGCTCACCACTCTGCCTTTGATTTCTCTGTTTTTACTGTGATCTAAAGAGTTCTCTGTATTTTGAGTTCAGAAAGGTATTGTTAAAACTTTAGCAACTGTTACCTTTTATCTAGAATATTCTTTGTGTTAGAACTTTGGTACCTCATAATTGGATTTTGTTGCTAAAAATCTTCACCTTATATTTTAAAAACATTTTTTATATTTAAGGCAAATATTAGTGATACTTTATTTATATAAAATAACATATTTACTTTTAAAATAAACTTATTTTTAAAAACAGAAACTAATCATCAAAACAGGTGTTACCTAGACATGACAAATATCAGAAGACTAACAGATAAGGGGGAAACACCTATCTAACACACTGGCTGAAACACAGCAAGCCCACAGTAAGTATTTGATGAATGAGAAAAGAAGAAAAAATACTACTCGCTTATCAAAAGTTTTTCTTTCTCCATCAATTGTATATGCCTTAAGACCAGTGCTATCTAACAGAAGAATTTTCTGTAATGTTAGAAAAGTTATTCTGTGCTGTCCAAGATGGTAAGTACCAACCCAGCCACATGTGATAGTTGAGCATTGGAAATGTGCCTACCGTTGCTAGGCAACTAAATTCTTAATACTATTTAATTAGTTTAAATTTAAATGTATATAGCCACATGTCACTAGTGGCTACCATACTGAACAGTGTAGTTCTAGAAGATCACATTTCCACCTACACATTAAATCACCTAAAGAGTTTCAAAATATGTCAAAGCCCAGATCCTATTCTAGACCTACTAAATCAGGACCTCAAGCTGCTGTAGCCCAGGCATTGGGCTTTTTTGTTGTTGTTGCTTTTGTTTGCTTACCTTTTAATTATGGGAAGTTTACTTTTTCTTTAAGTTGTCTTTTATATTTAAAAAAATAAACAAATAAGAAAAATATTGTCTGCTAGATGCAGAATCCAGTCTTATCTCCTTGGTAAAATCCATGGAAAATCTGATTTCTTATTTAAGACCTATGCCCTTGTGGTAAATCAATTGACTAGATTAAACATATTTCCAAATGAACTTCTTATGATTTCAGTTTTTTCACTTGATCAATTTGAATACTGATGGTTTTGCTTCTTGTAGGTCATTTAGCTCTCACATATCCTCTGTGAGATAGGCAGAGCAGAACAAAATATCATTCTATGGAGGAAGATTCATGTGGCAGGTGAGGGGCAAAATTAAAAGTCAGGCCTTCTGGTGGCTAGTGCAGTGTTATTTTTATTCCACAGTGAGGCAAACAGCTATTAGAACAAAATAAATTAATACAGTGTTAAGGCTGGAAGTTCTTTCCTTTCTTCTGTTTACATTTACCATTCTAAATATGGAGACTGGAAAACACATTTCCAAATCTATTTAAGGGTAATGTTTTATAAATAGAACACTGGTGTCTAATGTTATATGTTTAGCTAAACTTGATTTTACTCAGTCAAAAGTAGGAAATCCTGGATCTATCAAAAATAAACAGGCATACATTGAAAATGTATGTCAAAAGCTATAAACATGGTCATTCCCTTTGACCCAGTAATCCTGGGTCTTGAAATCTGTCATAACATGTAACCAGAGATCAATTAGTAAAAGAGTATATATAATTAATGATTTCATTACAGAGTTGTCTAAAGTCTTAGAAGCATAGTTATGTTCAACAATAGGGGAAGAATCAAATACATGATAATGTATCCTTACAATGAAATATTATACTGTAATTCAAAAGATCTCACGTTTTAATACCAACTAATGACACTAGAAATTGTTTGTATTAATGTTAAATGTTAAAAAGATACAAAATTTTATATAGTACAATAACACACATGCGTGTAGAATTTAAAAGGACCAAAAGTAAAGTTTTAGAGCAACAGAATTTCTTCATCCATTTTTAGTAGGTATAAGTTAAAATAACAACTTCAAAAATAGTTTGGTATTTTGAGAAAAACATGAGCATACTCTTTGATCCAATAATTCCACTACTAGGTATGCCCTGCAGAGTTTTGCTTTTTAAACTGAGTTTTGATGAATGAATAGATTTTGAAAATCAATTCAGTATGTAGCAAGTAGCATTATTTTTTAATAAATCAGTGGGCATAAAAACATACTAAGGGATAATATTTTCTCATGAATTATTTGTTTCAGTTATCCACACACATATGTGTGTTTCAGCGTTGTGACATAAAATGTATTACTTTGGCCATGATTAAGAGAGTTTTTAAGCCTTTGAAACTCTTGTACATATGCCCTAAGAAAGGAATCTTACCAGCAGACAAGTATGGAATGTTCATGATGACCCAAAACAAACTTCAAATTCCACTAATAGTGGAAGAGTTTATACAATATTTAGTATATTTATCCCCCAACTCGCTAAACGCCAATAAAGGCAGTAATTGTAACAACAACAATGACAAATGTGCCCATACATTTTCAAACACCCCTCTGGGGAAAAGGGGATGTTACCATCCTCTATTGACAATTCCAGACTAATACTTTGTAAGCACTCAACTATTACTTGTTGAATAAATTATTAACTAATACATAGATAAATAAAATAGCTTGTGTCTGTGCTGATGAGAACTACTGGTTTCCAATGATTAACAGGATTGAATTAGACTAAAGCGTGATTAGAGCTTGAGTTTTACAATAAAACTTATGGCATTATTTGTTTAATTTCTGGAAGAGTTCTTTATTCAACCACCTTTTCAGTTGTTACTCAAAAAATATTTATCTAGCATTCACCATGGATTAGCTCTTCCAAAGGATAGTCAAGGTTCTTGGCCTCAAGAAGTTTACATTCTACAGAAAACCTATTAACTGAGGAGCACATGTATGGTAGGATTTTCCTCTTCTGCATATAGTAAATAAATAGTGCTCTTCACATACTATTCTATACCCAGCCTCACTTCATCCTTTCCAGTTGCTCATGTAGAAGAAGAAATCAGAGAACCTGTCTTTTCCAAAGTCTACAAGTAGGAAATCAATGCAAGCTAAGCAGTTTAAAGCATCTCATTTTTCTGGTCCAACATGGCAGCACCCAGCGGTGACGTGAATTGTGAGGTGTTTCCTAAGTTCCAGTAATTATTCAAGGTGATGAGGAACATTGATAACAGAACAGTACATGAGTTAAACACTATGGTTCCCACAGCTTCCTTTGCAGGGAAGAAATTGATGCCAGCCAAACCTATAAACAATTTTATGAGTTTTGGATAGCAGCTCATGCCAGTAGGGAAAGAGCCATAAAACAATTGTATAGTCCAGACCTCAGCAGTAGTAAAAAACTTCCAAGAAGAGAAAAATAAAAATTTGGATGACTTAACATTACTAAAGCAACTTAGAAAAGAGCAGAAAAAGTTGAAATGGATGCAGTGAGAACCGAATGTTGAAGAGTGGTAAATGAAAAGATCTGGAAGGTGTTTAACAAATACTGCCAAATTCACTTCAAGCCTCCAAATGTGTCTAGAATTGGTGGGTTCTAGGTCTCATTGACTTCAAGAATGAAGCTGCAGACCCTTGCGGTGAGTGCTACAGCTCTTAAAGATGGTGTGTCTGGAGCTTCTTCCTTCTGGTGGGTTCATGGTCTCGCTGTCAGAAGTGAAGCTGCAGACCTTCGTGGTGTTACAGCTCTTAAAGGCAGCGCCTCTGCAATTGTTCGTTCTTCCCAGTGGATTCGTGGTCTGACTGGCTTCAGGAGTGAAGCTGCAGACCTTCCCAGTAAGTGCAACAGCTCATAAAGGCAACATGGACCCAAAGAGTGAGCAGCAGCAAGATTTATCGCAAAGAGCAAAAGAGCAAAGCTTCCACACTGTGGAAGGGGACCCTAGTGGGTTGCTACTGCTGACTCCCGCAGCCTGTTTTTATTCCCTTATCTGACCCCATCCACATCGTGCTGATTGGTCCATTTTACAGAGTGCTGATTGGTCTATTTTACAGAAAGCTGATTGGTCTGTTTTGACAGAGTGCTGATTAGTGCCTTTACAATCCTTGAGCTAGACACAGAGTGCTGCTAAACAGAAAAGTTCTCCAAGTCCCCACTAGGTTAGCTAGACACAGAGTTAGCTAGATACAGAGTACCAATTGTCATATTTACAAACCCTGAGCTAGACACAGAGTACTGATTGGTATATTTACAAACCTTGAACTAGACACAGAGTGCTGATTGGTGTATTTACGATTCTCTAGCTAGACATAAAAGTTCTCCAAGTCCCCACCGGATTAGCTAGATACAGAGTGCTGATTGGTGCACATGCAATCCTCAGGCTAGATATAAAAGTTTTCCAAGCCCCATCCGGCTCAAGAGCCAGCTGGCTTCACCTAGTGGATCCTGCACCCTGGGTGCAGGCGGAGCTGCCCTCCAGTCGCGAGTCACGCTTGCACTCCTCAGCCCTTGGGCTGTGATGGGCCAGGGAGCCACGGGACAGGGGGCAGTGCCCCTCAGGGAGGCTGGGGCCGCCCGGGAGCCCACCGCAGGGCAGGAGCTCAGACATGGCGGGCTGCAGGTCCCAAGCCCCGCCCGGCAGGGAGGCAGCTAAGGCTCAGCAAGAATTGGAGCACAGCGCCAGCCGGCCAGCACTGCTGGGGGACCCAATGCACCCTCTGCAGCTGCTGGCCCGGGTGCTAAGCCCCTCGCTGAGCTGGGCTCCCGGCGCCAGCTGGCCGCTCCATGTGCGGGGCCAGCTGAGCCTGTGCCTGCACCAGCGTCCACTGGAACTCGCTCTGGCCCACTAGCGGCACATGCAGCCCCAGTTCCAGCCTGCGCCTCTCTCTCCACACCTTCCCGCAGCAGAGGGAGGCAGCTCCGGCCTCAGCAAGCCCAGAGAGGGGCTCCCATGGTGCCGTGGCGGGCTGAAGGGCTCCTCAAGCGCCGCCAGAGTGGACGCTGAGGCCGAGGAGGCACTGAGAGTGAGGGCTGCTAGCACATTGTCACCTCTCACAAAGAATGAAGAAAGAGATACTTTTTTAAAAAGGACTGGATCATCTCATAAGAGCTAAGTATGACATATAATCAATAAGACAAGCTTCCTGGGATGATTTCTGAGCCAACAGTGTGAGAACTGTTGTTAATTTCAGCCCCACTTAGTCAAGACCTCAAGTATAAATAATTTTGATAATTATGGAGAAATCAACTGCTAGTTTATACTGATCCTGTTAAAAATTGTTTGAAACTATTAAAATAATTTTCTGACTCAGTGTACATTTTAAAAAATCTCATTTTTCTCAAATAATCAGAAAATTGTATTTCCCAAATTCCTTTCATACTTACAAACACTAAAGCAGCATAGATTCACAAATAGCACAACTGTAATTTTGGATGGGCAAATTGCTGTATATGTACTAAAGAAATGAAATAACAAAATCAATGAAGATCATTCATAGCTCTCGACTATGATGTGGTGATGATCTAAATAGCCTGACTCTAGGTTATAATGAAGGATAAATGTCAATAAGGCAAATATAGCACATGAACTGCATTTTAAAATTCCAGCCCTTGGCAAAGGAATCTCTTCACCCTCCCTCCCATACCCTCTCCCATATATATAAGAACACAGTCACACAATTAAATTTTGGGTGTTATTCTCGATAAAGTGTACTTCAAGTAATTACAAAGTAACAGAAAAAAATAGTTTATCTTACTGAACATTAAGTCACAAGCTGTTGCAGAATTATGAACAATTTATTTCAATAGTAAGGCAAGAATACATATTTGAAACTTCATAGAAGTCCATACTACCCCAGATTCACTCAACATTCAACAAATTATCTTTTAACTGAGCTTCTCCCTGTTTTGGGCTCCTAACACTCAGACCTCATGAGTAAAGATACAGAATCCTGAGCAGGAAATTTTCTTTTTTCTTTTTTTTTTTCAGACCAAGTCTCGCTCTGTCGCCAAGCTGGCTTGCAGTCGCACGATCTCAGCTCACTGCCAGCTCCGCCTCCCGGGTTCATGCCATTCTCCTGCCTCAGCCTCCCAAGTAGCTGGGACTACAGGCGCCCGCCACCACACCCAGCTAATTTTTTTTTTCTTTTTTGTATTTTTTTAGTAGAGATAGGGTTTCACCGTGTTAGCCAGCATAGTCTTGATCTCCTGACCTTGTGATCCACCTGCCTTGGCCTCCCAAAATGCTGGGATTACAGGTGTGAGCCACTGCACCCGGCCCTGAGCAGGAAAATTTCAAATCTTGTACCTGGGGCTACACTAGCTCAATGTCCCTGGCTCAAAGTTCTGAAACTAGAGGTGATTAAGCATGAAATAGGTCCGTACTGGATACTGGATACTGGAGTATCTTACTTTCCTTATTTAAATAACTGTTTATTCACATGAGGTAAAAGTCCCTATTTCATAAACAGTTGATAAAGAAAATCTAACTCGAACTGGTTTAAGCAGAAGAGGGAATCTTCTGAAAAGTCCACAAACAAATAAATTTGGCTTCTGACTTGACAGGGTTCAGGGTCTGAAAAGACGTCTTCGGTTCCCTGTGTCTGATATGTCAACTCTGTTGGTTTCCTTCTTAGATGCTACATGGTGAGCAAGATGGCTGCCCACAGTGCAGTTTCTTATATTTTCCCCTACACAATGAAAGTTCTGGACCTGACTCTCATTGGCCTATATTGGGCCACAGGCCAGAGGAATGCTATTTCTGATTGGCCAGTCTGAATCACATGTTCTCCCCTGGATTGGATAGAGTCAACTTTAGTTAGGCTGAGAATGGCAGAAAGGGTGGTTCTCCCAGAAGTTCGGATTAGCATTAACTAAAAGAAAGTAAAATACATACTAGGTAGCAAAAAATAAGCACATGTTCACTACAGATGACAAGCTTAGGTCTCCCAGGCAGGAAGAATTTCCATTTGTAAATGAGGTACTGCAGAGAAAGAGGTGTGGATTTGAAATCAAAATTTCTTAATTCTAATGTTAGTTAGCTCAACTGGTTTTAGCTACATTACAGGGGTCTTGTAAGAATTAAATAAGTATTTAGTGAAAGTGTTTCATTAACATTTGAATATTAATTTATAGTTAAATACTGTCATCATTACTCAAGAAGCTAAGAATATGTCCTTTGGGAAGGTATTTTTCAAACACCTGAGTTGACTGACAGAATCCAATCCCCTCAATAGTGTCATGTGCTTCATTAAGCTACAGTGGCAACGGCATCTTGTGGTGTTGCCATCTGCTAGATCCTTGGAGTCTTCTGGTCCAGCCAATAGACATGATTCAAGAAAGTAGGAAAAAAACACACTCTTAAGTGCTTTCCCTCAGAAGTAACACACGTCAATTTTGCTCATATTTCATTGGTCAGAACTGGACATACACGATCAAGATGAAAGAAGTGACAGAAAATGTAGCCCCTGTCTGGACAACTACTTCTAAAAGACAAGTCTATTCCATGGAAGGTGGAACACACGACCAGCCATGTCTATTGCTACAGCCATGTTAACTGAAATGGCCGTCAACACTGACACAAACTCTTGTCAAGGGAAAAGAAAGAAGGTGGAAATTCTTTAAGTCAAGACCATCAATTTCCTAGAGCTTCTATAGCAAATTGTTACAAATTTAGTGGCTTAAAAATGACAGAAATTAATACCTTCTCAGTTTCGGAGGCCAGAAGTCTAAAATCAATGTGCTGGCAGGGCTGTTCTCCTTCTGAAGGCTCCAAGGGAGACTCTTACCTTGCCTCTTCCAGGTTTTGATGGTTTCAAGTATTGCTTGGCTTATAACTATACAACTTCAGTCTCTGCCTCCATCTTCAGATGGTCTTCTCTTTGTGACTTCTTTCGTTCTTCTCTGTGTCTATGTCTTCTCTTCTAAAGACACTTTTCATTGGACACTTTGCATTTAACATTCATTAAGGCCTACCCTAGTCTAGCTAATTTGAAGATCCTTACCTTAATTACATCCTCAAATACAATTTTTCTAAGTTAAGTTAGATTGATAAATTCTGAGTGAACACACTTTTTCCACCCAGGAAAAAAAATGGGAGGGGAAAAGGGGGCACAATTCAAGCCACTACATGTTTTTTGAGAGCCCTAGAATAGTTTAGGTTTAAGTGTATATTCTCCAACTTGGTCAAATAGGATGAGTTCACACAGTTTTATGTCACTGAGATGCTAAAAAAACTAATTCTTTACATGGAAAGGTAAAATTATTTTGTACAAAAACAATAGACATAATTGCTAGAAAACTATCTGCATTTTGTACAAGAGCAATAGACATCATTGCTAGAGAACTATCTGCATATGGGGATTGATAACAATTATCCGTGCTACTTGTTCTGGTTTTTATTAATTTATTATACATCTTTATGTATGAGAGGCAGTGATAAAATATGCAAATAGCTCAGATACTTCGTAGATAAGTGATCTTGGGAAAGTTACTTAACCTTTGTATATGAGAAACCTTTGCTTTCTCATATACAACAGGGATGGTTGAATTGTGTCACACAAGATGTGGCAAGTCATCAATTGTAACAAATGTACCACCATGGTGCAAGATGTTGATAGTGGGAGAGGTTGAACATATGTGGAAATGAGGGTATGTGGAAACTCTTCATACTTTCTGATGAACTTTGCATAAACTTAAAAGTGCTCTAAAAGCCAAAGTTTACTAATTTTAAAAAATCACAATGAATTGCAGTGCATGATATACACAAAGTTTATACACACAAAAATATGCAATATTTAATCAGACCCTGCTCACTGTTTATATAAATCATATCTTTCCTTTAAGTTCCATCTTAACACTTACCCTCTAGAAACCCCTTTTATTCTCCCTTCCTATGTAGATCTTTCCTGTACCTGAAATCCCGTGTGTGTAACCCATAGGAAAAACAAATAATATGTCCTCCAAAGATCTATTATTGTTTCAGGTTTTCACATAAAATGTCTTCAAAACTAAGTTTTTCTTTGAAGAATGGGACTATATTTTTCAGATGTTCTTGGTCTTTTTTAGCAGCTTGATGTTTGCTTAATAAATGAGGCCTAACTAATCCCTAAAGTAAAAAAAAAAAAAAAAAAAAAAAAAAAAAATTACAGTGTATCCAAACTATTTAAACTCATGTGAAAAGAATCTTCCCCTTGAAAATAATGTCAGAATTAATCTTTAGATTTCTCACCATGTAAAGTGTAAATACTACAGCATCTGTGTGTGTGTTGATAGTATTTTATGCTTAAATATTGTATACACAATTTAAATCTAAGGTTCCCCTTCCTACCCCACATCTTATTTTCTGTGCCAAATGATCAGTGTGTGGGATTAAGTTTTCTAGGAGTAGCACACAGCTGTTAGGTGCCACAAATATATTAAGCTACAAAAGTCTATCTGAAGGCAACATTTCTGAAAAAGGCTCACCACCTCATCTGCGATAAGTCATAGAGCCTTTCATTCATTATAATTAGGTTCAACAGCCAAATAAAATTACTACATTTAAGCCTGACAATTGAAGGTCATGTTCAAAGTTGGAGAGAGGACACAGTGGAACATAGGAGAAGGAGTTTCTATAAAAACTTTCCCTTACTCTGTGGTGTTTTAACACACGTAGTCCACGGTTTGCTGCTGGTTATTTGTTTTAGTCCTACAGATGAAGAAAATAAAAATTCATTCCAGGTTGGGAGAATCTTGCATTAGGAAAAACAATTAGCATTTTAAAATTATAAATAAATGTAACCATTAGACTTTATTGAATACCCACAAGTAGGGTAGTTTTAAAGTATCAGTAGGCAGGAGGCAGGAGGCAGGCTTCTCTTTGAGACTTCGAATCTTCATTACATTAAATATATTAACCAGGCACTGACTCATGCCTGTAATCCCAACACTTTGGGAGGCTAAGGTAGGAGGATGGCTTGAGGGCAGGAGTTCAAGACCAGCCTGGTCAACATAGTGAGACTCCATTTCTATTAAACAAACAAAATGACATTGAAACATACAACTGTGGCCAGGCATGGTGGCTCACGCCTGTAATCCCAGCACTTTGGGAGGCCTAGGCGGGCGGATCATGAGGTCAGGAGATTGAGACCATCCTGGCCAACACGGTGAAACCCTGTCTCTACTAAAAATACAAAAATTAACCGGGCGTGGTGGTGGGTGCCTGTAGTACCAGCTACTTGGGAGACTGAGGCAGGAGAATGGCGTGAATCCGGGACGCAGAGCTTGCAGTGAGT
The DNA here is from genome assembly GCF_000951035.1 of Colobus angolensis palliatus. Classification (NCBI taxonomy): domain Eukaryota; kingdom Metazoa; phylum Chordata; class Mammalia; order Primates; family Cercopithecidae; genus Colobus; species Colobus angolensis. Next base: position 1,517,029 of record NW_012114899.1, on the reverse strand, counting down.
GGAGATTGCACCACTGCACTCCAGCCTGGGCGACAGAGCAAAACTTTGTCCCACAAAAAAAAAAAAAAACCTCTCAATAAATCAAAATTTTGAATTTTAAAAGGGGTTTTATAATTTTTATTAACACATTTATTCTAGATAAGCCCATGGAAATCTTGTAGGCTGTGAGCACTCAGCTTGTATCACTAAATGAATAAATGCCTTGTTTACATCAGGTGATTTGCCAACATTGTCTCCTTTTAACACCCTTTAAGGTAGAAATTTTTTTTCCCTTTTCCAAATGAGGAAACTGAGTCCTGGAAGAGCCTAATGAGCATTCCTAGGATCATGAGAGCAGTAAGGAGCAGAGTCAAGGTTCAAATCCAACTTAATCTGCCCTCTGTGCCCAGACTCTTTCCCGCCATCTTCTGCCCATCCAAATAATGTGGGTCTTGACATACCTCCTTACTTTTATTGGACGCAAAACAATTTAATCAATATTTATTGTCTATAACTCAATAGTAAATTAATTATCTGCCTTGGGACCACCCTGATTCATATGTAGGTATCTAACTTTTGACACAAGTGTCACATTTTTTCCTAACTACAACTGCAAACAACACGAGGGCACCTCCACCCTTACTCTCCCCTCCCCAGCATCTGGCCTGTACGACATACATATGGGAAGCTTGGTAACGTTGTCGAGGAGCACACAACTTTCACTAACAGTCAATGTCAAGTCCCTATGTGAAAGCCAAGTGAAGTCCCAGTTTTCTGTAAATATAATGCTACTGAGTTAAAACCAAAATTGTTATGTAACAAATTATTCTATGCATCATGTTCAATTGTATACGTATAAATATTGTCCTATAGAAGTTATCAATACAGACTACTCTTTCTTCCCTTGAGGCTTGGGTAGAAGGGACCAATCTCATTAACAACTAAAGACAGATTGTATTTGAACATAGAGGGATAGAAGAAAGAGGAATGTTTTTCTGAGGAAGAGGATAATCCTCTGGCAGGTGGGAAAATCTTGATTTAAAGAGACTATGTCCCCAAAAGATTCTAATATAGGGACAAATGTAGAGTCTATTTTTCGTTTAATTTTTTACAAATTAGTATTTTGACATAACTTCAGATTTAAGATGAAATTGCAAGAATTGTACAAAAAATCCATAAATCCTTTACCCGGAATAGCTATATAATATTTTACCATATTTGCTTTTACTTTCTCTCTCTCTCTCTCTTCTCTCTGTCTGTCCCTCTCTCTCTGGGTGTATATATACATATATATACACACACACATATACTTTTCTCCGAGTCTGAGGTTAAGTGTGAACATGATATCCCTGCATGCCTAAGTATATCAGTGCAAAGCATTCTTAGATAACCACAATATAATTTTCACAGCTAGGAAATTAATATTAAAGCAATACCATTATCTAAACTAAAAACTTTACTCAGATTTTGCCAACTGTCCCAATTAAATCCTTTATAGGAAAAAAAAAAAAGGCCCAGATCAATCATTGTATTTGGTTATATGTCTTAACCTGGAACTGTTTCTTGGTCTTTTTTGTGTGTTTTATGACATTAACATTTTTAAGAGTACAAGTGGACAATTTGACCTTGTCTGATATTTCTTCATGATTTGATTCAGTTTTGCACTATGGGCAGGACTCAAGGATGTCATTTTGTTCTCAATGCATCATATTAGAAGGCATTTGATGCCAATTTTCCCCATTAATGGTGATGTCTACTCTGATAGGTATTAAGGTGATGATTGTGAGGTGTCTAATGACATATTATTTTAATTCTAGTATTATAAAGCAAGTGTTTTTGCCCTATTTGATCTTATTAGCATCGTATAAGCTATCCATAATCCTGAATTTTCAAGAGACTAAAAAAGTTGTATCTGGAACACACATGTGTTTTGAATGAGATGAATTACAGTGTATATATTCTATCCAAAACATGGACTTTTCTACATATTTTGAGGGCAAAAATGTTCTCATGGTTATAGGTTAATAGTTGTTTGATAAAACATAAAACATTGCCACTTTTATAATCATTCTTATTGTTCTTGAATCCAGGACCTTATTCACCCAAAACAATTTAGTTGACAACTAATTTTAACTTAATGTAAGGCAATATTTGTTAATATTTTCTAAGAAATGTTTATTTTGAAAAGGTGTCCATTGACAATCTTCTCTTGAAGACTTCAATATAATCTAATTGTTGGGAGATAAATTCCAGATTGGGGATAGTTCATAATTATTGTGACCTCCAGTTGGATGAAGTAGCAAAATATTTACCTTCAGATAGATCCTTCAGGAATCTTGTTACCTAATAAATAAATGTATGAGTTTGGCAAAGATCACCCTGGCTGCTCTATGGAAAATGGGTTAGAGAGGGAGAAGTGGTGGAAACAAGGAGACCACACAGGAGATTGTTCAATAATCCAATGAAGAGACTACAATTACACCAACTCAAGATATAAATCAGAGGCTGGATCAATAGGAATTAATGATCATGTGGATACAGGGACTAAGATACACAGAGATATCAGGACAACTGTCTGAATTAAATTTGAACAACAGTGTGAGTGCGGACAAGTTGCCAGTTACTAAGAAGGGACTACTAGGAAAGTAAAAGGAGTTTTGCACATGTTGCTTTTGAGATGTCACTGAGGTATCCCAGTGGACATAACCAGGAGGTCTTTGGAGGTACAAGGCTGGAGCACAGAAGAGACATTAAGGTGGAACAACTGTGCTTAGTGCTTCATTTATTAAGATTAATCTAGTACCATTTTTTGATTAGTTTTAAACAAAAGTGTGATTTTTGTTTAAAACTCAAAGCCACCATCTGAAACAGATGAAGTAAGCATTAACCAGTTTTATAGTGAGCTTGTACTCTTGTGATGGCAGAGCCAAATCAAGCAATAATAATAATACGTTTAGTTAGGCACTGTGCAAGCACTTTAAGTACACTCTCTCATGTAAATCTAATTTTTAAAGTAAAAAAGGGAGTCCTGTACTCACTATAGTAAAATATCACATGACTTTTACATCATGAAAAATTTATTGACCTTTCTGTCCGTGCACCAGCTTCTTTCTCTGAAAATGATCTATGTCCATACCACCATGCTGTCCTCCTCATCACCTCAAGCTTCCTTTTCCTGCCCTCCATCCATGTTGGTAAACACAGCCCAATCTGCTGTCCAGAATTGATTGTTCATGGAAAGGCAGGATGGAACCAAGCCAAAGTGGGACCAAAGTTTTTCTCCAGAGATTTATGATCAGAGTCAAAGATTCCAACTCAGTCTAGGTGCTCTCTGAAACCAAGGAACATAAACCGAGGAAAGGGTTGCATGTCTTTGTTCTACACTGTGGGCAAAGAACATCATAAAAAACTGCTCAGCAGGAGAGGCCACACGAAGCTGATCCAAAGGGATCAGTGAGGATGAGATTCCGGGGGTTCTGACTCCTGAGGGACAGTCGTATTTCCATCCTCTGACCCACGCAATAGCCCAGTATCCTTACCTTGCTCAATTGGAGCTGAATTTCCATTACTTGCACTTGCTAAGGCTGATCTGGCTACTCTACTGCTGAGTGCCCAATCTGTCAGTAGCAGAAATCCACACTGAGTCCTCAATATGGACCATTCCCTAGGTTGATCAGCCAGCTTCCTGATGGCAAGTGGATTACACTGGAGCATTTATTTTATGGAAAGGGCAGTGTTTTGTTCTCACTAGAATAAACATTTAATCTGGAGTTGGATTTACCTTCTCTGCTTCTTTCAAAACTACCATCCATAACCTTATCCACCGTCATAGTAGTTCACACAACATTGCTTCTGATCAAGGAAATCACTTCACAGCTAATGAAGTGCAGTAATGGGCCTAGGCCTATAGGATTAACTGGTTTCACCAGGTTCCCCACCATCCTGAAGCAGCTAGCCTGATAGAATAGTGGAATATTTTGGCCAGGCATGGTGGCTCACACCTGTAATCCCAGCACTTTGGGAGGCCAAGGCAGGCTGATCACAAGGTCAGGAGATCGAGACTATCCTGACTAACACAGTGAAACCCCGTCTCTACTAAAAAATAAAAAAAATAAACAAAATTAGCCAGATGTGGTGGCGGGCACCTGTAGTCCAGCTACTCAGGAGGCTGAGGCAGGTGAATGGTGTGAACCCAGGAGGCGGAGCCTGCAGTGAACCGAGATCATACCACTGCACTTCAGCCTGGGCAACAGAGTGAGATTCCGTCTCAAAAAAAGAAAAAAAAAAAAAAACAGTGGAATACTTTTTGAAGACTCAATTTCAGTGCCAATTATATGACAATACCTCCAAGAGACTATCTCTGCTCTGAAGCAGCATCCAATATATGATACGGTTTCTACTATGGCCAGGATTCATAGGTCCCAAGAATCAATTAGTAGAAATGGCACAACTCATATTACCCCTGGTGATATACTAGCATAATGGTTGCTTCCTATCCCTGCAACCTTGTGTTCTGCTGTTACAGATGTATTAGCTCCAATGGAAGAAATATTTTTACTAGGAAACACAGCAATAATTTCACTGAAATAGAAGTTAAGACGACCATTAACTAGTCACCTTGGGCTCCTCCTGACTCTGAATTAACAGGCAAGGAAGGGAGCTACTGTGTAGAATGGGGTAATCAGTCCTGGTTACCAAAGGGAAATTGGACTGCTGCTACACAAGGGAGGCAAGGAAGAGTATGTCTTAAACATAGGAGATATTTTAGGGTGTTGCTTAGTACTACCCTATTCTTTGATTAAAGCCAATGCAAAACCACAACATCACAATTCAGGTAGGACTACTAAGGGCCCAGACTCTTCAAAAATAATGGGAATTTTACTTGGTTGTGTTTTTTGCCTACCAGGCAAAGAACCATGACCAACTGAAGTGATTACTGAGAACAAAGGAAATATGGAATGTATACTAGCAGAAGATAGTTACAAATGACAGCTATAACCATGTGTCTACTTACAGAAATGAGGACTGTAATTGTTATGAGTATTTCTTCCTTATTTTCTTGTAAATATGTTTGTATGGATATGTGTATATATATGTATTCATGTATGTATCTGTATATATATGAAGCAACTATTGTGTTTTCTTCCTCTCTTATTCCCTTATCATCTAACATAAGTTGTATTAATAATAGTTGAGTTTATATCACCATATTTAAGTTATATTATGAAGAGTGAACACCATCAATTTAAAAAAACCTGTCAGGCTGGGCACAGAGCCTCACGCCTATAATCCCAGCACTTTGGGAGGCCGAAGCAGGTGGATCACCTGAGATCAAGAGTTCAAGACCAGCCTGACCAACATGGAGAAACTCATCTCTACAAAAACACAAAATTAGCTGGGCATGGTGGTGCATGCCTGTAATCCCAGATACTCAGGAGGCTGAGGCAGGAGAATCGCTTGAACTCAGGAGGCGGAGGTTGCGGTGAGCCGAGATCATGCCATTGCACCCCAGCCTTGGGAACAAGAGCAAAAGTCCATCTCAAAAACAAACAAACAAAAACAAAAACAAAAACCTGGCAAGATCGAGACCATCCTGAGCTACACGGTGAAACCCCGTCTCTACTAAAAAATACAAAAACTAGCCGGGCGAGATGGCGGGCGCCTGTAGTCCCAGCTACTCGGGAGGCTGAGGCAGGAGAATGGCGTAAACCCGGGAGGCGGAGCTTGCAGTGAGCCAATATCGCACCACTGCACTCCAGCCTGGGCGACAGAGCTAGACTCCGTCTCCAAAAAAAAAAAAAAAAAAGAAGTGGATCAGCTTGAGCTCTTATACATTATGATAGAATGTAAAAATGGTACAGCCACTTGGAGAAGAGTTTGGCATTTATCTATACTTGCCATATGGCCCAATAATCCCACTCCTAGATATTTATCCTGGAGAAGTAAAAGCTTATATTAAGCATAAAAACTCTTAGGCAAATATTTATAATAATAGTATTCATAACTACTCCCACCAGGAAATAACCCAAATGTCCTTCAGTACATGAATGTGTAAACCATAGGTACATGCATGCAATGGAATACTACTCAGTAATAAAAAGGAATGATCAATACATTCAGCAATATGAAGGAATCTCACATGCACGGTGATGAGCAAAATGTTATATACTCTATCATTCCATTTATATGGCCTTCTGGAAAAGGCAAAAACTATAAAGATGGAGAACAGATTAGTGGTTATCTAGGGTTAGGGTTGGGGAAAGGTTCTGACTACAAAGCAGCAGCATGAGGGAATGAGATGAAGCTAACTGTTCTATATCCCGACTGTGGCAGCAGTAGTTACAAAACTCTATGGATTTGCTAAAACTCACAGAGCTGTACAACAAGTAAAAAGTGAATTTTAATGACATATTTTAAAAGTGTCATTAAAAGGATTTTAAGCAAGGTAATATGTTTTAGAATGAATCAGTGTGAATAATGGATTAGATCAGATGTATCAAACACCAGAGACATGAAATTTGCCTGGGGCTGTTGCATTAATCCAGTAGCGATTAAGGTTAACTAGTGTAGTGATAGCGAGGATGGAGAGAAGTGGATGGGTTTGAGGGTTTGAGAGACACTACATAGGAAAATTTGCAGACTATGACGATTAAGAGATAATACTCATGTTTTTGACTTAAGCAAGTGTCATTCACCAAGACAAAACTGGATACAGAAAGATTTTAGAGAGAGAACAGTTGCTCAGTTTGGAATACATTAAGGTTTGTGATATTATTGTGTGTTTCTAGGCAGATAGTTACACAGTACCATGGCTGAACTAAAATACTTCTCTTCTATCTAAGTAATGGTGCTGAGGAGTGACGTAATATACTATAATTACATAACTGACATTTCCAGGAACCCAAAGCAGTTCATGAAAAATGCAACATGTATCTTCTCAGTTCATTGAATTATTCCTCCTGGAAACGTTTTCAGCTTGGGACCTGGAGCCTGTTCACATCAATTTGTTGTCCGCACAAAGGTGCAAAAACTGATGAGTAGAGTTTGAATAACAAGGGCAATTACTTAGCCCCCTACAGTAGCTTGAATCTCTAGCTCATGCCAGTTTTCAGCTCCACTGAGAGCATGCTCTTCTGCCTAAAGAAACAAAAAATGCTGAGAGGAGAACAGATGTTTTCAGAAGTCCTTGAAAGCCTTTCTCCAATAATGTGGCTAAGGTAGCCTTTAATTTTACAGCTCAAGGACAATGAGAAAAAACATATTTGCCTCTTGTCACATAATATTTCTCAGTAGGATTAATTATGGTTGTGGTTCTTAATACTTCAAATCACTGGTTGGGTTTTTGTTCTCATTAGTGCTGAAAGAATTGATATGATGCCTGCCCTGCAGATCTAGATATTGTCATTCTCCCACCACCCCCCAACAAAGCAAAAAATGAGCCAGTAAAGTATAGGGGTTCTCAAAGCCACAGATGACAATACTTGCTCCTATGTTGCTTTGAATTATTTTAATTGTTTCATTTGTATAGATCTGGTCTTCAAGAAAATCATGTCCTTTAAGAAGCATATGTTTGCTCTTTCTGTTGACTCCTTCCCTGTCCTTTGTGCAGTGCTGGATACACATTCTGAATTCAAAAAGTACCAAAAAAGTACTGTGATACACAGTAATGAACCTTAAAATGTTCTTGGTTGAGCTTTACTTTGAGTTAATGTTTAAGTCTCCTTCTTTCCCCATCTTATCGTCCGTTTCTATCACGCTCTACCCCGGACCCCAACTCACATACAAACCATTTTTTTTTTTTACTTCTGCGTCTCTTTCTCTCACTCTTTCCCAGGTTCCTAAAGGCAAGGGGGAGCCTGTTACACATCTTAGAGGATGAGTTAATTTCCTTATGACAGATGTTTTCAAGATGTCTCAGAGCTCCAGCTGATCCTAATTGGGATTTAGAGTTTGCCTGATTGTGAGGAACTAGTGGTTTCACTGAGAGTTGTCCTTTTTAGAGAAGTAGGGGAAGGATAACAGGACCCAGAGGATAAAATTTTATGTGTGCATAGGCTTATGGCAGAGGGGAAAGTGAAACAATAAAGAGAACAGGATGGCATTGGTTCCCTAGGCCAGAGCCTAGACTAGGTCTGATTCCTGGGAAGATGGAAAGTTACAGTAGTTGTGCCGTAAACACAACTACTTGTAATAATTCTTGAATGACTTTATGAGTCATAGAACCTAAACAGAGATGTTTTGTGGGAAAGGTAATCAATTCTAAACCTTCATTTAATACCCTAACAGCTTTCCACAAACATCACAAAAGAAGCTTCTAGGGTATGACTCTAGGAATTCCATCCTCATGAAAACATGAGACTGAATAAGTAGGAGATAATCAGGTAAAGACTTGGGAGGGTCAGGAGGACATTTCAGGCAAAACAGATATCTTGAGCAAAAGCACAAGAAACAGCTCAATGTTTGGGAGAATCTCAAATAACTCATTATTGATGGAGCTTGATGTTACAAGACATGGAGTAGCAAGTGTAAGAATAAAGAATAGGCAAGTCCTGCTTGCTATGCCTAAAAGCTGGGATTCCATCTTATAAACCAGGGATTGCCAACTCTAGTCCAGTGGTTGTGGCTGCCTGAAGGTCTGAGTGAAGAAGTCTGGGGTGGCATTTAGACTCAACAGGATCAGAGGCAAGAGAGGCAAGTGATAGCACATATGCGAGGTTTTGACGTTCCTGCTTTGGCAATGAGGAGCCATTGATAGTTCTTTGCCCCCAGGAAATGAGACCTCAAAGGCGTATATTATACACCATCAGAGTATACTTATTGTTTAATAAATTTGGCCTTTTTTTTAGATCCTGAGAGATCACTGATTATTTTAATCACATTTATTGTGCCTTCCTCGTTCTGTCAAGGTCTTCTGGTAAGGTTGAAACATATGCTGATTTAGCCAATAATATCAATCCTTTCTGAGTCTTTAAAAATTGATCTGTACAAAGTTTAAATGAGGTCTATAGTCCTTAATCCTTCTATTTCAGTGTGACCTGCAAACTAATGAGTCTCTCAAAAGTTGCTTTGAGTAGATCTGCCAATTAGCAAATCACTTTATTATCTTAGGTGCTAACCCCAGATTAATCCCATAAACTCGACTTCTCATCTTTTCTGTTTTTCCTTGGGTTCTCCGGAGATTTTAAGTCAAGGAAGAATCTCCACTTAAATATACTCAATAATAAACTAGCCAAACTAAAAGAGAGTGACTTAAAACATTCTATTACTTTAAAAGTTACCTTTAATACTATTATATAATGCAGATGGTAGAGGGAGGAGAGGGCATCACTAAACCTGACTTTTGCAGGTTTGAGGTACACAGTCTGGAGATCTCACTGAGCAATGGCATATTGAACCATAACAGAATTTCAGAGGAGAAAGTATGTAAGAGGAACAGACAACTGACTTAGATTAGCAAAATGTGGCACTGGACATGTGAAGCTCAGCTTGTATTATATCATTCTAAAAGTGTATATTCAGAACTGATCAATTGCCTGTCCATAATAGCTTCTTTTTAACTACATCATAAATAAAATTTTAAGATTTTATCGTATAGTAAATAATCACAAATTTTTAATATTATGATAGGCTTTCCTTTCCAGCCATATTTTTATCTTTATTGCTCACCACTGAGTTTCCTGTTTTTCTTACATTTTGGTGCATAACATTGGATATAACTGTCAAGGCTGGCAAATTTTTATTTTTTGACTTTTTAATTTTTCTCAATTATTTGGATACTCTCATGCTGCCAGCAGTTATCGAGAGTTTTCCATTTGGGTACTCCACCCTTAGCTCACACATTGCACTTGATTCCTCTATACCAGCATCCTCATCATATTGGCTTTCATTCTAAAACTTTTTGCTCACTGTAGCAAGATAGCTGCCATAGTCCAAGCATCATTATCTCACATGACAGTATCCCAAAGAGGAAGAAAGGGGACAAGGATAGAGTGTAATTTCACCCAATTTTATCTAGGGAAAAAGCTCTTTAAGAGGTCACGCAGGTGACATTCCATTACTTTTCATAGGCCAAAAATGAGGCAAATGGCCATGTGGTGCAGAAGAATATAGATAAATGAGTATGTGGCAGAAATGGATGGGATTGCCAAGACTAAAATAACCAATTCATCGCTCTTCCTTTTGAACTAGACACATGGCTCCTCCAAACAATTTCTAGATATTATTTATCAAGAAAAAAATTAGGAATGGCTTTTGGCCAGGCAATCAAAAATTTCTGACACATTACTCCATTAAAGGAATGGATATAATGTGGAGGTGAAGGGTTTTCTTGATTTAGAAATTTGGTAGATAATAGAGAATGGTGGAAGATGAGCAAGTTGAGTTGAGAGAAGAGAGATGATTTTCATTTGGGGCTCATCAAATTTGAAATGCCTGTGGTGCACTGAGGTGGATGTGTCCAAGAAGATGGGGGACACAAGGAACCAGATCTTAGGAAAAAGTTGTGTGCAGAAGAGAGATTTGAGATCCAGCAGTATAACTAATGATAGTTGAAGTGGTAGGTTTGAATGTAACCAGTGAAAGGAAGTATAAAGAGATAGATGACAGAGGAACTAGTATGAAATGCCAATCAATAATTTAAGAATGGGAAAAGAAATTCAGATGTGGAACGCAGCTTGGAAAGATATGACAGAGATAAGAGAAAAACCAGGTGGGGGTAATGTCATGAAAATCCACAAAGACTTCCACAAAAGGACTGAAAAAGAGAGTCAAATGCTGCAGAAAAGTCAAACAAGATGAAAGTAGAAAACAATGAGATGACTTGGGCAATTAGGGCATGTTGTTGCATGGCAGTATTTTCAGTAGAATGATTAAGAAAATAGCCAAATCATAGTGGGTTGAATAGCAAATGAGAACCAAGGAAAAGGAGAAAAGTATTTAACTAGTTACCACACATACACTCCAGTTATCACTAAGGTTTACAATATCTTAATTTTTAAAAAGAATGAAAATGGTAGAAATTTTAGTCACTATGATTTTTTCTGCATGCCTTTTCAGTATAATCATTGATAGTATCTAATCTGTCTACCCAGAGACAGATGTATGTATTTAGTATGTATGTATGTATTTAGTATGAATTTTTCAATTTCATAAATACTATCATTCAACTTGAGATCTAATCCTAATTTCAATCCTTATTAGCTTTGCGACTTATGTGGTTTGTCCAAAGGTCACACATCTAGTCCATAAGATAATTCAAAGTCCATATTCTTCACAATAGAGAATTCTGGTGAGCCTAATGAAGTGAGTCAGTTCCCACTTAATAAGTGCCAGTGTGACTTTAATTTTTCCACATGAATCTATCTACCTCCCCTTCCACAGTGCAACAGACAAAATAAGGGCTATGAAAGAAGATATTGAATATATATATATATACACATATATATATTCATAATATATATAGTTATATTCAATGTTATTCATATATATCCAGAATTCTACCAGAGATAGAAGTAAAGAGGGTAGTCTCCATATTCCTGAGGATGAGAAACTCATTCCCTCCTCCCATCCAGCTATCCCCTCTCTTAGAATTTCCAGCCAGTTATAGCTGAGGAACAGAGAAACTGTTAAACAGAGAAGCTCTCCAACAAAGGGCTGTGTGAGAGAGGAGTGTAACTCAGTGGTGCCAATAATATAAATCCATCACATAAGGCCAAGCATGGTGGCACATGCCTGTAATCCCAGCATCTTGGGAGGTAAACTCCTTGAGCCCAGGAGTTCAAGGCTAACCTGGGCAGCATGGTAAAACCCTGTTCCTACAAAAAGTACAAAAAACTAGCCAGGTGTGCTGGCACCTGCTTGTGGTCCCAGCTACTCAGGAGGCTGAGGTGGGAGGATCCCTTGAGCCCAGGAAACAGAGGTTGCAGTGAGCTGAGTTGCATGCCACTGTACTCCAGCCTTGGCAATAGAGCAAGGTCCTATCTCAAAAATAAATAAATAAATAAATAAATAAATAAATAAATAATAAATTAATTAATCATATGCAGACTTTACTGGTTGTGATACATTCATTGTTAAGGCTTTCAAAATAGCATCATCTTAGATAATAAGCAGTATATTAATTATGTCATTAAAGTAAAAAATGTGGGGGGAAAGCTCTACACATTCATTTGAAGTCAATCATTTATATTTTAAATGGTTTAGATGTGTAAACTTAGGAAACTTTTACATTGAAATAGAGCAAACAAATTATGACAAAGCATTTCAAAAGGAAAAAGATTGTTATCTGAAATTTTGGCTACTCTTTATTGGTTTTCCATAGCAATTGGCTTGTCCTTGCATTTTACTTTCTCTCTTCTACTAGTGAAGAAACAAAAATGACAGCAGCTAATGCCAGATCCTCTGAGCTGTTGCTCTGTACTAAAGTAATTTAGGGAGGCAGAAAGGGGATGGAGTCAACTTTTATGAGAAAACTGCTCATGTTTTCCTCTCATAGAACTTTTCCATTCAGATGTTTTATGACAACTACAGTCTCTAAGGACTAACTCTACAAAGACTGATACTTTAAAATAAGATTTCCCTTATTACTTAATCATTGCAATCTGACAATGAAACCATCCGCCTGTAATGAGCCAGCTCTGCAAACCACTCAAGTCCAAAGAACTGAATGTCTGAAAGAACTCATTGTGTTATCCTGGGATGCCAAATTTGACTTTCAGACAGAAATTTAGTGTCTGACTTTTCTTATGCCATCAGTGGGATAAGACACTTTCCTACTTTTTTTTCTCTACTATGGGAATCTGATTTTTTTAATCTGGTTTATTTTACATTAAATGATGAAATAATCATGTTCAGAAGCCCTTAGGGTAATATAGGTTTTCACATGTGGTAAACTGTTGCTGTTCTACAGCCACAATACCAGTTATTTCTGAGATTTATTGGGCTGTTATGCTAGATAGTATGCTTCACATGCAGTTTACTGTTGAATACATGCAAGAATCTTACAGAGTAGGAAGTATTATTTTCTTTATTTTACAGAAAAGAAAACTGAGGCTTAAAGCCATTGAATAAGCTGCCCAAGTCAGAGTTATTAAGTGGCAGTAGAAGGACTCAAACTCAGGTATTTTGAGGTCAGAGTTTAACAGCCCCCAACCCTTATTACAAATAAAACATACAAACATAAATTACTATAATCAATGAGAACTCTCACTTAGAAGGCCACATAAATAGTTAATAAATTATTGCAGGCCTGGCGCGGATGGCTCACGCTTGTAATCCCAGCACTTTGGGAGGCCAAGGCGGGCAGATCACGAGGTCAGGAGATCGAGACCATCCTGGCTAACACGGTGAAACTCTGTCTCTACTAAAAATACAAAAAAATTAGCTGGGCGTGGTGGTGGGCGCCTGTAGTCCCAGCTACTCAGGAGGCTGAGGCAGGAGAATGGCGTGAACCTGGGAGGCGGAGCTTGCAGTGAGCCTAGATCGTGCCACTGCACTCCAGCCTGGGTGACAGAGTGAGACTCTGTCTCAAAAAAAAAAAAAAAAAAAGTTAATGCAACATCAAAAAGAAGACTAATTAATATTTATTTAAACAATATAGAGCATTCAAGATATCCATAAATATGAACTTTTTTCATTTTTAATATAAGAACATGTTGAAAAATAAACAAGAAATTAAGCAGATGACTTTAGGTCAGGACTATTTTAAAGGAATCAAATCTTGGTAAGTAGAGCCTGTTATACTAAGTACTAGGGAAGTTTTAAAACACTTGCAAAGGAGAAGTATTTATGCCCAGTTCATTTAGTTTTTAAAGACTCAATTAAAAAAATAAAAATATTCATTTTGTTATTAGTGACAGACTTTCTAAATAAAACATCTGTTTCCTGAGCTAATGCTTCATAACCAGGTTAACAGGATCCTTGTGTCACACATGGTTATAAAAGGACCAAGTGAAGGTCTGTCATTGGCCCATCCATAATGGAACAACACAGTAAGACCAAAGTCATGGTCTCTGTAGTGCAGAACTTCATAAGTTTGATTTTGTTTAAATTTGAATAAACAACGTGTTTCCAGTCACTCTTATCTTCAAGTCAGTGATTAGCAATACATTTGAACTTTTGCCAATTTTACACATAGCATCCTGTATAAAGTTTATAGTTACAGTCATAATGAGCTTCCTGTCTTACCTAACCTAATAATTAAAAGTTGTCCCCAAAATAATTTTCATCAGCCCATTTTATTTTTTCTTCTAGATCATTTTCAAGATGGTTCTCCTCCTAGGGGAAGGTAATTCCTTCTTTTGGGAAGATTGGGGTATGAAATATCCACCATGCAAGGAAATACTTCAATTCGTATCACTTGACTCAGAAGAAATTGCTCTGATCCAGTGGTCAACCATACCTCTGTTATTCCTCTTTCCCTATATGTTTGTTCCCTTAGGAATGCCAAGCAACTAACTAATATTGAGGCTCTAAAGATATGCACCTGAAGGGGGCAATGACAAGCCCACTTTCCATCTGTACCAAAGCTCTGACCTGGCCAGGCAGAGTGGTTCACGCCTGTAATTCTAACATTTTGAGAGGCTGAGGTGGTGGGTCACTTTAGCCCAGAAGTTTGAGACCAGCCTGGGCAACATAGCGAGACCCAGTCTCTACAAATCTACAAAAATTAGCTGGGTGTGGTGGTGCACACCTGTAGTCCTAGCTACTCAGGAGGCTGAAGTGGGAGGATCACCTGAGCCTGGGAGGTTGAGCCTACAGTGAGCCATGATCATGCCACTGCACTCTAGCCTGGTGACAGAGTGAGATCCCGTTAAAAAAAAATCTGACTGGAGCAGGAGGAAAGACTAATTCAACACAAAATTGTAAGAGAAGAGACTAATAGTCGACTGTGATTGAAAATATAGTAAAACATTAGAGCTAAATCATGAATTTTTAATCACAAAGGCCTAGATTTTCATCCTGGCTCTACAATTTAGCCATAGGGGTTGCTGATAAACGGAAGAGGAAAGGGGGCTATGACCAGTGAATTGAGTCACAGCCTCACTTTGTATATCTGAGAATATTAATTCTCTTACCTGGTGTGGCAAAGATATGAAGGTGAAAGAAGTCTCAGTGGGCATAGAATCATGAAGCCAAAGTGCTTAGGGGATGGAAACCAGGTTCAGAAAAGTCCCTGGGAATGAGAAAAACAATATGCCTCTGTTCAAGTCTTCAGGGAAAGGCCAAATAGGACGATGTTAAATGAGGGCAGGTGACATCAGTGCTAATTTGAAGATGGTGGTTTTAAAAGAAGATGAACTTCTAGCATGGAAATGGATAATAATACTAATATCCAACATATAATTAGCATTTGAAACCTGCTAGAAACAAAGTGCTTTATATGTATCATCATGTTTAAGCTTCGCAGTCTTGAAAGGCATATACTCTCCTTACACGTATTGTACTGATGCAGAAAGGAAAATCCTAAGAGTGGAAGTATTTTGCCCAACGGCACAGAGGTTGTAAATGGTGGAACTGGGATTCACACCCAGGCTGATTCCAGATCCTTTTCTTTCACCTACAGCCTTACTGATGCCTCCATATAATAAATCCAGGGAACAATGAGAGAAGCAGGCTCTAGTCATTGAGGAAGGGGCTTTCTTTCTAATGACAGTAATGAGCTGCCAAGCTTTAGGAAGGATAGGAAGAGATGGGAAGATAAAAATGTAGAGGATAAGAGGAATGTGACAAGATAAAGTTATTAATTTGTGAGGATTCACAGCTTTCCTCCTTTTCTTGCCTCTGATCTCTGAGGAGAGCAAGCACAAGTCATCAGAGAAGAATTATATTCACTAAAGGGACTCTAATGTGAGCAAAGAAAATTTGGGGGCTATAAGCATCATACAAGAAGAGAGCTTAGATTGTATGTTTACTTTCGGGGAAGGTTGATGGAAATTGGGATCAGGAGAGAGGAGAGGGGAAGTAAGTGAGAGTGACCACAAAGTTTACAACCCAAGCTAAGGCACTTTTGTGAGTGGAAAGGGGTGGCATTAATTATTATGATGAATCAACAGGTACAAAGCCCTGGACATTTGATCACTCTAGCCAAAGTCCCCTCTAGTCACCTCTTGGTGCTTCCACTGTCTGTTGAAATTAAAATAGTAAGACCCATCCTGAGATTAGACATGCTACAGAATCCAATGGGGAAGAAAGTTTGATCGGAGTTGGTGTGGACAACCTTGGCCCCACTAAAGAGAAAAGATTGAAATTCCTTTTCTGGCCATGTTTTGTGTGTGTGTGTGTGTGTGTGTGTGTGTGTGTGTGTGTGTGTGTGAGAGAGAGGAAGAACATCTTTATTTATTATTTGTATAAATGTGTGGGCTATAAGCGCAATTTTGTTACACGCATAGATTGCATAGTAGTCAAGTCAGAGTTCTTAGAGTATCCATCATCCAAATAAGGCATGTAATATCCATTAGTAATTTCTCATCATCCAGCTCCATCCCACTCCCTCACACTTCTGAGACTCCATTTCACTAGTATTTCACTCTCTAAGTTCATGTCAGACCATGATTTTTTAAAATGCAAAACCACTTCAGAGCTGCATTAGTGGGTAATGGTTTATGGGTTTTACAGGAGTTTGTACTTAAAAGAGTCCATATAATACGTAAGGACATAACCAAAGTGAGGCTGGTAGAGGGTGAGGGGATAAAGTTCCTGTGAGAACAAGAATGAAAAATAAAAGTGCATGGATGGACCAGAAGGAGGGTGAGGGAACAGTTTAAATTGTAAGAAATAGACTTAAGTTCCCCTGCAGTAAGTTTTCTTGTAAAATACATGCTGGAATAAAAACGATGAAATGGATCTCTAAGTAGCTTCTGCTTACAAAAACTTATAAATAGCCATGCAGTTTGGCTTTGCATGGAGTGAAATATAATTCAGACTGGAAGCTTGTTTACAACTCAATATAACTCTAGACACTGGCTTGTCTGCTACCCCTGGGCAGCAGGGACTTCTTTTTTCCTACTTTGCCATGATTGTAACTCAGCTACCCTCTCTGCCTCTGCTCCTTTCTGTAAAGTCATTGGCTTCCACTCTTCCAATCAGGATGTCCTCCTTTTATGGGTCTGGCATGCAACATCTCCAAGGCAGAGGATCCAATTTTTTCATTCACCCACTATCCAGTAGACAGCCCTGCTGGGAAGATTATCTGTGTTGGAAAGCCTCATGTGCTTCTGATTAGCCTGCAGACTAGCTGTACTTAGTTCAAATGCCTACCCTTCATCCAGTATCTATGATCAAGGTCATGCAATCATAGCAAATAGAATGTGGTTACCCATGAGATGGGGACACCACACTCTCCTAGATGTCCTACCACCTCTCCAGATACTTGTCTGTGTCATCATTAAATGTTGGATATCCTTGAGGTTGAGGCTTAGGCCTTTTTCCCTTTTCCCATTATCTTTCTCCTTACATAATGTCTACCATGCCCATCACTTCAGTTCACACACATGGGTCAATGATTCCCAAATGTATATCACCTGCCTCCATCTCTCATTTGAATACCAGAGATGATATCTAATTGCCAACTTGACATTTCCCCTTTTATGTCTCCAAGGCATCTCAAATGCAATATATTCTTGACTTCACTTATGCTATTCTGCCTCTAACCTATCTGTCCATCACTGTCCATTTAGTTACAAAAGCCTCACGGAGCCATCCTTGACATATCCTTCTACCTCAAATCTCTTTTCAATCTACCTCCTGGCTCCATCAATCTCACTTTCTCAATGCCTCTAAAATCTATCCACATCTCATGCTCCTTGCAGCCACCACCATAGTTCGCAGTACCACCATTGCTCTCTTGGGTCACTGCAGGGGCCCTCATATTGTTCCCTGTCATCTACTCTGGCCCCCTTTCAGTTAATTCCCAATACCACAGTCACAGTGAGCTTTACAAAAGATAGCTCCTATCAGGTCACCTCCCCACCTTCCCACTTAAAACCCTTTCATGATTTCCTATTACTCTTGGAATTGTGAATGTCATCTTTAATGTGGCTCTGCATGTCTAGTCTAGCCTCTGTTTACCTCCCAACCTTCGTTTTGCATAATGTTTCTTTGTTCCAATCATTGGCCTCATTTCAGACCCTTGAGTATGCCAAGAACTTTCCCGCTACAAGTCCTTTCAATGAAATAATTTCTTGCATGAACAGCTGGACAGTGTCTCTTCATCTGGATAACTTCTATCCAATCTTCAGGACTCTGCTTTTCCTGATCCCTGTCCATGTTAGGATCCTTTGCTATACAGTCTCATAGGTCCATATTTCTGCTTTTGAAAGGTTACATTAAGGATGTGATTGTTACATTTTTTATATTTTCTCACATATCCCCAGACTTTAATATTCATATTAACTAAGATCATATCTATTGTTATTTACCATCATATCCCCAGAGCCTGGCACCTAGTAAGTGCTGAATAATATATTTTGAATGGATAGATGAATGAACAAATCCTCAAGAAACTACCAAGGGTCATTTCCTTTAATACAGGACTATAGGAATGATGCACTTTCTCTTTGAAGAGTGTCTTAGTCCACTTGGGCTGCTATAACAAAATACCATAGACTGTGCGGCTTTAAAATAATAGATGTTTGTTTCTCATTGTTCTGGAGGCTGGGAAATCCTAGTTTAAGGTGCTAGCAGATGTGGTACCTAGTTCATAGATGGTTATATTCTCATTGTGTCCTCATATGGTGGAAGGGGCAAGTGAACTCTCTGGGGTCTCTTTTTTGAAATCAGTAATCCCATTCATAAAGGTTCCCCTGTCATGACCTGATCACCTCCTAAAATTCTCACCTCCAAATATCACCATATTGGGAGTTAAATTTCAACATATGAATCTGGGGAAAGGGAGACACAAACATCAATCCATAGCAAAAGGATTTTCAGCATGTTTCTCACTCAAATTAGTCTAGATTTCTCTTAAGATAAGGTAAAAACAAAAACAAAAAACCTTTAGGTCTTACCCACTAGAACATTACTGTGGTATTAACAAAGTTAGATTCTTATATTCAAAAATGTTATTAACCTGAGGTGGGGTGAAGGGCAGCCTAAGCTTCAACTTGAACAGAAATTTATTTTTAAAAGCATGAGGGAAGCAATCTAAACAAAAAGGAAGTCAATAATTAGAGACTATGGTTAGAGGTAGACCTTTAAGTTGTAATTTTAAGGGCTTCTGTGTAGGGAAGACAATAGCAGAGAAGAGATTTGAAAATTTTCAATCCTAACTGGAGGCTGGAAGTACAGTATGTTGTGAGCAACATTTTCCAATACCAAAGACAATAAACCAAAGACAATAAACTAAGCAGGTTACATAGCAAAAATATAAGTGAATTTAGGAAGATTTAAATATATTAATACATGACAAATTCATAATTGGCTGACAAAAATAAACGCATTGTAACTATAACTTTTATTACAGTATTTCACTCTATAAAGAACACATATGTCTCTTACTCAGAGCCAAATTCTTTTACAGTCTTGATATGGTACGTAAGCACAGCATCAAAAACAAAAAGCACCAAAGAAAAGATTAGTAGTGTTGATGCTGTAGAAATGTCAAACTTCTGCAAGTCACACACAAATGCACACAAGCGAAACAACAGAAATATTATTAGCATGGAAAAGAAAACTGCAAACTAATCAAAAATTGGCAACACAAAAAACATGAAGAGTCAGTGTCTCAAATATAAAGTAACCTTTTAACAATCTATTGAAAAAGACAAACATCCCAAAGGAGTAGTCCTAGATCACACAAGCATATGTTCCAACAAGGAAGAAAGAGAAATGGTAAGAGAAAAAAATGTGTAACCTCACTAATAATTTTTTCAGCCTGCAAAATAAAACAACACAATATTAATTGTTCAATTCTCGTACTGAAAAACACTCAAAAAAAAATAAAAATACCCAATGTCGGCAAAAATGCTGAGAAAATGGGATTCTCAAGTACTCCAGGCAGCGATAGAAATAAATTGATTTAATAATTTTGGTGAATAATCTGACAGTAAGGGTCAGATGGCCATCTTCAGATTTTGTCCTTGCATGGTGTAAGGGGCAAGTGAACTCTTTGGGGTCACTTTTATAAGATAAAATAAGTCAAATATAAATATGTATAACACTTTACCTAGAAATTTAATCTGAGGAAATAATTGGAAAAGTATAAAGAGGTATTAAGAATAAGGATGCTAATTTCAGCAATGTTATAATAGCAAAAATTCTAAAACAACCTGAAGTTACAATGATAAATTGGCTAAATAAATAATTATGACACATATATATATATATATTTTTTTTTTTTTGAGAAAGGGTCTCACTCTGTCACCCAGGCTGGAGTGCAGTGGCACAATCATAGCTCAACTGCAGCCCCGACCTCCCAGGCTCAAGTGATCCTCCCATGTCAGCCTCCTGAGTAATTGGGACTACAATTTTGTAGAGACAGGGTCTTGCACTTTCTTGCTATTACAAGTGTGAGTCACTGCTCCTGCCCATGATATATTCTATGTAAAACACTGCAACTATAACTATTCTTATGATAATTTATATACAGTGACATGAAAAATGTCTTTCATTTATTTGATAGAATGCATTTTACAAAATGACAATTTCCAAATATATATCTATATATCTCTATAAATATGCACATTATGAAATGTCCTTTTCCAAACATCTATCTATATCTATCTGTCTATAAATGTTTACATATGCATCAAGGAGTCTCAAAATCTCAAGAAAATTTACCAAAAGGTTAACATAGATATTTCTAGGTAATGAGATTATAAGTCATTTTCTACTTTTATTTCTTTCTATATTATTTAAGGTTTTTTTTTGACAAGCATTATTACTCTTTAAGTTAGAAAAGGGGAGTGTAATATATACTCAGTTAATAGTTTATAAAAGTGTGAAGATAAGTCATGCTTGTTCCTATAGCAAGCTATATTTTGTTACTTCAGTCATTTATTTTTCAGTCATTTATTTTTCCCAAAGCAGAGAATTTCCATGCTTTGGAGTGCACTTTCTTTTCCAAGAATAGCGTGATAACTCTACCATGCCATCTAGTGTTCAGAACTTGGGATGTCTTGAGAAAGGTTTGCAACCAAAAAGAACCATTCTAATTCACAATTCTATAGGCAATTTGAGCAAAACAAATATGTCTTTTTAAAAAGGTCACAGAGATTCATTATGAGTGTATATCTAGATCAAAGCCCAGGTTGCAAACCGTAACTGCAACTATGTCCTTTCAATTTAGTGGTAATTGAAGAAATCACAAAAGTATCCAAAGCCTAAGTGATTAGATACTAATTTAAACTGATAGTGGGAAGGGGAAATCTCTGCTCACATCCTCATCATACACAACACCCACACAGACACATATACCCACACACCTCTACCACTGCTACCAACACTGTCATCACCTACAAAAGTTGAGAATCAACCAATTTTTAAAAAAAGATTACAAAACCAAAGATTCCATTTGAAGACATATCCAGAGCCTACTTACTTTTGCTGAAGGGTTGAAAAACACAAAAGGTAGATAGCAGATTTGTTTCCTCCTGTCTCATCTTCACACTTTAGTACACAAAGAAAGTTGATGTTTTGTTGATAGCTTGGTTCTAGGTTCATCTGGGAATAACTTAATCAGTACAACTAAAGTAGAGTCATAAATCAGTCAGGCAAAAATATTTATTTTATACCTATATGCCAGGCTTTTTTAGGTGTTAGGGAACTACTTGAGGTGTCAGGAAACAATTGTTTAAAAAGATAAAATATCTGCTGTCAGGGAACTTATAGAGTAGTGCTAAGTTTATAAACTTAGGAAGACTTTTCCAATTTGAAACCATGTATCAAGTTCCTTACAAATATGTTCCTACCATGTGAGTGATAATTTGATTTCTGTGATTTTATCCTAAATAAATAATACAAGAAATTTATTTCAGCAGTATATTATAGTTGTAAATTGTAAACACCCTAATTGATCAAGATTAGAAGGTTGATTAAGAAATGAAAAATATTCAAGGAATGGAATAATATGTAGTTATCTAAAATAATTTATCAAAGATATTGAATAGTTTTACAAATATCCATAATCTCAAATGAAAGAAGAATAAAATGATGATATGCAAAAGATCAGAAGTTATTCTGCAGACAAGGTAATAATGAATGATTCAACCTGTCAGAATTTCAGTGACTGTCCTGAACACTGGGCATGGCAAAGTCCCAAGGCAAGGGTAGATAGTGGAGCTATTCATGATTCACAAGATTCTCTAAAGCAAGTCACTAATACTGTGACAGACACACAGACAAACAAGTTCCTTCATATTCTTTAGAGTGAAAGTTGGTACAGACTAGGTGTAACTACACCTTATCAAACCTTCATCACTCAGAATGAGGCAGAACTAGGTAAGTTTGAAGAATGTGAGAATACTTCATGTTAAGAGCTGCCTGGAAACCAAATATTGGGGCATTTGTCTGAATATTTTAATATATTGGGCTACTGACATGGTTCGGCTCTGTGTCCCCACCCAAATTTCACCTTGAATTGTGAATTCACCTTGAATCCCCATAGGCCAAGGTGGGTCCAGGTGGAGGTAATTGGATTATGCGGGCAGTTTCTCCCATGCTGTCCTGGTGATAATGAGTGATTCTCATGAGATATGATGATTTTATAAACCTATGGTATTTCCCCTGTTTGCACTCGTTCTTTCTCCCGCTGTCCTGTGAAGAGGTGCCTTCTGCCATGATTGTAAGTTTCCTGAGGCCCCCCAGCCATGCAGAACTGTGAGTTAATTAAACCTCTTTTGTTTGTAAACTACCCAGTCTTGGGTATTTATTCACAGCAGCATGAGAATGAACTAATACAGTGGCCAAGAAAATCTTGTTTCCTATCCTATAAAACAGAGTAATTGTGATAACAGCTAGCCATATGCAGAAGACTGAAACTAAACCCCTTCCTTATACCACATACAAAAGTTGACTTAAGATGGGTTAGAGACTTAAATGTAAAACATAAAACTATAAAAGCCCTGGAAGATAACAGTGGAAATACTATCCTGGACATAAGTCTTGGCAAAGATATCATGATGTGAAGGGATGGCCTGCCCCTCCACACCTATGGGCATTTCTCGTTAGGTGGAACGAGAGACTTGAGAAAAGAAATGAGACACAGAGACAAAGTATAGAGAAAGAAAAAGTGGGCTGAGGGGACCGGCGCTCAGCATACAGAGGACCCACGCTGGCACCGGTCTCTGAGTTCCCTCAGTATTTATTGATCATTATCTTTACCATCTTAGAAAAAGGGAAGTGGCAGGATAATATGATCATCATAGGGAGAAGGTCAGCAGTAAGACATAGGAATAAAGATCTCTGTGACACGAATAAGTTTAAGGAAAACTGCTGTGCCTTGATATGCATATACAAACATCTCCATAAACCTTTTTAGTGTATAAAGAGCAGCATTGCTGCTAGCACATCTCACCTTCAGCCCTAAGGCGGTTTTCTCCTTTCTTAGTAAACAGAACACACAATCGGGTTTTACACCGAGATGTTCCATTGCCTCGGGATGGGCAGGAGACAGATGCTTTTCTCTATCTCAACTGCCAAGAGGCCTTCTTTCCTCTTACACTAGTCCTCCTCAGCACAGACCCTTCACGGGTGTCAGGCTGGGGGACAATCAGGTCTTTCCCTTCCCACGAGGCCATATTTCAGACTATCACGTCTTTCCTTTCCTACGAGGCCTTATTTCAGACTATCACATGGGGAGAAACCTTGGACAATACCTAGCTTTCCTAGGCAGAGGTCCCTGCAACCTTTTGCAGTGTATGTGTCCTTGGTTACTTGAGATTAAGAGAATGGTGATGACTTTTCACAAGCATACTGCCTTCAGGCACTTGTTTAACAAAGCACACCTTACACAGCCTAAAATCTGTTAAACCTTGAGTCACCACAGCACATGTCTCTTGCAAGGACAAGGTTGGGGGTAGGGTCACAGATTAACAGCATCTCAAATACAAAACAAAATGAAGTCTCTTATGTCTACTTCTTTCTATATAGACACAGTAACAGTCTGATCTTAAGGTGGTTTGATGATGATGAAGAAATCAAAAGCAATTGCAACAAAAACAAAAATTGGCAAATTGAAACTAATTAAACTGAAGAGCTTCTTTACAGTAAAAAAAAAAGTATCAACAGAGTAAACAGACAACCTACAAAATGGGAGAAAATATTTGCAAATTATGCATCTAACAAAGATCTAATATCCAGAATCTTTAAGGAACTTAAATAAACTAACAAGCAAAAAACAACCAACCACATTAAAAAGTTGGCAAAGGAAATGAACAGATACTTTTCAAAAGAAGACATATAAATGGACAACAAGCATATGAGAAAGTGCCCAATATTACTAATCATTAGAGAAATTGAAATAAAATTCATAATGAGATACCACCTCACACCAGTCAGAATGGCTACTATTAAAAAGAAAAAAAAAACAGATGCTGGCAAGGTTGTGGAGAAAAGGGAACACTTATACACTGCTGGTGAGAATGTAAATTAGTTCAGCCATTGTGGAAATCAGTTTGGTGATTTCTCAAACAACTTAAAACAGAATTACCATTTGACCCAGCAATCCCATTATTGGGTATATACCCAAAGGAATATAAATCGGTAGACTGGATAAGGAAAATGTGACATACACACACACACACACACACAGACACAAACACACACACACAATACACACCATGGTATATACCCAAAAAAATATAAATCGGTAGACTGGATAAGGAAAATGTGATACATACACACACACATACACACACACAATACACACCATGGAATACTACACAGCCATGAAAAGAATGAGATCATGTCCTTTGCAGCAACATGGATGGAGCTGGAGGTCATTATCCTAAGCAAACTAACAAAGGAACAGAAAGAAAAAGAAAAAAGCCACATGTTCTCACTTATAAGTGGGAGCAAAATATTGAGTACACATGAACACAAAGAAGATAAGAACAGACATTGGGGGCTACTTGAAGGTGGAAGGTGAGAGGAGGGCAAGGATTGAAAACTACCTATCGGTGCTTATTAACTGCATGATGAAAAAATCTGTGACACACAATTTACCTATACATGAACCCCTGAACCTAAAATAAAATTAAAAATAAAATAAAATGGAGCATTTAAGCAGGAGTTTTATAATGCCTTTTTCAGCTTCAATAGTCTATTGTATTGGCCCTTTTGTATCTATATTGGTTAAAGTTACATGTGTCCTTAACAAAAGAACTGGGGAATGATCCATCTGTGATGGAACCAATTATCACAGAATTTAAACTGGCAATCGGTAGGAACATTGAGCTAAACCAGGAAATAGAAAAAATGTGTCTTCCTAGCAAAAATCCTTTTGTTTGTTCTTTCTGCATCCTCTTAGTAACTCAGCTTATCCACAACTTCAGCCTCACCAAACCCACCTCAATGGAAATAATATACCCATCCACAGCATTCATTCACTTAACAATACATATTGAATATGTTCTGGGTATCAGTCACTATGCTGGCGACAGAATGGGTATGAAAAATGAAAGGACAGTCCACAGGGGGCATGGTGAATATTAATTTAATAAGCAAATAAATGTAAGTATGAAAACACGATGAGAAGGCAAGAGATAGGAAAACATGCTGGAGGAGGTAATAAAGCATTAGTAAAAGCTGATGGTTGAGTAGGTATTAATTAGGGGAAACCTGTGGGAAAAGTTGTCCAGCCAGAGACAGCAGCAGTTTGGAAATCCGTGATATAGGAAGAGGCTGGTGCATTTGAGGAACTGGAAAGGGCCAGAGAAGAGTAAAAGGAGCCTCTGATGAGAGACAGAGGCAGCCAGCACATAGGGCTAGGCTCAAAGTTGTGGTCACTATCCCAAGAGTCAGAAGCTCCACTGTGCGCAGGGAGTTTTGTTTCTGCTTCTGGCTTCTCCCTCACTTTATGACAAACATACTGTTTTAACACTCACAGTCTGGATGATCTTTCCTCCCTTGTAAAAGGAAAAGGTTGAATTAAATGAGCACTAAGCTTTATTCAAGCCATGAATGTGTACCTTTTACACACTCTGCATTTTGCTTATACTTAAGTTGCAAGAATATGATGAAGATTCCCAAAGATTTATTGTGATCGTGAAGCCATTTGCCCAAGTAAAAACTGTCTTTTGAGGGGCTTGAAATATTTGTGAACTGCAAAGTAAGTATTCATGATCATCTTACAAAGCAAAATGATCCGCAATAGTGTGTAGCAATCACTTTAGCTATCAGTGTTTGTTTCCTTAGTATGGAACACAACATAGTCAAATGCAGGACACGTTTCAGCCACACCACCAATAAACTCTGAGGTCCCTTACAGTAAAGCCAATTTGGAATGATGTTAACGCTATTCAAGTGTTTTCTATTCCTTTTTTCTAGTCATAGCCTCTACCTTAGCAAAACAGGCTCTAAGGAACAGAGATCATTCTTTAGAATCCTATGCCACGTAGTGTTATGTACCTGCAACTTAGATGTTTAATCTTGCTTTGGTTCTAACTCCAATCTAACACAGTCTTTTTGTATGGGTTTGAAGAGGGCTCAGTCTTGTTTTCCTCTCAGTGTATTTCTAAATTCACCTTCTAGTGTTTTACTATTGTCAGGAATGGGAAAGCCTGAGTGTTAAATGACAGCTAAGAAGAAAGTAATTAAACATCTTTACAAAGCCAGTTGAACATACATAATAGTACTTATTATCTGCTTAGTTTTAAGACATTCTTGCCACCAAATTCTACTGAATCCTTTCAGAATGTTGTGAGTGACAGAAACATGTTATACGTAGACAATGAATTGGCTTCGGTAAAATAACACTAAATTTCTTTCTTCCTGCACAGTGAGCTTATTGTATTTCAAACAAGAAGTTACTACTTAAGACTTGAAATTGAGGCAAAACAATTTTCTCAGGTTTTTCAGTTTTGTCTAAGTGGTTGCTTCAACTCTTACATACTGCTCTTATTTGGCAGAGGAGGAGGGCTGTTTTCTCTGTGTAAAGAATCTGGAATTTAAAGTTCAGAAAGTGGTGACTTTTTCAGATGTCATAAAAGGCAGATATATGGGAAATGGAATGAAAATGTCCTTTCAGAAAAAAGCCTGAATGATGTTGCAAATATGTGAAAAAGGCTTTAAACATGAAGAGGAGACAATAGAACATTTTGGCTGTTGTATTCTAAACTGGTATAATTCTTTACCTCTAGTGTGTGTGTGTGTGTGTGTGTGCGCGCGCGCGTGCGCGTGCGTGTGTATGTATGTGTGTTTGATATCTGTGGCCTTACAGGAGAGGGTGGGGAAAAGCAGCAGGTGGCAGACTAGTGGGATAGCAAACACCAGCAGGCTGGCCATGATGGTGTTTCTATAGGAAGGAACTACATAATGAAGGTTATGGACGCTCGAGTTAGCCAGCCAGCCGTATCATCCACTTGTCTGAGTTATTCAGGCTATAGCCATTTTAAATAAATATCTCTGTGCCTCAGACTCTTCCCCTAGGAATTAGGTTTAACAGTACTTACCTTCTAGGATTGTTGTGAGGTTGAAATGAGATAATTCATGTGGAATGCTCAGAAGAGTGTCTGCACGTTATCTTATATTATAGCAATGCCACATATGACCCCAGCTATTGTATGTCATGAATAATAAATTTTAACAGTGATCACCACCACATCTGAGAGATTAAATAAGGCTGTTCATCACAAAGTTTATCATACATAAGTGAAATAAGTGGTGTCAAACAGAAATCACAGATCAATGAGAAACTCTTTAAGTAATCTTTATGCTTCCAGGGAGATAACGTCTTACATTTTAATGTAGAATAATGACTGTGTAGTCAAAAATTCAATATTTCATGGTGAAAGTTTTTAATAATCAAAAGATATATTACTCTGCCATAATAACTTGTAACCTACTGAGATATTAACTTTATAAACATTTTCATTTAACTTTCATGCCTTAAACGTATTGTGAGTCTGACTCACCCTACAAAGTTGGCCTCTTTTCTGGAATACTTATCTCAGATAATTTCACCTAAGTAAATCGCTACCATGTTAAGAAAATATTTTCAAAACACCAACATTTCAATGATCTGGGCGCTCCTTTAAGAGAAAAGTCCAATATGTATTATTCCTTGAAATTATCTCTTAACTATGTCAGAAGAAAAATAAAGTTCTTATTTTAGAATTGGGTGATTGATGTGAGCATTAAGGTATAGCAATTTAATAGATCCTGGTCTAAGCTAAAGAGTCTATAATATATAATTCATTAACCTAGGTCTGCCATACAGATTTATAGATAGTGAAAACAACCTGAGCCAGGAAGTTGGTAAGTATTCAGATCATGTCTCGTGTCATAGCATGTTGGAGATTTTGAAGATTCATTGTCTCTTTAAAATCCAGGAACTTCCTTGGATACCTAGTGCCAGGGTAAAAAAAAAATCTAAATTGAAACATTAGAAAGAAAGTGTAGAGATAATGTAAGTACTACTTTTTAAAAAGTTCAGTAGTCTAAAAGTAAGTTAGAGTGTTAATTGAAATAGTTTTGAAAAATTTGTAACAAAAGTGGTTTTAACTCCTTTTAATATTAATTTTATTCCTTCAACAATATGAAATTAGGATAAATTTTAGTGTTTCTTAGTACTAAGACTAAATGTTGGTGTTTCTTACTACTAAGACTGACAAATATTTACCCATATTTATGACTCTGCCCATCAACTATCATCTGATTTTGAACTTTTAAAAAGTTACTATTATGAAACTGAAAAATAACTAATTTCCAGAAGAAAGAGGGACCTGAATTGTAGGGTATTTTTTGTTGCTGCTTCTGCTGCTACTACTACTTTTTTAGAATAAAGCTTTTAAAAAAGTACTCATTCCTCTATGTTTTTAGAGGGACTGATTTTTAAAAATCACTTGCTATACCCATCAAAAAGGAAACGCTAAATAGAAAAATAGTAGATGGAAAATATGAACAGGAAATTCACAAGAAAATAAATACAATCAACATGTTGACCAATTTTACCCTCATTCACAATTACGGAGACATAATTCTAAAATTCTCTTGGTATACAGACATGTAGATATTTCACTTGTATCATATTCAGGATATGGAGAACCAGGTACTGTGATACACTACAGGTAAGAATCTAAGACTAGTAAAGCCACATTGGAGGACGCATTCTTGGATCTGGTCATTCCACTGCTAGAAATTTCCTTTCAAAGACTTCTACAAAATTATGCCAAACTATCTATGTACAAGAATATTTACTGAAGCATTGCATGTGCTAGGAAAAAAACCAAATACAACCTGAAAGCTCTTTAAGCAGGAGCTGGTTATATGAATAACAGTCCATCCATCCAACATATTATGACACAGCCTTGCATTGAGTTTCCCGGGGAAAAACAGTCTTTTGTGGAATCTGAATCACATTAAACAAATGCCTAGTTTATAACAAGACTATCTGCTTTTGAACAACAGGCCACTCCCTAAATTAGTTAAAACCTGCAAGTCTTTAGAAAGATGAAATTCAGTTGAAATTAAATTATAATGCAGTCATTTAAATACTGATGCAAATGAAGTATCTTCTTATGAAATGATACATGCATTAAAAGATTAATAAGATAGTTGGTTAGGGAAAGCTTAGCCTCTGAATTCCTAGCTGCTCAATAATAGGGGCTCTGATAACCTGTAATGATCTCCATGAAAGAGCAGGCTCTCAGGTTTTCTAGAATGGCCAGAGGTAATAGGCTGTATTTGTAGTTGGGGACACTGCTGTAACAATGGCTGGAACTGTCATCTGCTGGAGAGTCTGTAGACTCCGTTTGAAGACCCCCTTGGTTATAGAAAAAAAAAATAAGTTGCTCCTAATTCCAGCATTGAGCAAGAAAGTAGCTTTTAACCTAACTTAAAAAATCACTACAGACAAAGTTCCTTTGTATGGAATTAATTATCACTTATTTCATTCATTCAATGAACAAATATTTATTAAGTACCTACTACCTGTCAGGCAATGTCCTGTGTGCTGGAGATACAGCCCAACCTAGCAAAATCTTTGTACTCTTAGAGCTAACATTCTCATAGGGGAGGACAAATAAATATACTATATATATGCACACACACATATAAAATAAATATATATATATAGAAACAATATATTTAATGGGAGAGAGTAGTGAGACAAAGGAGAGTAAAGAGATAGAGTGACAGGGGTAGGTATTAGATAGGGAAAGTCTCTCTGCGGAGGTGATGTTTGAGCAGAGACTTGAGGGTGAGGGAGTGAACCATGCAGTTCTCTGGGAGATTAGCCTTCTTGGCAGATATGAAAGGAGAGCCAAGCAGAGTGCTTCATGTATGCAGAAGATGATCCTTTCTGGTCAAATAGAAAGCATATACCAATCATATCCTGCTACATAGATAAGTTTTGTTTCTGGACGGATACTCAGGCAGTTTTTGATAGTACAGTACTTATCTCTGGAAGAGAAAGAAATGGGCCCCAAGGATGGGGGGAAATATTTTACTTAATATTTTTTACTTGTAGTACTTTTTTTATTGTTTCTACTATGTGTATGCTAAAAACAGTTTACCCAGATATTAGGATTATAGGTTATTTCCATTTTATTTGGTATATTTATATGTATTTTTAAAAGACAATCATCCAATAACAACTTTTTAAAGGAATAAGCAATAACTTCTACAAGTATCCATTTATGGAATATTATTGCATATGTACTATGTAACAGACCCATAACAGGCTTTTTTTTTTTTTTTTTTTTTTAAGAGAGTCTTGCTCTGTTGCTCAGGCTGGAGTGCAGTAGCATGATCTCGGCTCACTGCAACCTCTGCCTCCTGGGTTCAAGCAATTCTCTTGCCTCAGTCTCGCAGGTAACTGGGACTACAGGCTCATGCCACCACACTTGGCTAGTTTTTGCATTTTGGTAGAGATAGGGTTTCACCATGTCAGCCAGGCTAGTCTCGAACTCCTGATCTAAAGTGATCTGCCCGCCTAGCCTCCCAAAGTACCACGTCTACAGCACACCTGAACTTTACCTACGGCTGTATCAGACACTTTCCTGCATGCTGAGCATCCTGCCCCAAGTGTCAGACTCTGTTTCTAAGGACTTTCTCTGGCACCATAGGAATAAGTACTTCCAGGAAGGGAGGGGGCCCCACACCCCTGGAGACAACCCTCAGTCAACACCACTGGATTCATGCCACAGCCCTTGTCATCCAGTGGGAAGATTCTGAGGTATATTGAACAGGTATGTTCTCAGAGGGTCCCCAGGGGGACTCAGCCCCCAGTGCCAGCAGAGCAATCTAGTAATTAATGCACCTTTCCTGACTGACTTTCTTTACTTGTACTTCCTGGGATCAACTCAGATAAATTTTCTGTACCCAAGTCTTTGTTTCAACATCTGGTTTGGAAAGACTCCAGAAAGATAAGGCCACAGAACAGTGTGTGGCACAGTGGGTGCTCTGTAAATGTTATTGAATTTATTTTCCAAGTCCTGCTGTGTACCCCATCACCAGCCAAAAGGGAAGCTTAACATGTAAACTCATATAAGTGTATGATTACTTACCCTGTTGGTGCATAGTTTGTTCTAGAAGCAATAAGAAAACCATGTTATCTTTGAAATTCAAAAAAGAAAAAAAGCTACTCAAGGAAAGTGACATTTTAGATATGTATTGAAAGATGAGGAGGAGTTTTCCAATGAAAATCTAAGTGAAAAGCATTCCAGAAGAGAGAATAACATGCAGAGGCACGCAGTTATGGGAATCTCATGATGTTACTCAGAGAATGACAATGAGCTGCCCAACAAAGCCTAGAGCCAAGATTTTAAAACTTTGTAAATGAGATAAATCAAATTAAATGTAATAATAGATGTACAACTGCCTAAGACTTAATGCATAGCATGTACAAGTATTCACACTGTTCAATTAACTTAAAACACACATTTCAAAAACAGTGGTACCTTCTGTACTACTGTGAGACTTATCATTTATTCAGCCTAGAGATAATGATTGGATTGTGAATATAAGGACTTTTGCAATGATGTGCAGCTTGCCATGGCTGTGATCAAATAGAAGAAGTTGTGGCATGCTCGATCTATGCATTTGGATGGGTGGTGTAGAGGAGAGACCAAAGGAAGGCCATGCAGGAAACAAGCAAGGGCGTAATTAATATCCCATCAGTCCTTATGGTTATGGGGTCTCATAAAAATAACTTCCAGCTCTATTATTTGGAAAAGCCCACAGAATTTAAATTTATAACACTAAGAGTGAAAAGAAGAAGAGCTTTATGACAGTAAGCATGAGAGGATAGTCTGTGGCCATAAGAAGTTGTAGATCTAGGAAGTCAGAGACCAAGAGTTACCTGGTCCCATCTTACTCCTTTTCCACTTGACAATAAGGTAACTGAGGTTGATAATAGTTAGATTATTTGGTCTAAGATCATGAAGGAGGAAAAAGGACGAGGAATCACTAATTGTTGTACAGGGTTTACTCTTTCTGTTTCATCTGAATAGAGAGGAACTGAGACAAAAATCAAATAGTGCTGCGGATTTACCATTACTAAAGTGTAAGAAATATTAGTTGTCTTGGTCCAAAATTAGTTCCCTCTTGTTTGGTGGGGCACTATACCTGTTGCAGTGCAGATGACAGAACAATGGTGAAAATATGTCCAGAAAAGCTGCCTTTTAGAAGATGTAGGTTATGTCTATATGTTTCTAATATCACTGGCTAAATTATCTTTAATTCAAAGTAGACAAAGCTACAAGAACAGCAGTGAAGTATTTTTTTAGACCCAATTTGGGTCTTTTCTGGTCTCAATTCCTTTGAACTTGAAGCTACACTCCCAACATCCACATTATACCCCCTCCACAGACAATACTGCAGCATGTAGAGTGGTCAACCTTCCCAGTCACCCAGGATGCAGGACTTCCATTACTAAAGTAGGACAATCCCAGGCAAACGCAACAGTTGATCACGCAAAGTACTTATTTCTCATGGAGGGAAAGGCTGTAGCAATGTGACCACAAACAAAGCCCTGCTCTCCTGGAAGCCTCATGCACTTAGCTTGATCCCATTGCTGAGAATTTGGCAGAGCTTCAGCAAAAAAAAAAAAAAAAACGTGATGAGGAAAGGAGGGGGAAAAACTACCTGCGTTCCTAATGGTTTTCTAATTCCTGATTCCAGTGGCACACAAGAACCACCGGCAACTTTATCCTCTTAGTTACATAATACACTTGTATAACAAATTGCATATTTTATTGTTATTGTTGTTGTTTAGATCAGTGCAGGTTGGTTTCCATAACACAGAACAAAAATAACTTTGATTATTATATTATCCATCAGCATCACTGTCCAAACAATTTTAAAAAAATTTTAAATCTCATGCCTTATTGATGGAAGGTCAGTAGTATAGTATTTGGGGAGGTTTATAGGAGTAGTATTTTCAAGGGGAGAATTATTAATAGTTTCTAGAGCAGTAGCAAAGTTCATTAATGCATCAGAAAGCAAAGCACTAATGGAAAAATGCCGCTCAGTTTCCAATTTTCTTTGTTAATGAGCACATTTCATTCTCAGGCCAACAATGACTAGTTCAGATTCCCTGGTGCCGGGAAAGTTCTAATCTCAGTACTATCTTGGTCTATTTTGAAATCACAGTGCAAATAAAGGCTGATATGTCCAGGCCTTAAAACATTTTTGGAAGCTAAAATTATATAAACAACACATTTTAAAAAAATATTATTACATAAAGTCTCAAGTCAAGGGTGCAGCAATTAACAATCCAATGGAGGACAGTAAAAAGACAATGTAGGAAAACACCATGATCTGTTTGAGCCCTGAATTGCTTCATCCTCACAAGGCATAAAGTCCCTATCCCCAGCCTGGGACTGGTTGGTCATCTACTTTGATCTCTCCCACTAGCTCTGAGGATAGAGAAGTATAAGCCCCAAAAAGACAAAGAGAAAGTCCAAAGTGGGTTGAAAGAGCTCTCCCCTGCCTAAAAGAAAGTAATAAAAGAAGCACAATCTTGAAGTGATGATCTATTATGAATCTCACCACTTCTCACCACTTCCCCAGCACCAACCTTGTCCACGCTACTGCCATCTCTCACTTTCATGGCTAACAATGTCTCCTGCTCCTCTTTTGGATCCCAAGAGTCAACCACCCGCAAAACAGCTAGGCTGTATCTTTTGAAAATGGAAGCCAGACTGTAGCTCTCTTTGCTGAAAACATTCTGATTTCCCATCATACTCAGAACAAAATGCAAACTCCTTACATTAGCTTATAAGGTCTTACGTAATCTGACTGTGAAGACAATATCGGTCTTCACAAATATTGTTTGTCCTCCTTACTACAATGTAAAGTTCATAAGCACAAAATCTTGCTTTCTCATGCACTGCTGTGTCCCCACTTTCTGGCATGTAGTAAGTCAGTGAGAGAATGATGGAACAAATGAACAAACAAAGATATAAAACACATCAGTTTCAAGCCTCAGCTCTTTCACCTCCAGGCTCTGTTAATTTAACAAGTTACTTTACTTTCCTAGACCACAATTTTTTTTCATCTCTAAAACATGCAAAGCTACCTTCTCCCTCCAGAAGCTGCCATGAATAATAATGGAGATAAATTATGTAAATCCTCTAGACCAATGCTAGAACTTAGTAAGTGATATGGTTTGGCTGTGGCCCCACTCAAATCTCAGGTTGAATTGTAGCTCCTATAATCTCCACATGTTGTGGGAAGGACCCAGTGGGAGGTAATTGAATCATGGGGAGGAATTTTCCCATGCTGTTCTCATGGTAGTGAGTAAGTCTCCCAAGAGCTGATAGTTTTATAAAAGGCAGTTTTCTGGCACATGTTCTCTTCCCTGCCACAATATAAGACATATCTTTGCTCCTCCTTTGCCTTCCACCATGATTGTGAGGCCTCCCCAGCCATATGGAACTGTGAATTCATTAAATCTCTTCCTTCATAAATTGCCTAGTCTTGGGTATTTCTTCATAGCAGTATGAAAGTGAACTAATACAGTAAATTGGTACCAGTAGAATGAGGTGCTGCTGTAAAGATACCCAAAAATGTGGAAGCAACTTTGGAACTGGATAACAGGCAGAGGTTGGAACACTTTGGAGCACTCAGAAGAAGAAAGGAAAATGTGGGAAAGTTGGGAACTTCTTAGAGACTTGGAGAGCTCAGAAGACAGGAAGATGTGGGAAAATTTGGAACTTCCTAGAGACTCATTGAATGGTCTTGACAAAAATGCTGATAGTGATATGGCCAATAGAGTCCAGGATGAGGTGGTCTCAGATGAAAATGAGGAACTTGTTGGGAACTGGAGTAAAGGTCACTCTTGCTATGCAAAGAGACTGCTGGCATTTTGCCCCTGCCCTAGAGATCTATGGAACTTTGAACTTGAGAGAGAGGATTTAGGGAATCTGGTGGAAAAAATTTCTAAGCAGCAAAGCATTCAAGAGGTGACTTGGGTGCTCTCAAAAGCATTTAATTTTATTCATTCATGAAGATATGGCTAGGAATTGAAACTTATATTCAAAAGGGAAGCAGAGCATAAAAGTTCAGAGAATTTACAGCCTGATGATGTGATAGAAAAGAAAAACTCATTTTCTGGGGAGAAATTCAAGCCTGATGCATAAATTTGCATAAATAATGAGAAGCCAAATATTAATGCCAAGACAATGGGGACAATGTCTCCAGGGCATGTCAGAGGTCTTCAAGTCAGCCCCTCCCATCAGAGGCCCAGAGACCTAGGAGGAAAAAATGATGTCATGGGCTGGGCCCAGGGCCTTGCTGTTTGTGCAGTCTTGGGACTTGGTGTCCTGTGTCTCAGCTGTGGCTAAAAGTGGACAACATAGAGCTCAGACCATTGCTTCAGAGGGTGCAAGCCCCAAGCCTTGGAAGCTTACACACGGTGTTGGGTCTGTGGGATCACAGAAGTCAAGAACTGAGACTTGGGTACCTCCATCTAGATTTCAGAGGCTTTATGGAAATGCCGGAATGTCCAGGCAGAGGTGTGCTGCAGGGGTGGTGACTTCATGGAGAAACTCTGCTAGGGCAGTATGGAAGGGAAATGTGGGGTGGGAGCCCCCACACAGTGTACCTACTGGGGCAGTGCCTAGTGGAGCTGTGAGGAGAAGGCCACTGTCCTCCAGACCCAAGAATGGTAGATCTATCAACCGCTTGCACTGTGTGCCTGTAAAAGCTGCAGGTACTCAATGCTAGCCCATGAAAACAGCCAGGAAGGGGGCTGTATCCTGCAAAATCACAGGGGCAGAGCTGCCCACGACCATGGGAACCTACCTCTTGCATCAGTGTGACCTGGACTTCAGACATGGAGTCAAATGAGATCATTTTGGAGTTTTAAAATTTGATTGCACTGCTAAATTTCAGACTTGCATGGGGCCTGTAGCCCCTTCATTTTGGCCAATTTCTCCCATTTGGAACAGGTGTATTTACCTAATATCTGTACCCCCATTGTATCTATGAAGTAACTTGCTTTTGATTTTACAGGCTCATAGGCAGAAGGGACTTGCCATGTCTCAGATGAGACTTTTGGACTGTGGACTTTTGAGTAAATGTTAAAATGAGTTAAGACTTTGGGGGACTGTTGGGAAAGCATGATTGGTCTTGAAATGTGATGACATGAGATTTGGGAGGGGCGAAGGGAGGAATGATATGGTTTGGCTGTGTTCCCACCCAAATCTCATGTAGAAATGTAGCTCCTATAATCCCAACGTGTTGCAAGAGGGACCCAGTGGGAGGTAACTGAACTGTGGCAGTGAGTTTTCCTGTGCTGTTCTCGTGATAGTGAATAAGTATTATGAGATCTGCTAGTTTTATAAAGGGCAATTCCTCTGCACATGACTCTTGCCCGCCACCATGTAAGATGTGCCTTTTCTCCTCCTTTGCCTTCTACCATGATTGTGAGGCCTCCCCAGCCATGTGAAACTGAGTCCATTAAACCTCTTTCCTTTATCAATTACCCAGTATTGGATATGTCTTTACTAGCAGCATGAGAAAAGACTAATTCAATAAGTGCTTAACAAATTTTCTTTCCCCTTAGTTGTTCCTCCACCCTCCCAAGAAAACCAATAGCAACATAAAGGGAGCTTCACAGGTTATCAGAGCAGCTGTTGGGTTATATATGCCATGAATTAATGAACTCACATGAGTTTGAAATTGTCTTTATTCAATTAGATTTCTTTGTGCCTGTACATTTATTAAAGATTCAAATATTCCCAGAAGAAAACATTCATAAAGTCATCCTTCATCTTGGTAAAAGTAATTTTTCAAGTGAATTCTTTTTGTGACTAAAAGTCCTATAGAAGATATCAAAAGCAAAAACTAAAGATGCCAAAGAGGAGCTTCACAGATGTCTAGAGAGTTTTTGTAATCTAAAATCAAAGCCTGACATCAGAGTCACAACTAAATCATGAGATGAAACAGCTGGTTCTTGAACAAGAGTAACTGAAGATACATGCCTTTAGTGTGGACATCACTCAGTGTCAGCAGGTTTGTTGCTACATGACCAATGCGTACACATGCTGAGAAATTCCCCAGTGGCTAAGCCAAAAACAAAGTGTGAATTTTTTCATTAGCTACAGAAATTATTGTATTAAAATTAAGCTACTGATACGATAATTCCAAAAATCCTTAAGATTTCTGCATAGTTCAGCTAAGATGACCCGTGGCCCAAATCCTGCTACAATTCAGCCTAATATATCTATGTCTTCCATTCTCCTTTCACTCTTGGGGTAGAAAAGGGAGGAACTAGCCATGATCAGCCACCCTTCTTTTCTTTCCACCATCCTTCCACAAAGAATAGATGTACCGAAACGAACTCACTTAAGCTGCTCACACTACCATCCTAGCCTTTGAAGTAGTCTGAACCTCTGATGTTGCCACCCTATCATCTCACATCTCTTTAGTGGCCCTGAAATAAATCACCAATTCTGTCTCTTCTGTCCCCATAGACAGTGTAGCCTAAAAATGCCTGGGCTCCCTGGATCACAGAGAATTTGGAATCAGGAAAAAGTCTCTGGAAGCTGAAGAGCTTGAGGGCCTGTAACACTGAGGGATTTCAAAGACTATCCTTTTATCCATTTTATCTTCTTCAATGACATGCTTCCTTTCCCCATACCTCCATCGCCTTCCCCAAACTACATATAGTTTTGAAGTTGAAATCCTCTTTGAAAAATCAATACAATTCTAAAACAAAACAAAAAAAATAAAAATAAAAATCACAGACAAAAAAAAAAAAGAAAAATCCATAAAATTCTATCATTTAATAAAATATATTCTCTTTTTTTGGCCCAGATGTGTTTTTAATAGTATATCACACCCAAACTTCTGAAGTCATGTGTGTAATCATGGGGTAGATTGTTAATAATCAACCTGGTTTGGCTGAAGTATTGTCGCTTTATTTTATTTCCTCATATACTCCTTCATGTAATTTTGAACTCACATTCTCAAAATGAATGGCTCTGGTTCAGTAAACAGATATAAATAAGACTGATCTTTGGACAGACATAAACGTTATTTTCATAGAGAGAGCTCATTTCTTGCACACCCATACCTGAAGTTCAGCCAAAAATGTCTTCTTTCTTCAGAAATCCGTGCTGCTGCTATTTCTTAAAGAAAGATTTCTAAATTAGGGAGGAAAGAATGACCTGAAATCTCATCAGTGTCCTAAATTCTGTACTAGTAATTTTAGAACCATAATTTTAGAACATGAGATTGCACTGAGGAGCTAATAATAATACTAAAACTTGTTGCTATCTTTTCTCAGCCTAGATCAAAGGTTTGATAAGCAAAGAACACCATAGCTCTAAAAGAAATTGTAATTATTACTATGTCATTTGCAGGGCAACCTAGATTAATTCCTTGTTTTGAGAGGCCACCTTGTCTTCTCTGTATGCTAAAGTTAGAGGGAGTAGAAGTAAAAAGCAAATTCTTTTTAAATATCAGCTTACTCAAATGGTTAAAAAATATTTTTCAGGTGCAACGTCCTTGGTCTGTGGTTTAACATTCTGTAGAGTTTTCCCTTGCTATTCAAACTTTACTCATTATTAAAAGGAGGAAAATAAAACATGAGAGGGCCCCTAGGGTCTTGTTTTATTTAAAAGTCCCCCAGCGATCTCATATGATACATCAGTGTTGACTACATCCCCCTTCATTGTTTTCTGTATTTTCAATTATTTTTTGATAATTGTTGACTGTTGCTAGAGGCCAAGCACTGTGTTAGGATCTGAAGGTATTGAGTTGATTCCATTCCTGTTTTCAAGACAATAACTCAGTCTATTTTTAACTTTTAAGTTCAGGGGTACAAGTGCAGGTGTGTTACATTGCTAAACTTGTGTCATAGGGGTTTGTTGTGCAGATTATTGTGTCTCCCAGGTATTCAGCTTAGTGCCCATTAGAATAATTCAGTCTTAAAAACTGCTGGTTCTAATCAGTGCCTCTACTTACAATGAAAGTCATCATCATTTGCTTCCGGAATCCATCAACTCTCCTTTTTCCTTTCAGTCCTCTGCTCTCTCCAAAAGCTCTTCTCTAAAATGTAGCTACTGTTTGACTACTAACCTCTCCTTTTACTCTCTTCACCTTCACCTACAATACACTTTCCCCAATAGACTAAGAATCTACCACTGTAGAAGATATGCAATGATATAGGAGTATAGCCTTTCAAGGAACATAACTTTTTAAAGAGGACCTTGGGAGAGGACAAAATTTAGCTCAGGCTAAAGCTTCTAGCAATGAACTTTCACAGTGTGACACATATGGCTACTTGATGTGTTAAATCTCTTATGTTTACAAAAAGCAGAAATATACAAACATAAATACAAAGTAGGATTGATGGTGAGAACACAGGTATTTCACGGACCAAGGACGGAAAATAAAGAATAGATAGGAATTCAGTGGCATTTTTACTGGAAACTAGAAAAATCAAAGGGAGTTATGGTTCTCCATCCCTCTCTTTATTTCTCAAGGTTTCTAACTTCTACTTCTCTCTGAGCTTGGTGCAATGTAGCCAGCAGTCCTGACTCCATATCATAAAGTTCTAGTCCTTCTACCCCTCACTAACTGGTATCAATCTTGGCCCCTCAATTCAAATATGAAGAAGGGAGAGAAACTGGGGGAAAATATGTGAGTCAGAGTCTAATTAATCCAGCTCATCTCTTCAAACCAGGCTACAAAATTTGCAGTTTAATGCATAGGCAAATATTGGGTAAGGCATTCCTTTTAGCCCAGAAAGTATCAAGGTAGCAAAGTAGATAGGGCTGTCTAAGCAGGATCTAGATAGGGCAGAAGTTTTAAAAACTCTGTAAGAACAGGCAATGACATATCTTTAATGGACCTGGACTCTGTATACTATCATAATAAAGCTGTAGGTTTTCACATATTCAGCCCTTCCTCTCTTCCTCCTTTCCAATTATTATCATTATTATTTAATTTGAAATCCATTGTAAATTTGTTTGCTTGCTTTCCACATCTTTTGTATTATCCTTCATTTTGGGTCCTCAACCTTCAGAACCTAGTTAGCACTGAAACAAAATAAAATCTACATAGATGCTCTAGTGGCTATAATTGCCCACTTCTAAAGCAATCGTGTTAAGAAGGTACTCAAACCATATCCATCTGTCATAGCACACTGTGGCTGGAACACTGTGTATCATAGAGACAAGTGGGCAAAAAGGATGAGATATTCTAAATGCCCTTCAAAAACATAGCCAGAAAGGAGCTGAGGGGCCTCTGAATTGCCTGCTCTTCAACTGACAAGATTGAACTGGCCCTGCCTCAAAATATAATTTGATATCTTTTCTATACTTACCTGATCCCTTTACAACTCTGTCTCCCTTTGTTTCTCTCTTTCTCTTCCTCCTCGCAATATGTTATCCCTAATCTTAGCTGTTGAGAGAAAACAAAACATTTTACTACAGATGGGTAAATTGCTCACTTGCACACAATACATAGTAGTCCAAGAAACTGTGCCATGGAAGATATAAAATAAAATCTGCCCTGATAAAAACTCCCTTATGAAATGCTCCAACATTCCCTAAATTCAACTAGCCAATAGGGTTATATTACACACCTCATTTCATAAAGATGACTTTGATGACACAGACAACTTGAAAAGTAAATTCTAATTTCTGTCCTTCAGAAACAACTTTTTGGATGAATAGGAATGAACTGAATGTTAGAAGAATGGTAAACAAAATAGAAGGAATACTCAATTAAGTTTCCCAGCTCCATTACTGGATCTATAACTGACTAATGTTGTGAGTTTGGCAAATTACCTAACTCCTATGGGGCTCAATTTCCTCAAAAGTCAAGCACTGGGTTAGATGCTAAAGCAATCACTGTTGGTTCCAAGAGTTATTCTCTCCCCTTGTTTCGTTCTGTTATAGCTTATCTCCTACTATAGAAAATAAACGTAATTATTTTCACTTCTTTAGCCTCCCCTGCAGCTAGGACACGGGCACCTAAGCAGTCTTAGAAAATGAAACTGATCATTCTGCCTGGGGCACTCTGGGAAAGGTTTTCATTGCTATTGAAAATAAATTTCCCTCCTAACTACATGTCTTTGGAAGTTTTCATGGCTGCAACTGTGAAAGCCATCATGCAAACCATGACATAGCTAAGAAGATTACACAGAATCTGACCCAGAGCCCTGCCAAATTTTTTAGCTGCTGAATCATCAGCCCTAGAAGTCAATAAACAATGTCTCATTATATAAGCTTTTTTTATTTAGGTATTCCATTACTTATAGCCAAAAATGTATCCTTATTATATTGATACCATTATTTCTAAGACCCCTACCAGCTTTAAGAACATATGATCCTATACAAAAAAGAGAGAAAAGCAATGAAAGTTGTCCCATTGATAAGTAAATTATTTTAAGGATCAATAGAAGAGAGACTTCAAAAAGGGATACTCCAAGATGGCAGACATATAGCCAAAGTAGATAGCTGCTTATATGGCATGGCCTGTAAAGCCCAGAGATGAACCTACCCTAAACATCTGCTGCCTTTATACCACAGTTAGTGGAAGGGACATCTATGGTGTACACCTGCAATACTTAAACTGACCATTATTGTTAACTCTCTTTCTACATTAGGAATCTGCCTCCCACCATAAAAGTCAAATAGAGATTTTTCCCCCTTGCTGTCCCTAACAGCCAGAGTAAGAGAAAATGACTAAGAACTGGCTAGTTGAATGTTCCTGGACAAGATTTTGGATCTTAGGGGCTGTCAAATAGGGATGCCAAGGCAGTTATAAAGTTATTGATGGGAGACTCCTTAGCGTTGATGGAATAGTGAAGGTACCACTAATTGTGGCTTCTTAACCAGACTGTTTTTGTGGTGTGAACTTGGATAAGAATTCTTGATGGGCAGTCTCCCTCGGTCCTGCCTATGTTTTGAACCTGGTTTTTCAATTTTCCAAAAGCTTTGGGTGCTATCTCCAATATATTCCAAGTAAATTATTTTTTGGTTTTGGTTAACCGGGACCCATTTTTGTTTATCACAACCAAGAAAGCTGGCTGAGTCTCAAAATCTTCAGTGTAAAGAAGTGTGTCTTCAGAAGTCTAGATTTCATAAAGACTTGTGAAACTAAAATTTAGAAGAACAACTTCAGCTTTCGAATAACATCTGGAACTTTCCAGTAACTTCCGGCTCTATCAAAGAAAATAATTTCTGTCCTGGAAGGTATCAAG
Source organism: Colobus angolensis palliatus (assembly GCF_000951035.1). NCBI lineage: Eukaryota > Metazoa > Chordata > Mammalia > Primates > Cercopithecidae > Colobus > Colobus angolensis. The sequence goes on along the minus strand of NW_012114899.1, from coordinate 1,474,233 downwards.
GGAACCAAGTCAGTCCTCCATGAGGCAGCCATGAGTATATCGGCTGCTCACCCCCTGCAGGTGCATACCTTCCCCAAGGACTTTAGAATAAGTGGTGGTCATTCATGACATCAGAAAACACCTTCATTTCTCACTGCCATTTTTCTAGGAGAGCTATGACTGTCCTTCAAAAGTGTCTCCAACATATACTCAGAGAGGTGTGTGTGTTTGAGAATCAACATTGAGTAGAATATGACCTTTATTAAGAACAAAACCCGCAGAGTTTGCTGGAGAAAAAGAGGCCCACAATTGTTCCATTTATAGTGGAGTTGCTCCCCTATCCACCAAAGACCAGACTTCCTGCCACAATTATAAAAACAAGTTACAAAATTATAAATAAAATAAAAGGAAAATATAAACGAGAGCTATATCAACACAAAGATAATAAGTTAATTGTAGGCTAAAGTGGTTGGTAGAAAAATACACTGAACAAAATAAGTGCAAAAAAGATTATCATTAAAAAGAAAACAGGAACTGGGACAAAATTCAATATAAAGAAAGAAAAATAAAAAAATTAAACAGATAAAAGGTAATGAAAAATCTCAGATTAGAGATCTGGCCACTGCACTCCAGCCTGGGTGACAGAGCAAGACTCCGTCTCAAAAAAAAAAAAAAAAAAAAAAGAAAAAAGAAAAATCTCAGATTAAAATGAATAATGAAAAGGAAAATAAGTTATAAATAGAGATCAAAAAGATACTATGAATCAATAAGAAAACACTATTTTTAAAAATCCTTTTTCAAAATAAGGTGTACCAAACAATGCAAAGCTCTAAATGGGGTGTGTGTGTGTTAAATAGTAGCAACACCATTCTCAGTAAAGATAAGGAAAACATTAACAACTGAAGGAGGTAGCTGGAAGCCCTCAAGCATCAAACCAATTCCTTTGTAGGAAGGTGTAGAGGGAGCAAAACAAGGACCATCTATAACATTCTAGGACAGTTATCTTTGTCAATTTTACCCAATTAAGATAACAATACTGTCTCAGAAAACATAACCCCGGAAACTAGGCAAGTGTGTAGTTGTCTTAATGTTGCCTTTGCTGTCTTGGTAGCCAAATACCTTTTCTTGAGTCCCCACTATATATACGTCAATACGAGTCTTATCATTTTCATATTGGCTGTCTTACATAATTTTCTCGACAAAATTGGCCAGGCTCAGTGGTCTTCAAACACTATCCATACACTGTGTATTAGTTTCCTTCTGTTTCTGTAAAAATGGCTTAGTGGCTTAAAACAATACACATTTATCCTCTTACCATTTAGGAGGCCAGAAATCTACCATGAGTCTCCCAGAGCTAAAGTCAAGGCATTGAGATAGGGCTGGCTCCTTCTGGAAGCTCTGATAAACTATTTGCTTGACTTTTCCAGCTTTTTGAGGCTGCCCTCATTTCTTGGCTCACAGGCTGCGTCACAATGCCTTTTCTCCTTCCACTTCCATTATCACATTGCTTCTTCTCTGATCCTAACTCTTCCTGTGTCCCTTATGATTATAAGGACCATTGTGATTACCTCCGGTCACCTGGATGATCCATGCAATGTCCCCATCTCATGATTCCTAATTTAATCACATCTGCAAAGTCTATTTTGCTATACCAGTTGACATACACAGGTTCTGGGGATTAGGATGTGGACATCTTCAGGGGCTGTTATTCGTCTACCAAAGACTAGTCATGTCAGAATTTCCTGAGAAGTGAATAGTTAACAATATTGTACCAATGTTAATTTCCCAGTTTTTATTATTGTATTGGGATGAGATAAATGGTTAACAACAGGGGAAGGTGGACATCTGGAACATCTGGAACTTTCCAATAACTTCCGGCTCTATCAAAGATAATAATTTCGGTCCTGGAAGGTATCAAGGGAACCAAGTCAGTCCTTCATGAGGCAGCTGTGAGTATATTGGCTGCCCACCCCCTGCAGGTGCATACCTTCCCCAAGGACTTTAGAATAAGTGGTGGTCATTCATGACATCAGAAAACACCTTCATTTCTCACTGCCATTTTTCAAGGAGAGCTATGACTGCCCTTCAAAAGTGTCTCCCACATATACTCAGAGAGGTGTGTGTGTTTGAGGATCAACATTGAGTAGAATACAACCTTTATTAAGAACAAGACCTGCAGAGTTGACTGAAAGAATATCAGCTCTCTACAATTTTAGAAACATTTCTGCAAGTCTAAAATTATTTTTAAAAAACAATATAATTGAGGATATAAACAACAACAAAGAATTTCCTGGGAGTTTTAAAAGATTTCCTGGCTCCTCCCAAGACTATAGAATCACATTCACCAGAAATGGAGCCTAAGATTATACATTATAGAAAAGCACATGATCCTGTTTCATAGCCAGGTACGAGAACCACTAACTTGAAGATCATGCTAGTATTATTCAACGTGTGGTCCACTATCAGCATCATCTGAGGTCTTATTAGAAATGCAGATTTTCTCAGGCACTACCCAGACCTACCAATCAGAATCTGTCGCAGCCACAGGGCCCAGGAATCTTGGGTTTTAACATATTGTCCAGATGAGTCTTCACACCAAACTTTGATAAGCACTGGATTGCACATATTTTAAATCACAGAACACAGCTATTGCTATCTTGTGTTTGTAACCCAAGGCAACTGAGGCTCAGTTAAATGAGATACTCAAGGTAACACGGCTAGTAAGTGCCAAAACTGGGACAAAATTTGAAGTTTGATTGAAATCTTCATCAAATTGTCATTTAATTCTGATATTTTACCTTTAAGCTTTATACTAAAGTATCAAAGTCTTTCTTCAAATGAAAATATATTACTCTGCTTGGATAAATCATCAAGACATTAAGAATTAATAAAGTGGCATCCATTCATTAAATGTAAATAAGGTAACCTGTTACCAGCAGAGACTTGAGGGAATGAGACCCAGAACAGTCAGCTTGATAGCCAAAGCAAAATCTTTTTTTTTTTTTTTTTTTCCTGAGACGGAGTCTTGCTCTGTCACCCAGGCTGTAATGCAGTGGCGCGATCTCATGCAACCTCCCCCTCCCAGGTTCAAGCAATTCTCTGCCTCAGCCTCCTGAGTAGCTGGGACTACAGGCATCTGCCACCACGCCCAGCTAATTTTTTGTATTTTTTTTTTTTTAGCAGAGACGGGGTTTCACCGTGTTAGCCAGGATGATCTCGATCTCCTGACCTTGTGATCCACCTGCCTCGGTCTTCCAAAGTGCTGGGATTACAGGTGTGAGCCACCACACCCGGCCAGCAAAATCTTATATCATAGCCCATGAATATATTGACTCAATCATATATTTCAAAGATTTCAGACCTAGTCCTTTATTTAGTTATTTTGGTCTATATAGTCTCTATATTCATATTCTCAGATATAACTTCCAAAAAATGAGACTCAGAAAACATGTATCTTACATATGGAGGAACAGCCAAGGAGACAGGTCCACATGTGTACTGGGAGAAGGAACCTATCCTCACTCCAAACCCGCTCCCTGCATTTTGGGGCCCAGTACATTCAAAGACCTAGAGAGCAAAAAGAGGCATTTGGTAAGGAAACTCAAAGCCAGGAAAGAATAGGACACAAGGAAGCAACTCTAAGATGTTGGCCATCATAGCAGAGTACCAGGTCTGATTGTCATGCTACACCAGGGATCTGGGCATCTTCCTCAGTATGTACTTCATGTGGGTCCACATTGCAAAGAAAAGATGAAACTGAATGATTGAAAGTTGACACTAGAAAAGAGGCAGGGCAAGAGAAGAGGAGGTAGAAATTTAAAAGCATTAAAACACACACACACACACACACACACACACACACACACAACAATTTTCCCCTAGTGACATTAGCAAAAGTAGTTAACTGAAAGGGCCCTGTGGGATAGGTGTTGTGAGTGGCTCACACTCACTGTGGGTTGGAAGAACTAGTGGTGAAAGAAGCAGAGCCACTTCTACCCCACCTGTGGATTCCATAGAAGTGATAAGATAAAAATTGGACCTGAAGGACTTTTCAGTTCATTTTTCTGGTCTTGGATGTGCTTATCCAGTTGATTGTAAGGATGCTTGATGAATTGAACTACTACTCTATTTGCAAGCAGTGATGAGCTCTGAGAGAACAGTAGAGCAGGCACAAGATTGAGGGCTTGAAGAACCTGAGGGAGGTTTGGTAAGAAGAAAACCAACTTGCCCTAAGCCTAAGGGAGCTCAGTGGGTGAGCCTACACCCACACTGTGGGCCTCAAGGCCAGGCCATCCTCTTTCTGTGGACCCCAGAACTTTGCTCTCTGTATTGTGTGGGAAGGTGCCCTACCTCCTGCTCAGAACATTTCCAAATGCTAAGGACCCTTGAAAAGCTCATTTATTTCAGACCCTCACTTTTTCAGCCCGTAAAAAGTTCTGGTATGGAGGAACCCAGTTGACTTTTGAAGGCACAAAGATGAAGAAAATAAATCCTAGAAATGATTCTGAGGCCTGTTTGCCATTGGTTCAGCGATTCCCGTAGTTAACATCTGAAGCCTGATTAGAATGAATTTTGAAGTACTTTGTAAACCACTCAAGTACTTAGTGGCTCTTGCTTAAGAATGAAGTCTAAATGCCTCCAAAGAGATTGGGAGGGAGGGAAAAACATGCACTACCCTCTCTGAGCTGTCCTGACATGCTGGTTGCCTTCCAGACTACCTGATTAAATCAGGACCTAAATTTGTCACTGGCCTATTTTCGCATCTCTAGTATAGGCAGTTACTGTAAGTCCAATGCTCTGTGAATAATTTTTGTGTGAAACTTAGGGTTAGCCCATTCTATTTTCTTATCTGAATCTTGCAAATGATGGCCTATGATTCTAATTATTGTCAGAAGTGGGTCACGACCTAATTGTGTGGGCAAAAGAAAACTGGGAGAGAGCCAAGCAAAGAAAACAAGATTCACCTCCACAAATGACCTCCACGAATGACCTCACACACATGCTACTACCAGATACCTGCTGAGGACACAAAAGGCCAAGGAGAAATCAGAAAATCATTGAACTGATTTCTCCTCAACTGATTTCAATTCAACACTTTTGAAATGTCATAGCTCTGCACTGATATTGAGAGGAATTCTCACCCCAGTATCATTCTAACCGCTTGAGGCTGAGAAGCTCTTTGGTGTTCAATGCCTACAATGCTAGAGCAGATTATATAAAAATAAAACACTCAGCTTCTGGCCTCAAGGAATATATAGTCTAGTGGAGGAAAGACAAGTAAACATATCTATGAAACAGTGTGGTAGGTGCTATGATGGAAGCGAGCCCTGCATTATAGGAGCCAACTCACAATGGCATGGCCAAAGAGCAGAGAGGGAGGAAGAGAGGGAGCTGGTAGGGGAAGAACAATGAGCCTCTTTATTATTTTGTGTGTGTGTGATCCAGTGAGGCATTTGTTTGTTTGTTTGTTTGCATAATTCCATATTTTCAGAAGAGAGGATCAGGGAATAACTCTGTTAATGCCTCCTGGGTTTCCCATCAAAGACTAGACCCTAAAGAAGACCTATCTTTCCCTGAGACATCGAGAAGAGGAAGAAGCTTGAATGGGCTGATGGCAATAGGAGTCATTCCAAATGAGAAACATTGTATAAGACAGTTTATACATGTCACCAATCACCAGAGAAAAACAACGTAGAACACACAACCAGACACTACTTTCCCTAACTAAATTAACCTTATTTTGTCAGAATTTCCTGTAACCATTTTCTACATAGCTACTCTCCATACCCAGTGAGGTCCCTGACTCCTATGCCTCCATCTTAACAATCTCCCACCCACTCCCATCATTTTGCCTCTGCTCTTGCTTGCATAACACAGTCTAGACCCTGTTTATGTCTCTCTTGGTGGTCCATAGTAACAGGCTCAGAACCTACTCACTCCAGTGCAACCCACCAGTACTGCCAATTGAGTATTTGCAAACTATGGCTACTGCCAAATGAGTCCTCTGCTTGGTGTCTTTGCAACATTTCCATGAAAGAGCTTCTTCAACATTTGAAGCCAACATCACCCTATGCAACAGCCAAACAGACATCCATGCTATTTTTCTCTCAGGGGCTGACTCAAATGCTCCTCATTTTGGTTTTTGTTGCTGCTTTTAAACTTTATTTTTTAAAATTCTATAGGTGCACATGGTAAATATTCCAACAGTACAAAGGATATGAAGTTAGAAAGTGTGTCTTCTTTCACCATTGAAACTCACTCATACCTCCCTGAATTTCCTAGAGACAATGATGTATTTGGTTTCAGCATCATTCATTGCACCTATAAGCATGAATATATATATATTCATATATATGTGTATGTATATATATACACACACACACAATATGAATGAATGAATCTATATATATGTATATATACACACACCATACGTATACATATATATGTGTATATGCATCTATATCAGTACAAATATATAGAACTCCCTTATCCTTCTTAGCAGCTACATAATACTTCATTATAAAATATGTCATAATTTAATCAGTACTCTACTAACAAGTTGATTTAGTTTACTCTTTAGCCTCTAAAAATGGTGCTAAATTATATATTCTAACTATAATTAGAGAGAGCAGAGAAAGATTTTTATAATAAAGCTAATGGTGCTCAAGCCTCAGGGTCCCTCATTTACATGGGCTCATTGATTTTCTTTTTTTCCCTCACAACAAGGGAACTGCAAAATTATATGTGCTTCAAGGTACACAGAACTTAGATCGGCACCTGGATGTAGTATAAATGTTCTGTGACAGCAGAGTCGAAGTATATGTGCATATTACATTTTGAATGATGTTGCTGAATTCTAAAATCATGTCTGTAATCCATGCTGATGAAAATTCACTTCTTTAGAATTCTCATGGCCTTCCACTGACATTTCTACTAGGATACATCTCTTTAGGCCTTGTATGTTATTCAGGTACTTATCTCACCTTCTTCATGCAGCTGTAAGCACCTTAAAGTCAGCACTCGATTGTTCTGTCTCTGTATTCTACCCAGTGCCTACCAAGGTGCCTTTCACATAATAGACATGTAAATGTTTGTTGAGCCTGCTTGAAGTTGTTTTTGGATACGATAGATATATAGCATAATAAATCAGTTAATAAAATACTTACATAGAGTGAACAAATAGACCACTTCTACAATGTCGTAAGTACAATTTGAATTTGGATTCTGTCTATAAGATACCAGCACTGCCACCTTTGCAGGTTTAACAGCTGTTCTTTCCTTCCATCATTAAAATCATGTAAAAATAGTACATAGCAGTGGCCTAAGGCCAAAGGCCTACAAAATAGTATCTAATTTGTTCTCTTCCCAACTTTTCCAGTTAATATTAAGCAATTAATATTACAGTCTAAATATAACTTTGTGCCCAAATTTACAAATATTAAAAATAATCAAAATCTTACTGAAGCTTAAATACACGCTGGCAACTGCTTTCTTATTATCTTTAATAAGGGGCCTACTCCTTTCAAATAACAAGCAAATTTTACTTGTTAGACATAGTTCTTTATAAAAGCAGTGCCAGGTATTAAAAACCTTTTCAATTTATGTGCAGTGTTTGCCAATCAGTTCAGAGCATTCAGGTTAAACTCATCAGAATACGTAAATGTTAAAATGAATGGGATATGTAATTTCTCATTTTAAGCAATTCAAAGTATAGCAATGTTGGAATCACTGCTAAAGACATAGTTTTTCCTTGATCTAAATAAAAATTCAGAGTCTCTCAGAACCCCAATTAAGGCTTATCATACATTAATCTTAGTCTTTTTGATTGTCAACTGATATTAATTTGATTCTAACTCTGCCGGTCCCTCTATGCTTCCTAAAATCTCTATTTTTTTTCTCTCTCATTATTCCTAGTAGTCCTCTCACTTTGATATGCATCATGGTCACCTGGGAAGTTTGCTAAAAACACAATTTCCCAGTCTCATCCCTACAGTGTCTGATTCAGTGATTTCTCAAGAATATGCTACTCAATGTATGGTCCCTGTGACATGGCCTTGACATCACGTGGAGGCTTGTTAGACACTCAGGATCTCAAGCCCCACCCCAGCCCTACTAAATTATAATCTGCAATTTTAACAACATCCTAGTAGAGTCATACGCACATTAAAGTTGGAGAAGTGCTAAACTATCGCCCTCTTCCTTCCCATCTTTTTTCAGTTTGTCTCCTTGACTCCATCCCCTCTTATCTACTCAAAGACATCAGTCTTCAAATAACCTCCTCATTTTCTTATATCTTCACTGTACCCAGTGCTTAAAATATACCAGTGAATGAGTCCAACAAAGCTCCTACCATCATGGAGTTTATGTTGGCTTTGGGAAGACAGACAACAAAATCAACAAATGAAATAAAACAAGCAATGACTGGAATAGGTTAAGAAAGCAATAAACATCCCCGGGTGCGGTGGCTCATGCCTGTAATCTCAGCACTTTGGAAGTCCGAAGTGGGCAGATCACGAGGTCAGGAGTTCGAGACCAGCCTGGCCAGCATGGTAAAACCCCATCTCTACTGAAAATACAAAAAAAAAAAAAAAAATAGCTGGGCATGGTGGCACACGACTGCAATCCCAGCGACTCGGGAGGCTGAGGCAGAAAAACTGCTTGAACCTGGGAGGTGGAGGTTGCAGTGAGCCGAGATCACGCCACTGCAACCAGCTTGGGCAACAGTGCGAGACTCTGTGTCCAAATAAATAAATAATTAAATACGTAAATACATAAATAAACACAGTAGAATGAGGTAGGAACTATTATTCTTATTTTACAGATAGGGAAACTGAAGTTGGAGGTCACACAATTAGTTGAGGGTCACGTAGCTAGTAAATGGCAGTGATCCAAGTCTCTGTAATGCCAGGCCCTATGGTCTTAGTCACTCTGCTAAAATGCCTTCATTGGAAATCCAGTTGGGATTTATCCACAGCCCTTCTCTGGTCACCTGTGAGACCTTTTCTCTTATATTCCTAGGATTTTTGAAGCCTTTGTCCTCAGTTTCAGACATTTTTGCTCTAATAAGTTTGAACACATTTCTGAAGCTCTGATCCTGGCATCACTAATACATTAGCCCATCCTGCGGCTCATCACCGTGATAGGGAAAACGACAGTGCAAACTTTCTTTGCCACTCTAGAAGCTCCAACTACCCCTCTCTTGGTTAATGAAATTAGACACTCCTGGTCATTTTGTCCATAATTTAATAATTTTATCATCTTATCTCTTAAAAAAGAAGAACATAATTCTCTATATCTACAAATTACCAGTAGTCAGTGTCTTCTCATATCTTTTCCAAGAAGTAGAGCAGATAATAGAACATAAGCCCAGGTTATAGAAGAGATCTCATCTTTTCTCCCAGATTCAGAAAATGGAAACTATTCTTTTTCAGGGGCCTAGGTTACAAAGACACTCAGTTGATACCAGTTAACATTAGACAAATATATTCCCAGAGAGCAGTGTTTAATTTTCTTAGGTACTATGCTAAAATATCCTCACCCAACTTTGATTCCCTGAAATGTTGATACCATTTATGTTACAATAGAAATATTCAAGTACTAGAGTATTCTAACAAATAAGTCTGAAATGCTTTGTAAATATTTGCTTCAAGAAAATATTTTATAGTTTGCCATATGTAAATATTATAATTGCATTTCATTTTACTATTTTTTTTTAATTACACTTTATGCTCTAGGGTACATGTGCACAACATGCAGGTTTGTTACATATGTATACATGTGCCAAGTTGGTATGCTGCACCCATTAACTTGTCATTTACATTAGGTATATCTCCTAATGCTATCCCTTCCCCCTCCCCCGACCCGACAGCAGGCCCCAGTGTGTGATGTTTCCCTTCCTATGTCGAAGTGATCTCATTGTTCAATTCCCACCTATAAGTGAGAACATGCAGTGTTTGGTTTTCTGTTCTTGTGATAGTTTGCTGAGAATGATGGTTTCCAGCTGCATCCATGTCCCTACAAAGGACATGAACTCATCCTTTTT
>NW_012114899.1:1462514-1462977 GCF_000951035.1 Colobus angolensis palliatus | reverse complement strand
GTTGCTTATCAGCTTAAGGAGATTTTGGGCTGAGATGATGGGGTTTTCTAAATATACAATCATGTCATCTGGAAACAGGGACAATTTGACTTCTTCTTTTCCTAATTGAATACCCGTTATTTCTTTCTCTTGCCTGATTGCCCTGACCAGAACTTCCAACACTATGTTGAATAGAAGTGATGAGAGAGGGCATCCCTGTCTTGTGCCAGTTTTTGAGGGTAATGCTTCCAGTTTTTGCCCATTCAGTATGATATTGGCTGTGGGTTTGTCATAAATAGCTCTTATTATTTTGAGACGCATTCCATCAATACCAAATTTATTGAGAGTTTTTAGCATGAAGTGCTGTTGAATTTTGTCAAAGGCCTTTTCTGCATCTATTGAGATTATCATGTGGTTTCTGTCTTCAGTTCTGTTTATATGCTGGATTAAGTTTATTGACTTGCGTATGTTGAACCAGCCTTGC
>NW_012114899.1:1418868-1458832 GCF_000951035.1 Colobus angolensis palliatus | reverse complement strand
CCAATCAGATGTAGATTTGGTCTTTTCACATAATCCCATATTTCTTGGAGGCTTTGTTCATTTCTTTTTACTCTTTTTGTCTCTAAACTTCTCTTCTCACTTCATCTCATTCATTTGATCTTCAGTCGCTGATACTCTTTCTTCTAGTTGATTGAGTTGGTTACTGAAGCTTGTGCATTTGTCGCATAGTTCTCGTGTCATGGTTTTCATCTCTATCAGGTCGTTTATGGACTTCTCTGCATTGGTTATTCTAGTTAGCCATTCGTCAAATCTTTTTTCAAGGTTTTTAGCTTCTTTGCACTGGGTTCGTAGTTCCTCCTTTAGCTCAGAGAATTTTGATTGACTGAAGCCTACTTCTCTCAACTCGTCAAAGTCATTCTCGATCTAGCTTTGTTCCATTGCTGGTGAGGAGCTACGTTCCTTTGGAGGGGGAGAGGCATTCTCTTTTTTTGAATTTCCAGCTTTTCTGCCGTGCTTTTTCTCCATCTTTGTGGTTTTATCTACCTTTGGTCTTTGATGATAGTGACGCACAGATCGGGTTTTGGTGTGGATGTCTTTTCTGTTAGTTAGTTTTCCTTCTAACAGTCAGGACCCTCAGCTGCGGGTCTGTTGGAGTTTGCTTGAGGTCCACTCCAGACCCTGTTTGCCTGGGTGTCAGCAGCAGAGGCTGCAGAAGAGAGAATATTGCTGAACAGCAAGCGTGGCTGTCTGATTGTGCCTCTGGAAGCGTCGTCTCAGAGGTGTACCTGGCGGTATGAGGTGTGAGGTGTCAGCCTGCCCCTAGTGGGGGATGTCTCCCAGTTAGGCTACTCAGGGGTCAGGGACCCACTTGAGCAGGCAGTCTGTCCGTTCTCAGATCTCAACCCCTGTGCTGGGAGAATGACTACTCTCTTCAAAGCTCTGTTGGAAATGCAGAAATCATCCGTCTTCTCTGTCGCTCACGCTGGGAGCTGGAGGCTGGAGCTGTTCCTATTCAGCCATCTTGGCACCCCTCCCCATTTTACTATTTTATCTTTTAATTTTTGTGACTACATAGTAGGTATATATATTTATTATGCACATGAGATATTTTGATACAGGTATACGATGTGTAATAATCACATCAGGGTAAATGGGATATCCATCACATCAAGCATTTATTCTTTGTGTTACAATCTAATTATATTCCTTTAGTTACTTTAAATGTGTAGCTAAATTATTTTTTATTATAGTCATCCTGTTGTGCTATCAACTACTAGATTATATTCCTTCTTTTTAACTATTTTTTGTACCCATTAACCATCCCCACTACCTCTCACTCCCATTCCAACCTCTTGTAACCATCATTCTATGCTTCATCTCTATGAGTTTGTTTACTTTTGGCTCCCACAAATAAGTGAGAACATGTGAAGTTTGTCTTTTTATGTGTGGCTTATTTTACTTAATGTAATGACCTTCAGTTCCATCCATGTTGTTGCAAATGACTGGATCTCATTCTTTTTTATAGGTGCATAGTACTCAGAATATTGTTATGTACTACATTTTATTTATTCATTCCCCCATTGATGGACACTTAGGTTGCTTCCAAATCTTGCCTATTGTGCATACTGCAGCAATAAATATGGAAGTGCAGATATCGCTTTAATATACTGAATTCCTTTATTTGGAATATATACCTAGCAGTGGAATTGCTGGATCACATAGTAGTTCTATTTTTCGCTTTTTGAAGAACCTCCAAACTGTTATTTTATAGTATTTTATAGAACTAATTTACATTCGGCCGGGCGCGGTGGCTCAAGCCTGTAATCCCAGCACTTTGGGAGGCCGAGACGGGTGGGTCACGAGGTCAGGAGATCGAGACCATCCTGGCTAACACGGTGAAACCCCGTCTCTACTAAAAATACAAAAAAACTAGCCGGGCAAGGTGGCGGGCGCCTGTGGTCCCAGCTACTTGGGAGGCTGAGGCAGGAGAATGGCGTAAACCCGGAAGGCGGAGCTTGCAGTGAGCTGAGATCCGGCCACTGCACTCCAGTCCGGGTGACAGAGCGAGACTCCGCCTCAAAAAAAAAAAAAAAAAAGAACTAATTTACATTCCTACCAACAGTGTATGAGGATTCTCTTTTCTCCACATCCCCGCCAACATTTGTTACGGTCTGTCTTCTGCTTTCCACAGTGACTGAAAAATTTATATTCCCACCAAAAGCATAGCATTCCCTTTTCTCTGCAACCTCACCAACATCTGTTACGTTTTGACTTTTTAATAATAGCCACTCTTACTAGTGTCAGATGATATGTCATTGTGTTTTGGATTTGGATTTCTCTAATGATTAGTGACATTGAGCATTTTCCATATATTTATTGGCTGCATTTATGTCTTCTTTTGAGAAGTATCTGTTCAAGTCTTTTGCCCGTTTTCTAATGGAGTTCTTTGTCTTTTGCTTGTTCAATTGAGTTCCTTATAAATTCTGGATATTAGACTTTTGGTGGAGGCATAATATATGAGTATTTTCTTCCTTTATCTTTGCTTTGCCTGTTTACTCTGTTGATAGTTTCTTTTGCTATGCAGAAACTTTTTAGTTTAATTAGATTTCACTTATCTATTTTTTGTTTTGTTGCAATTACTTTCAGGGACATAGTAATAAATTTTTTGCTACAGCTGAGACTAGAAGGGTACTTCCTAGGTTTTCTTCTAGGATTTTTGTAGTTTTACGTCTTATATTTAAGTCTTTAAGTATTCTTAATATTTGCATGTGGTGAAAGGTAGAGATCTAGTTTTATTCTTCTGCACATGGCTAGCCAGTTTTCTCAGCATCATTTATTGAATAGGAAGTCATTTCCCTATTGCTTGTTATTGTCAACTTTGTTGCAGATCAGAGAGTTATAGATGTGCAGCTTTATTTCTGAGTTCTCTATCCTATTCCATTGGTCTATGTGTCTGTTTTTGTACCAATACCATGCTGTTTTGCAAATCAACCTATTTTCTTTAGAAATTACCCAGCCTCTGGTATTCCTTTATAGCAATACAAGTGGACAAATCCATTTCCATATCTTGGCTATTGTGAATAATTCTGCAATGGAAGTGCAGAATTTCAACTTTAATTTCTTTTGATATATACACAGAAGTGGGATTGCTGGATTACATGATAGTTCTACTTTTAATTTTTTGAGGAACCTCCATACTGTGGCTGTACCATTGGACATCCCACCACCAATGTACAAGGATTCCTATTTCTCCACATCCTCATAAATAATTGTTTTCTTTTCTATTTTTGATAATGGTTATCTTAACAGGTGTGAAATGTTATTTCACTGTATTTTTGACTTGCATATCCCCGATGATTAATTATACTGAACAACTTTTTATAAACCTGTTGGCTATTTGAATGTCTTCTTTAGAAAAATGTCTATTCAAGTTCTTTGCTCACTTTTAAATCATGTTTTGTTTTGCAGGTATTTCTATTGAATTATAAAAGGTTCTTATATTTTGCATATTAACCTGTTATCAGACAAATTGTTTGCAGAGATTTTCTCCTATTCTTTAGGTTGCCTTTTCACTCTAATTGCTCCTTTTTGTACAGAAGCTTTTGGATTTGATGTAGTTTCACTTGTCTATTTCTGCTTTAGTTGCCCGTAGTTTGCTATGATATCCAAGAAATCACTGCCAAGACCAATGTCAAGAAAATTTTCCATTAGTTTTTCTCCTAAGAGTTTTATAGTTTCAGGTATTAAGTCTTCAATCCAGTTTGAGTTGATTTTGTGTATGGTAGAAGATATAAGACCTATTTCATTCTTTTGCATATAGATACTCAATTTTTCACACACCATTTATTGAAGAAACTATCCTTTCCCCATCACATATTCGTGGCACCCTTGTCAAAGATCAATGGACCACATACACATGAATTTATTTCTGGGCTCTCCTTCTGTTTCATTTGCCTGTATGTCTTTATGCCAGTACTGTACTGTTTTAATTACCATAGACTTTGTAACATAGTTTGAAGTCAGGAAGTGTGATGCCTCCAGCTTTGTTTTTCAGGATAGATTTGGCTATTCACAATCTTTTGTGGCTCCCTTGGGAAGTTTAGGATTGCTTTTTCCATTTCTATAAAAAAAAATGCTATTAGGGTTTTTCTGGGATATCATTGCATCTACAGATTACTTTAAGTAGTGTGGAGATTTTAACATTAAGTCTTCAAACCCAAGAATACAGGATGTCTTTCCATTTATTTGTGTCTTCTTCAATTTATTTCATCAATTCTTTAGAGTTTTTAGTGGTTAAATCTATTCCCGTTGTTCCATTTATTATAAATTGAATTGTTTATTGATCTTTTTCACGTATTTCATTGTTTGTATATAGAAATGCAAATGATTTTTACATGTTAATTTTGTATTCTGCAACTTTACTGAATTTGTTAATTAATTCTAACAGGTTTTTTTTTTTTTGGTGTATTCCTCAGGCTTTTCTACATATAATATTATATAATCTGCAGAAAGACACAAAATATATTATATTTTGTGCAGGTAATTACCAGAAATTTTGATGCTTATTGAATCCAGGATTTGGAAGAGATTTAGGTTTCAACAAAAGTGATACACTTTAAAAATGTGCCTTGACACTATTAGTTTAAACAAAAAGAAAGAAAATCATCGTAGTGGACACTATGCGGTTGCCTTTCAACATTGTTTCCAGCCTCTTCCCTTTGTGTGCCAGCCCATGTAGATTTCAAATTGTACACTGATTAATCATAATTATTATATTGTCATCCCCTCTTGCCAATAGTCAAAGAAATGAGATGTAAGCCAAGCAGCGTACAGCTTTTCCCTACAGACAGAGTTTATAGGAGAATGGACCCATGAAGATTGTCTTCCTCTGGACCTGTGTGTAAGGATGTGAGGCCTGAACCAACCTAAGCATGAGGCTGACACATGAAACCAAGAGCATTGGCTGGAAAATGAAGCCAGAAGCTCTATAGCAAAACCAAAGTCTATGCTACTTGAGGATCTCCAGCTACCATATTTTATCAAATCGAACACATTGCCAGTGTAAGATATCCTACTTTATGTACCAGTAAGACAAGAAAAACACTGCCCCGTGACATAATGCTTTCTTATCCCTTAGATTTTTTTAAAAACTTTCTTGCTGAAATAGTTTCTTTAGATTTATTTGGATATAGAATTTCATTACATAGGCTTTTATACATAATAATAAGGAGCAGATGGAAACCAAATTTAAGGTCATCACAAAACTTCTCACACTCAGTCTAGCTATCGTTAGGTCTAGGTTTCTCCACATACTTTCCCTCCCTGTGCCATTAAGACCACTGAATACACATTTTTTTTTTTTTCTTTTTTGAGACAGAGTCTCTCTCTGTCGCCCAGGCTGGAGTGCAGTGGCGCAATCTGGGCTCACTGCAAGCTCTGCCTCCTGGATTCACGCCATGAATGCACATTTTTAAAAAGAATCACACACTGCTATCTTCAGGACTTTGGTCCAAACCAGTGATAACTAATCCTTCAAATATTGATTTGCATGTCCAAGTAATAACGTCATTATACTCACTATCTGGTCAACAGTGATTGTAAGATGCAGTTTGAGATATTAAAATATGGAAAATGCATATTTCAGAATTGCTGAAATACAGTAGGTATGCCAATAAATGTCCTTATTTTTTATTACTCCAGTGGACCCTGTCAACATGAAAACATGCTCCCTAAGAGGCCACCCTGCCTCCTGTCATCATTGCTGAATTACGTCTTTAGAGAACTATGTTGAACAACTAGAGAGTTGGAGCCAAGGAGAGTGTTTGAGTTGAAGGATTTTGTAAGGCAATGGTGATTTGCTGTATGAATGGTGAATTATTATTGCAACTTTCCACATTATTAGAAAACAATTCTTAAAGGGCACAGAAACTGGTTAGCAGTAGATATCACAGGCACAGCCATATTACAATTTGCGGTCCAACTCACCCAAACTGAGTCATACTTGACATTACTCATCTTAATACAAATTCAAATTTGGTATTATTAATTTAAAAGAAAACTTTCAAAAGTAGTATTCTATGTAAGTACAGTGAGTGATGATCTGTGCTCTGGGTCATTAACAAGAGGTTGGGAGGTAGGGTTTTCATAGACTATGAGGTGTGGCAGTTAACTAGAGCCTGGAAGCTATCTTTATAAATTAGAGAACAAGTTAAGAGTAAATATATTTCAGTTAATAATATTATTTTTACAAAAGAAATAATCTTATCTTGAAACTAAATATTCTTCAAAACCAGTTGTGTACAGCAAATGAGTTTTCAGCCCAAATCTCCTGACACTCCATGATAGTCCTCCACGAAAACAAAACATTATTTAAACCCTCAAATACATTTTGATCTCTAGAGAAGACAGAAGACAATGACAGTAGTAACAAAAGATATTTTAAAAGGCTATCATATATTTAGTTCTTTATATGTGACAGGCACTATGTTATGCACTTAATACACAGTGCACCATTTAATCTTCACCTATGAAGTGGGTAATTTTAATATCACCATTTTATTAAATATAGAAGAAAAAACTGAGGCTTGAAAGTACTAGAGAACTTGCCTGCAGTTCTGTTGGGAAATGCAAAGCTGTGAATCAAACCTGGTCTTTTAATATCCTACATGTATTTGCTTTCCTTTATACTTCATTACTTTTCAACATCAATTTCTAAGGTGACATAATAAACCTAGGGACCTCTTCTAGGTCTTCTCAGGCAGATCAAAAAGCTACTTTACTCAACTCTCTCCGGTGTGTTCAATTAGCTAATACTGATTTAAATATATAACCTGCTCAAATTTCTTAGTTCCTCCAGCAAACTGGGACATGGGAGAAATGTTTGTTAGATGTATAACTTAGGCACTGAGTACAGGATTGGCAACATTTAAATATTTTCTTGAAATGTATGCTGACTTTTGGGGTCCATTTTTAATAGACAATATCTAGTTACATATAAATATGGAGAAAGAGAAAAAGACAGAGAGAATTAATGAAAGAGGTGGTTATAGGCACATGGATATAACTTTAGGGTTTTGAACATCTATAAAATATTTCTCAATAGCAATATTCAGGGTCACGTATGGGCATAAGGTTGGGCAACCCTGGATTCAAGTTCTTGCTTACTGGCTGAGTGACCTTGGGGAAGTTACTTATCTGAGTTTAATCCCTTCATCTATAAAATAGGGAAAGCATTACTAATGCTTTCCTTTGACAACTGTTTTGAAGTTTTGGAATGGTATACGTAATGTGCCTTACACAATGTTAATACATACTTATACTCATTCATTCATACATTTCTCCACTAATATTCACTGAGCATCTACTATGTTCCAGGCACACTTATAAGTATTGAGGATACAGCAATCAACACTCAAACAAAAGAAGATACCTACCCTTCCCCCATAAAGTATATGATTTTATGAAGGGAAACTACATTAAATTTGAAAGTTATACAAATATATGTAAAACTACAACTGAGAAAAGTGTGCCTGGATGCAGCAAGTAACTGAAAGAGCTCCCAGTAGCCACACTGGAACAATTTGAATAATGAAAGTATTGTTGGATTATAACCTGAAGTGTAAAATAAATATTCATGAGTCAATACTGATTTAAATAAATGAGTAAATAAATAAATAGGGGCAAATAGACAAATCTCCCATGCAGAAGAATTCCAAATAATATATGCAGATACTATATCCAAAAGGAGAATGAACATAACTTTCCACTTCTTAAATGTGGTCTATGCATAGTCACTTCCTTTCAAAGAGTACAGTATGAAAAGGGAAAGGAAAGAGTAACGTTTCAATGGAGAAACATGACAAACACTATTTCATCTAGATGATCAAAGTCAACATCAACAGCCATATATAATGTTGCTAGAATATATCCTTGATAGAATGTCACAAAGGCAGCATTTTACCTCTGTGATCTTCCTACCAAAAACCTATAATCCCAGTCTAATAATGAGAAAAGCATCAGATAAATTCCAATTTTGGGACATTCTGTAACATACTTAATCAGTACCCCTCAAAACTGTCCAGATCTTCAAAAACAAAGTCTAAGAAACTGTCACAGCAAAAAGAGAGCTTAAGTAGACATGATGAATAAATGTCTATGGTATCCTCGATGAGATGCTATGATAGAGAATATGAAGTAAAATCTAGCGAAATCTGATTGAAGTATGGATTTTGGTTAAACATTAATACCCATATTGGTTCATCTATGATAACATGTATACTATGTTAATACTATGTTAATAATAGGGGAAACAGGGTGTTGGGTATACAGAAACTGCACTATCTTTACAAATTTTCTGTAAATTTAAAGCTCCTGTAAAAATAATGTTTATCTTAAAGAAAAAGTTGCAAAAACATCTAGAATGCACTTGTCCTACACCTTAATAAACATTCTTTCAAAAGTTAAAAAATGTTCCCCTAAAGAGAGGAGGAGGGAAGTAGTAGAGCAGGCAATAGCTGTATTTGACTTTTGTATGTGTAGGTATATAAATGACTTCCTGAGGCGGTCCTAGTGAAGCTGAGTTAAGACTCATTAAAGAGTAGCTACTGTTTTAATTCTGATAAGTTTTGTTTGTTTAATTTTTAGAAAAAGGATCTTTGCCTCTTTATCTATAAATCTACACTAGTAGAGTCACTCATTGAGTTAGCCTAGCCAAGGACCACTGCCCAATTGCCTGAGAGAGAATGAGGTATATAAGTGTGCGTTCTCTCCAAGACAGCACCATTAGCCATTAGTCTACAAAGGAAATCAATGTGTATTAAATGCTTACGTGGTCAGTAAGGCAGCAAGCTCTACATAGAGTATCCATCTCACTTTTTCTAGCACTCCCAAAGATAGGTATGAAAAACCCATTCTACAGATGAGGAAACTAAGGTTCAGAAATTATGTGGCTAGACCTGCCAGAGCTCAGAATTAAATCTTTGACTCCTGCTTTTTCTATACCACCTAGAATAATTTGTTTGTATTGTATGCCATGGATAGCATAGCCCTAATGAGATAAAATCATTTTTAAAGGCTTGTCTTGGTCACAGTTATATAAGAATATATATAAGAATATATAAAGTTTACAGGAGGATAAAAAATGTCAATCGACTACTCTGCTAATTTTTTTAAGTATCGTGAAAAAATAATTCCTCTGGCATAAAGTCAGCAGTCAGATGTTTGAACTCAGAGGAACTTAGCAAAGGAGGTCTTGCTGATTTAAGTGTGCCTTTAATTGGTGCTTTGCTTGAATGTCCTTTTTGCAGCAAATGAATCCACAATAACTATCATTAACACGAAGCTCATTTTCCAACTGAGTGAACAGAACTGAGTGAGGTTGTAAAGTGTGGTTGTTCCATTTTCAGTGGTGCTTCATTGTGTGAAGTTAATACATTAAAAGTAATCCATGTGGACAGGCCAAAATATTTCCAGCAACAAAACCCAGAAACATTTTGGTTGGCCAAAGCAAACACAATCTGGGATGCATTTTAAACCATGAACTGCCTTCCTCTCCAATCCTCTTACTCCAAGATTTAGATATAACAACACTACCATGAGCTCCCAACACACATTTAAATTTACGTTTTGACACAAACTCAATGTACTGTGAGCTCTTTCACACAAATAAGAGGGTGAGAACACTTTAAGAGAATATATGCTTTGGAAGTCCTCCTTTATCTATCCCCTCAATCTCACATCCTCTTTCGCAAACCACTACTAGTAAAATTTGATGTATGGGAATACATACATAACTATACATTTATGCAAATATATTATGCAGTTTGCTATGCATGTGTTTTTGCTTTGTTTTGAATTATTTATTAAAAGGTATCATACAATACAATTGCTGTGCAATTTTCTCTTTTCATGTAACAGTAAACCATGAGGATCTTGACGTGTAATTCTATATGAATCCAGCTTTTTATTTATGGTAATGTTTTCCATTTTTAATGCTATTTAAAAATAATCTTTGTTAACTTTTTTCAAAATCAGAGAAAAATAGAGAAGTTCATGATCCTCTCAAAAACAAAACAAAACAAAAATACTCTATTTTAGAGAGAAGGAAACTAAAATAATTTCATCAAGATTTCACAGCTAGTGAATAGGGGTTCTAAACTTGAGGTAAGAAGGAAATCTAGCTTGAGGGCCCAAATGCTTAGCCCCTGCACCTTCCTACCAGGTACTTAGTAGTGTTACTTCTCAGCGTGTCTTCCCAGTGCACTCCAGTACTGACCTCCCAGTTCAAACCTAGAACTCACCAAGTTCTAATGTCAGAATTGAAGTGTTGGAGTTTCTTATCTCAGTTCCCTATGTTCTCCTCCAGACTGATCCTTTTGCCAGCCCTGTATAGGTCATTTCCTTATGAGACTCAATTACCTCAATTACTGAAAGAGACGTTCAGACTAAAAAATTTTCAAATCTCATATTCTCTCTCTTTTCCTGTTGATTGGAACTTCTGATTTGATGGTCCACACACAAGTTCACTCTGAGATTCCTACTTACCAGAACTTTAACCTCATCAAGTGCACCTGCACTCTGAGTCATGGTACAAGTTGGTAGAATCACAGTCACAGAATGAAAGAATCACAAGATCTTACCACTGGAAGGGAAGTTAATGGTTACAGGGTGCCGATGAGTACTCAGGTGATGAGGGGCAACACAAAAGCAGAGGCCAGTAGCCCCCAATGCCATTTCTCCCTAAAGCCAGACTGAACTTAGCTGCACATCAAGGCATTTATACCCAAGTTCTGTTTCTTTCTCTGATTATTTTAGTAGAACAAAATGTGAGAAGGAGATTGGTGAACACTAAATAAAGATCACAAAAAAATGAAAAAGAAAAGAAGGCAAGAGAACATCAACTGCCACCACTCTACCGGTAGAGAGTGGGGAAGAAAGAACATTTGCCCGCTACTTAAAATATGCCCATTCTGCTCTATGCACTGTAAAAAGCATTCTTTTTAAAAAGAATAAAAAGTAAACAGCCACTCTTCAGCAGACTAAGAATATAAAACAAATGGCAGTGAGCAACCCTAGCCCTCTCTTTTTTTTGACCCAACTCTGTTCCAACACATCAAATTCAATTGGTTTAAACATCTTTTTACCAACCACTTTACTCAGCAACCTCATCGCCAGTAATAGATTTAACTTTTTAGAATAATATTCTAGATACTTCTAAGATATCTTAGTGTCAAAATTCCAATAATACTGAAAATAATATTTTTAGTTGTCCAAGATTTTTCTTTTATAATAACCTTTTTTAAATGAAGGCAACTTTCTATCAAATGTCTCTGAGAATAATTCTTTGACAATCTACCTTCGGAATTTGTTGCTGCTGTTTCAGAGTTGCTGCTTTAAAAATACTTATTAATTTTGTCTGTTCGTTTCTTAATTTATCATCCCTGTTTGATTACTGTCAAATTTTAAATGTAGGTTTTATAGTGGTCTGCTTCCAGCAAGTGTGTGTGTGTGTGTGTGTGTGTGGGTGTGGGTGTGGAGAGAGAGAGAGTGGGTTGTGGGGGGCAGAGAGAGAGAGAGAGGCTGTGTGAGGACTGCTGAAGTTTACATAGTTCATCCTCTGGGTGCTGGGGTTCCTCATGCTACAGTCATAACCTACCTGGGCCCGTTTCCCACTTTCCTAGTGCCAAAAATCACTAGCAAAGTGCTCTTAGTGAGGCTTTAGAGAGCAGTATGCCCAGCTGTATCATTTCACCTCTCCAAGTGATTCTCCACATTCGTAAAACAGAATCAGAAGACAGGCTTTCCTACTTTCAACTGGAATATTCTATGATCTAGAAAGCTGTGTTAGTAAGGGTTCTCCAGAGAAACAGAACTGGCAAGGTGTGTTTATATGTGTCTCTATGTGTGTGTGTGTGTGTGTGTGTGTGCACACACAGATGTAAAATGTATATATGTATGTGTGTGTATATATATTTTACACACACAGCTCACTTATGGTACAAACACATAGATCATTTAATTATTTTTAAAAATGCAACTTGGAGATAAATAGCCCTACTTTACAAATAAGAACACTGATATTCAAAGACGTTAAGATACCTTCCAAGGCCTCTTAGTCAGTCGAGGGCCAAAGCCTGTATGCTTTTCTGTATCCCAACCTGGTTCCTGGTGTGAGAATACTTTGCACAAAACATTTAACCTCATTATCTCCTCTTCTTCAAAACAGAGTCTCCTCCTCTTCTTCAAAACAGAAGAAATTGCACCCCCTGCTCTAATTACTTTCCAGAGTTGATATAAGGATAAAATACAAATACATATAACAATGTCTTAATTTCCAAAGTGATCTATGAAGCTCAAAGCACAAAGCCCAAAACACTCCATAGTGTAAATACGTGATGTTTTTAACCAAACCATGCAGATGGGCTTAGACCTTGTGACAGAAAACCCTATGGTTTTCAGGCCAGTGTATTTTGAGACCACATGGAATCACAGTTTCATTTTTGTTTGCTAGGATAATGGAAGAAACACAGTTAATGTTCAAGACTCCTTTTAAAACTGATTAATATAAAATTAATATAGGTGAATATTTTTTATTTCTTGTTAAATGTAAGGGGTAGAAATGCAGTTCCATTACATGAATATATTGCATAGAGTTAAGTCTGGCCTTTTAGTGTAACCATGACCCAAAAAGTGTACATTGTACTCATTAAGTAATATTAAGTAATATCTCATCCCTCATCCCCCTCCTATCTCCCCACTCTTCCAAATACAGGTAAACATTTAACATGAATCTGTCATTGGACTAAACACTTGCCATCACATCTCTCCTCTGAGTCTCATGGGAACTCTTCGAAGTGGGCGCTATTATTATCCCCATTTCTAGATGTGAAAATAGATGCTTTGACAGTGAGGTGACTTGCCTGAAAGTAGGTAACCAGTGAGTAGTTGATTTGGGATATTAACCCAAGTAACCGGGCTGTAAAACCCATGCTTTTTAACATTATACTCTACCAGCTTCTAATACTGACATGATTGTTGTTAAGATCCACTGAAAGTATAATGGAAACTGCAAAGCACATTTGAAAGATTATTTTCCATTTTGTATAAGCTACAAATAACACAAATTGAGAATTTGGCTCCTCAAACATAGCCTCAGTTTTGTTTGAAAGGTTAATATTCTTTTCACAAAAATCTTGCCATTAGTTTCAGATTTCTTTTTTTTTCCATTTGAAAATGTGTGAATGCATACAATTAGCATTTCACTATTCCACTTTTGTTACTCTTAACTCCCAAGTTATTCTAGTATTTATTGAGAAAATCAGAAAAAAAATGCCCTTTTTATTTTATTGATAAATGTTTTCTACTTGGATATAGAAAGTATGGATTTGATGAATTAGTCCTGATTTAAATTCTGACAATTATAGTGTCTACATCTAGTTTTTATTGGGAAAAAAATGAAAGAATACGCCTAAATTGCCATAGTTAGCTTCCCAGAGTCATTTGTTAGTCATCTGTCCAATGTGTGTGTGGTGCACACACAAACACATGTGTATACTTCTTTTAACTTTGCTTCCTCCAGTGTCCCCTACCTTTTGAAAAGAATATATCTCTTTCTATCAAAACTTGGTAAAATTAACTCATAGAAATAGGTAATGACATGATTATTAAAAGAGAGGTTATTTGATAACTTTTTCTCAGGTCATTATATAAAAGCTAGTGCAGATTTTTCTGTGAGAATTTGTTTATTTACAGTAAAGAGAATGGGGCAGATTCTAGTACAGATTAAAGACCCAATGATCTGTATTTTCTAACATGACTAAAAGGAATACACCATATTTGGTAACTGGATTTCTTTTTCTAAAGTTGCTCTTTTACACAAAATCAGTATTTGCATTTATGTTGGTCGAGCTAAATAATATTTCTTTAAAAAAACAAACAAGACCACATTTAAAAATTCTAATTTCAAGAACATTCATTAAACAAAGGAGTAAGGATGAAAAGGAACAAGGAAAGGTGGGAGGTACTTAAGTCAGGGTGAAAGGTCAGGGCCAGGCTAGCATCCCACTGTTACGGTTTTTAGATGTAGCCAGGACTTTACATTAATTTTTAAGTTCTCATCTGATGCTACAATTATGTTATACTAAAACACCAACTAACATGCCAGGAGAACAAGATGCAATTTCCTAAAGCACAAAACAAAGGAGAGAGAGAGAGAGAGGGAGAGAGAGACAGAGAGAGAGTGTGTGTGTATGTGTGTGTGTGTGTATACCTGTGTGTGTGTACCTGTGTGTATGTTTAATCAACTCAACACTAGATGGCTCTAGTTACAAAACCAATACATTTTCAAAAATCTAAAACTCTGGGATAAGACATTAAAAGAACAGATGAATTCTAACCCACTGAATCAAATTCTGCTGTCTTCTAAAGTCTTCCAAGCATTAAGAATAGCATTGAGCATTTAGGTTTGAAATGTTATGAATCTCCAAAGGAACAGGCATAAATCCTAGAAGTTCTTATTTCACAGATCAAAACAAGAAGTTGCACTGACATCACCTCAAAGGCTACAGATCTAATCCACTTTGTAATCATCCCACTCTGTAAATACATGGTACTCTATTATTTTCAAGTCATTTTTACATATATCAATTCCCTTGGCCCTCTCAACAATCAATGAGGTAGATAAGGGATGTAGTTATTTTCCCCATGAAAGGCAAGGACTCAGACTCAGAAAAGGGGCAGAAACTTGCTCAAGATTAAGTAGCTCATAAGTCATAGTGTCTTGGGATTGAAGTGCTAAGGTCCTGACTCCTAGATCAGAGTACTTTCTAGTCAATAGGCAAGGAAAGAGAATGAGACTTTTGCACTACTCAGTGTGTCTAATGTGGCCCCCTCAATTCTTTGAAATGCTCCCTTCCAGTGAATTCAATACCCCCAGCCACCCACTAAACACTCAAAAATGGAATGTTGAATTCTGAGGAGATTGAAATCAGTGAAGTTTTTTTTTTTTTTTTTTTGAGATGGAGTCTTGTTCTGTTGTCCAGGCTAGGGTACAGTGGTGTGATCTTGGCTCACTGCAACCTCCACCTCCCAGATTCAAGCAATTCTCCTGCCTCAGCCTCTCAAGTAGCTGGGATTACAGGCACCAGCCACCATGCCTGGCTAATTTTTGTATTTTTAGTAGAGACAGCATTCACTATCTTGGCCAGTCTGGTTTTGAACTCCTGACCTCGTGATCCACCCAGAAGAGATATTTTTATTGAGCCAGGGCAAGGAGGATGGTGGCAGGGAAGGAAGCTTCTTATTCTTGGTAATCTTTGACTTTTAGTTATATTATAGTTTTTTTAAAAGCTTTATGTTTGACCTTCGCCAGCAAAAATTAATTATTTTTACCTAAATGTAGTCTGATAGTGAAAGCAAGATTTGTTGAAATCCATAAGCCAAATATTTCATATATGAATGATTGATCATTGCAACCACTGAATGAGTACTTACTAAGGACCTGGTATAGCCTATTTTTGTAAGTCTTTTCCTTTTTGAGCATTTTCATTTCAGCAAATAGAATCACCATCCAGCCAATGGCCACATTCAGTAATTTGAGACTTGCCCTTTAGATGTCATGCCCCCCTCATTTCCCACATCCTCTTGATGATTTACCTTCTACACATTTCATGTGCCATGTCTACTTTCCTCTCTTCCCAGAGCCACCACCCTAATCTTAACTACCATCACGTACCACCTCCCCTCTTACTGGTCTCTTTTAGATGCTTTGCCTCCTTCAAGTTCAAATCACCAATTTACTTGAATATGTACATGAGTAAAATTATTCTAAGATAACCAAGAAAAAAAAAAAGGAGAGAGGCAGGCAATGTTATCCCATGGCAATTTATTCTCCACTCTACACCCAGAATCTATACAAATAGTCCATCCATGTGGCTCCCCTTCTTCACATG
This sequence comes from Colobus angolensis palliatus, assembly GCF_000951035.1. Taxonomy (NCBI): domain Eukaryota; kingdom Metazoa; phylum Chordata; class Mammalia; order Primates; family Cercopithecidae; genus Colobus; species Colobus angolensis. Next base: position 1,442,924 of record NW_012114899.1, on the reverse strand, counting down.
CTTCAGTGACTTCCCATTGGCCCAGGATAATGCTGGGAATCTCATGATGGCCCTTTATGAATCATCTGACTTAGCTACCTACTCCAGTCACTGTCCCCATCATTTTCCCTCTTGCCCTTCACAACCGACCTTCTATCAGTTGTTTGAATGTGCCAAACTCATGCGAACTCCGGGCATCCATGTGAGCTATTTCCATTCACTAGAACGCCCACTTCCCATCTACACATCCTTCAAGTCTCAGCTTAAATGTCTTGTGTTCTGGAAGGCTTTCCTCAAGTACATCCCAACCCACCCAGCCCTACATGAGGTTAGGTCCCTATGTTTTGTGTTCTGTTTAGTATTCTGTACTTCTCCTTCATAACACTTATTACAACTATAATTAATATGTGTATCTTGTATCTGGTCTGTTAACCACTGAATCCCTTAAGACTAGCACAATATTTTCCAAATACTTAAAATTGTGATCCACAGTCAAAAATAAAGTTTACTTCATAACCAATACACACAGATAGACACATAATTAGAAAAAAAAGTTTTCTAAATAATATTACCCTTTCCAGATGCAATTCACTTGCTATTTTCTGTTCTATTTTAACACATTAGATACAACCCACTTTATTGATTTTATAGCCTACTAATAGACTCAAATCTCATTTTAAGTAGTCACCTTTTTAATGCAACACTTAGCAGAGAGAAGTGTCTCAGTAATTGTTTGTATAATAGAGTAATAGAAAATTCACATTTACCAGCCACTATCTAAGCTGGGTTTATTTTTACAACGTAAAGGCAAGCCTTGCCATCCTGGGTACAGTTAGCTCTCTTGATTAGACTGATGAGATCAAGGTCATAAATTGGATCTCATTCTGATCAATTGGTTTCTGTGTTCCAGGGCCACAGACTTTCTCTCTAAGTAGCCCTCAGAAGAAGAAAGGCTGATTCATTGTTTTTATTTTTATTCCTGATCAATGTATTCCTATCCTTGTAACAAAATGGTTTAAAAAACAAAAGCAATAAAAACAGGAAGCAATAACCTAATAATCCATTACTACCGAATTCATTACTACGATTGGCTTTTAGGAGTAATATATGAATTGTCCTACCAAAATCATCAGATTTTGGGTTAAAGCGATTGTAGTCCTGCCCTGTTGAATGCCAGGATCCATCAAATAAGAAACTGACATATTTTTAATAACTGGTTACAATAGACTGAATGTTTGTGTTCCTCCTAAAATGAATATATTGAAACCCTAACTCCCAATGTGATGGTATTTGGAAATAGGTCCTTTTGGAAGTAATTATGGTTGGAGTAGGTCATGAGGCTAAGTCCCTCATGATAAGATTAATGCCCTTATTTTTAAAAAGGAGAAGACATGAAATCTCTATTTCTGCATGCATGCACCAATGAAGGCCAGGTAAGGACATAACCAAAAAGAGGGTCCTGCTGGCGCCCTGATTTTGGATTTCCAGCCTCCAGGACTATGAGAAACAAGTGGTTGTTATTGAAGCTACCCATTGTATGGTTTTGTTTCTGTTTTCTTTGTTTTGTTTTTAGATGGAGTCTCGCTCTGTTGCCCAGGCTGGAGTGCAGTGGTGCGGTCTCTGCTCACTTAGATCTTCACCTCCCGGGTTCGAGTGATTCCCCTGCCTCCGCCTCCCAAGTAGCTGGGACTACAGGTGTGCACCACCACGCCCAGCTAATTTGTTTGTATTTTAGTAGAGACACGGTTTTGCCATTTTGGCCAGGATGGTTTCGATCTCGTTACCTCATGATCCACCCGCCTCGGCGTCCCAAAGTGCTGGGATTACAGGCATGAGCTACCGCACCCAGCCTTGTATGGTATTTTATTATAGTAACCTGAATGAACTGAGACACTAGTTAATATCATTCTTTTTACCAGTTGGGTTTTGATGTTCTCCTTAGATACCTACAAATCCTAGCTTTCCTTTCTTTATCTCCACTTACCACCATCTAAGCACCTATCACAAAAAACAGTAAAGGAAACCCTCCCAAAACTGTCCATCTTACAATATCAACAATTCTTTGTTGTACCAGGCAAACTCAAAGTAAGAATTCCCCACTCAACTGGGAACCATGCAACCCCAGACTGAGCTTTCACTAGGAAACCAACAGGTCTACTTTATGAGGGAATCCCTTCCCAAGAAGGAAGTAGAGGGATGTGTCCCTCATTCAGCTATCTAGCTGGGTGGGGCATAAATGCTTTCTCAAGGTCTAACATCAGGGGAGCAATTCTGGGGTTAAACAATTGTTCCTGGGATGTTTTTGTTAAACCCTGTCATCCATAGCTATGGGAAAATGATAAATCATTTCATGTTTGAGAACTGAAATAATTTCATGTTTGAGAACTAAAAACTGTAAGCAGAACTAGCATTTCAACAGTATCTTTCATCACTTCTCTTATGTATTCACAGATGTGCTTAATTGATGGATCTTCCTTTGCGTCTATATTATACAGGGATTGTTTGTTCTGTGCTTTTCTATAGACAAAAATGCTCCCCTAATAGTTGGTTCCTAGAAAATTAGACTCTTCTTACTAGAACTAAAGGCAAGTAGGGGTATCCTTTAATTCTAGTTTTGGAATGTGTAGTTTCCAAACTCTTCAACCAAAACTTACTCAAAATTAGGAAGGTTTTGGTTCTTCTTCCTTTTTTAAAACTGGGCTTTATTACCCTTAGGGATTTCTTGTGTAGACTACAGCTCTTACCAGAGAACTTAGAGGATAGAGTTTGTATTTCTGAAAATACCATTTCTCTATTTTTCAAGAAACTCAGTTAGCACTGAGATTTCAGGCAATGAACAATAGCATCGGCTATCATATAACCCCAGTTTGTAGCTGATTGTGCTTCTCACAGAGTGGCCCCCTCTTAAAATCTAAATGAGCAGCTTGTATACAAAGAAGTACGCTTTCCCCAACCTGATCTGGCCTAAATCTATCTACTTTGTTTTATAAATGCTTCGTGTGTTTTCTGTTTATAAGCCAGCATTTATCAATGTACTTGACCTAAAACTCTATACTTTACTCCATGTAATACAGTGATATAAAAAGTGTAAAACAAAGAAATATTCTCCTAAATTACCTTAGCCATAATATCACTTTGGCATAGTAAAAAACAAAGGAACTAACATAAAGAAAAGCTTAGGTACCAAATTGCAGTGAGTTTTACTTTTTAAATATATCGTATAAGTCAATAAAATATCGTCAAAATAATATTTACCCCAATATTTTTACAATATTTATTTTAATTTTGTAAACAAAGAGCAAAGATAGTTTTAGTAGATTATATCTGGGCTGTAGTGACCCAATTATCTGGTCAAAGGGCTGCATGGATGCAAGAGACAGGGTGAGTTAAAGTTTAACTCCCAGGAATTGTAAACCAAACCTAAAGCCACTGAACCTTTGGAGTTTGATATGACGATTAGAGCATAACCCGAGTAACACGTTGAATTCGCCATAATCAAGGAAACCTTTTCCGGGTGGGGATCTCTGAAATTACTCAGGTATGATCCATGTGTTTTGCTTTTTTCTATTTCAACTCTGTGGGACTGTGCATTGTGGTATCAGTGGGAATGCAGTAAAAACAGCTTTTACCTTCTTCTATTATCGAGCCTAATTCAAGGAATTATCTAGCTTGTTTTTAGACAAATGAAACAACCAGAAAACAAAAGAATAGATTGGAATTATTGTATAATCTCAAAATGAGATAGCTGCCAGGATTTAATAAATTTCTGTAGACTTACCACGGAAGGTTCAAGAGTGGAGCCAATGTTGTGAGAAGTTTATTTAGCTCTAATCAGACAGCAGGGAGAGTTGTGGTTGAGTGCCTGTCCGGATCCTAGGACCCTGAGAAACAGAAATGTAATTAACAAAAGAAACAGTTTTAACATCACCGGCAGATTTTCAGTTCTGTGTGTGGGTCGTAATTCCTATCATACTTTAGGCTTCATGTATTCGATTATCTCCTGAGCTACTACCACCATAAAAAAGAAAGTCTTGGTAAACTCTTGTGATTTCCCCTGCCATTATCTTGCTAACCAAAGGAATGTTTAAACTATTCACTTCTGATTCCGGCCCAAAAAAATATTATGGAAAATGACTGGTTTTGAGTGTGTTATATCTCAATCTTGGAATGGCTAATTATTATATTGTTTCCACAATTTGGGCAACTGTGCTGAGGTGGATGTATTTTCACATTTTTTTCTGTACTCTAAAAACATTATTCACAACCAGAATATAATGGTATTTAAAGAAAGAAATCAATCTGGACATTTACCAAAAATATCCCATTTCTACCAGAAGCCCCCTAAACTCTCTGACTTTTTGTCATGATTACCTATGTAAGTTCCAAGAAGAATGGATTCCAAACTAAACGAGTTTATTTACTATAGGAATTTTCAGATTTGTATTGTAATTCTCCAAGACGATGAAGAACATAGCATTATTTGCACATTGTGCAGGATTAGTGTTCTGTAGAGCATATTTTGGTAAATTCAGCTCTAGTTATAATTTAGGAGCTTCAAAAAATGTGTTGATCTGCTCTGAAACTTTCTTTATAATGTGTGCTATGGAGCATGCAATGGGAGCATAGGTCTGGAAATGACAGTGATATCACCTATTTATCAAAGCAGTAAGGTTTTGCCCTGCTAAATACAGAGAAAGAGACAAATGACTTATAAGGTTCATACTTTCTGGATTAACATTGACTCTGCCCATCTTAGACAACTCTTACTGTTCCGTTTAACTATTTATCGATTTTAAGGGAAAAAAGAAGACAGCTGGCAAGGAAAAGAAATATTGTTGTGGGCAAACATTATAAAATGACATAATGGATATTAAAACACTATAAATACTTAGTTCTTATTTTCTACTGCACTAATACCAACCTGGTTTTATGTTATTTCAAATATCAACATTTCCGGCACTATATTCAGTGGATGTTAATGAATGTGCCTCAAAAGAAAAGTGACTCCATTGTCAAGTAAGTTGAGGAAATGGTGTTAGAAAAGTTATAGCAGGGCTTGTTACCACATGAGTGTTTTGAGTAATGATGATAGCAAGTATCTATGAAGTACTATATTATCAGGTCTACTTCTTTTTTTTGTTTTGTTTTGTTTTTGTTTTTTTGTTTTGTTTTTGTTCTTTCTTTTTGTTTTTGTTGTTGTTTTATTATTATACTTTAAGTTCTAGGGTACATGTGCACAACGTGCAGGTTTGTTACATATGTATACATGTGCCATGTTGGTGTGCTGCACCCATTAACTCGTCATTTACATTAGGTATATCTCCTAATGCTATCCCTCCCCGCTCCCACCTCCCCACAATAGGACCCAGTGTGTGATGTTCCCCTTCCTGTGTCCAAGTGGGTCTACTTCTAAGTTCTCTCCATGCATTATCTCATGTTATTCTTAGAACAACTCTATGGTGTAGATACTATTATAACAGTTTATAAATGGGAAAATGGAGGCACAGACAAGTTACCTAACAGGTTCAGCTACTCAGTTAGCAAGTGGCAGAGCCAGGCTCCTTTGTCTGGCGGTCTCATCCAGAGCCCAAACATGTAACCGTTGTATCACACCCTCAAGCACTGGGGACTCATGACACATGCAAATGTTGTCATTTATCACAATTATCTAAGAGAGTAGGCAATGTTTTGCTTCCTGGGCTTAATTTACAACAGAACATCTTCTTTCAGGAACATCTATCAATATCTCTCAAAATTGGTATTTCTCAGAATACAGGACAAGAAAGAACAAATTGCTTTTATAGCCCATGTCCAGCATTCATAACAATGAGAATCAATTGAAATCATCACAATTGAAAAATCTAAAGGACTTTAGAGTCTAATCTTCTTCCACCAAATAGGACTATGCCTATCTGAGAAACTTTTAAAATTAATCACAGAAAGAACACTAGGCTTTTTGCCTCGACACAGCTGAGTGGAAACGCCTATTGCAAAACTCCCTAGGTTTGTGACCTTGGGCATATTGTTTGACTCCTCTGAATCTCAGATTCCTCAAATGTGAAATGGGGGTAAGATCTGACCCACAGTATTTTGTGAAGGTTAAATTAGATGATAAAGCAAAGGAGAGAAATGTGGTCCCAGGTGCTTAAGAATTCAGCAAAAATCCCACTTCCCTTTTCATTTTCCTATTTGTAACAACCTCCAGAAAAATTTTCTAAAATTGCCCAAGAATACCTATTAGGCCTTGTTTGTCAAAACAATACTAATAAAGTTGAAATCATAAACTGTACATAAAAAAACTTTGATGAATCACAAATAGTAGCACTCTTCCATTTATTCAGAGCAAGTCAGTCTGTAATTTTTTTCAGTATTAAAGCACACACACAGAGCATATTTTTTATTTTAGAGATTATTGCTGAAGAAAATTCTTAGTTATAAAACCCCAACACCTTTTCACCCAAACCCATGGGACACCCTGACACGGGGCATACTTATTTCATCATGGAGGCAGTTGATGTTAAAAATTTGTTTCAGTAACTGTCTTTTCAAATATTGTCATCCCTTAGAAAGCTGAGTAGTACTGTGGGTACTATTGCACAATGGTTTTCATTGCCTTATGTGTCTCTAAAATGACTCAATAAGTTCAAACAAGACAGTATTGATCGACAGAGGATAAACACTATTTTATCTTATTCACAGAAACAGTAACCAGGCTCCTGCAAAGTGCAGCTCTCACAATCCAACTGCCCCCAGGAAAAGCATCTGGAAAAGGAGCAGCACCCTTGCGGTGACATTCCATATTAGAAATCTGTATCCCATCTGCTTCTTGGCCTGATCCTGTAAAATCCGGAGAGTTATTAACAAATGTTTGCTGCTGATTCAACCAGGAAGGCTAGTTCATTGTTTTATTTCATCAAATATACTCCAACTAGGTTATCAGTTTTTTGTTGTTGTTGTTTGTTTGAGATGGAATATCATTCTGTTGCCTAAGCTGGAGTGCAGTGGTGCAACCTCAGCTCATCAGAACCTCCGCCTCCTGGGTTCAAGTGATTCTACTGCCTCAGCCTTCCGAGTAGCTGGGATTACAGGTGCACACCACCATGCCCAACTAATTTTTGTATTTTTAGTAGAGACGAGGTTTCATTATGTTGGCCAGACTGGTCTTGAACTCCTGGCCTCATGATCTGCTTGCCTCGGCCTCCCAAAGTGCTGGGATTACAGGTGTGAGCCACCACGTGCATCCTAGGTTATCAGTTTTAATGACCACTTAGAATTTTTAATTTAATAAACTAAAATTTTGTATTGGATATTTTTGATTGATGCAATCCAAAAATTAAAACATGTCCTTTTGTAAAAAAATTATTGTCTTGACTAAAACATGCTGGTATCTTGAGAGCTCTAATTTGATTTCTTTTAAACATATGTAAGCTAAGATATTTTTCCTATATAGATTTATATGTGGACTTTTATGCATGTATGTATTAATCACATGGAGAACATTTTCCAAGTTTGTTTATTCAATAGGAATTTGTCCCTGGTAATATTAAGAGGGAAATATTAATAAGGATGTAACATAAATCCCTCTGATTTGCACAGTTAGGTGCAATGCTCTGCTCCAGACATAACATGACTAAAGAGAATTAGCTCATGACAATTTAGGCAGACAGAATGTCTAAGTGAGCAGATTAGTTTGTAATTCTATAAAATCTCACTTGCAATGATGTAGTGATGCCTTTCCTTCCTCCAGCAATTAAAAAATAATCATTGCTTTAGGATGCCCAATTGATTTAAAAATCTCTAGGTTGAAGTAGTAGAACTAACTACAATACCTTATTTCTATAGGATATTCTAGTTTATAAAGCTTTTCATATAGTACTTATATAGATTTTTAATGGCAAATTTCTTCATAGTTGATGTCAATTCAGTATGCCTAGTTTCTTCAAGGTAACTGTGTCAATATTCACCATTCCAATTGTACAAATCTGATTAACTGAAAGATGCTCCCACCTAACGTTTATAAGCCCAACTCTGTTTATGTAGCACAATGATGATTAGGGAGTGGGCCTTCAACATCTTCACTGGACATTAATGTGTCTATCAATTAAGAGGTTAGATGAGGACAGTCGCAGTGGCTCATGCCTGTAATTCCAGCACTTTGGGAGGCCGAGGTCGGCAGATCACCTGAGGTCAGGCTAATATGGTGAAATGTTGTCTCTAGAAAAATACAAAAATTAGCCAGGCGTGGTGGTGGGTGCCTATAATCCCAGCTGCCTGGGAGGCTGAGGCAGGAGAATCGCTTGAATCTGGTAGGCGGAGGTTGCAGTGAACCTAGATCATGCCATTGCACTCCAGCCTGTGCAACAGAGTGAGACACAATCTCAAAAAAAAAAATAAAGAAAGAAAGAAAAAGAGGTAAATAAAAACAGTGAAGAGCAGACATATGGGTTCATGTGGAAGGTGAGAGAAGAACCACTCCCGTATGGGACCTAGAAGAACATAGCCCTAAAAAGATGTAATTACAACTCAGTCCAGATGCTGTAACTAACACAGTGAAAGATATAAAGGAACAGAGGTTTATAAAATCTCCTACCTGCCTGTCAGGGGACTGGCAAAGCGTTGTGTACAAATGAAATTTTTTATTTCGATTGATTTTAGTATTCTTCTATCCAGCTCTTCTATTGGGATTCTACTTAGTGCTTATCTTTCCAGCTGGGGCCTTCAGCATAAACTAAATAGTACTTTAAATTATTAGGTGTAATTAAACCCTAATGCCTCTGACTTTTTGCAATGGAAGTCAGAAATCAAAATCTGGTTCCTTGGGGGGAAAAGTGTGTTGACACATATAGATGTTCATCTCAGGAATCCTCTTTCTAACCTTCTTTTCTGAAGATCCCTAACAACCCCTCGCCATTCACGTATTTATTACCAACTAATTATAATTGGCACTCTATGATGATGATAACGCTGATGTTAATAAAAGCCCTTAGATCCTGTTACATCCTGCCACATGCCAGGCACATAGGTTAACTCATTTAATCCTCCATCACTCTACGGAATGGGTACTATTGCTACTCCATTTTTCCCGTAAAGCAACTACGGCTTAGGGACACAGAGAAACTTGCCCCAGGTCACACCACTAGTAAGTGGTGTAGGAGGGCCTCCAGGCAGTCTGGCACAGGCCACCCTGCGAACAAAGGACAAATGGAACACTGGGAAGCATCGAGGCTTAGAACTAGAAGAAAACTTTTGAGATCCTTTATTTGACAGAGAAAAGCAAGTTGGCTTCCCCAAGTTAGGTTTTTGTTAGAATGACAACCCAAGGGCAGAACCCGAGCCCTCAGGGGAGGACTTTTCCATTGTACCACTTCCCACTGTATAGCATGTCTAATTCAGGCCGATTCTCTATGAAAATTCTGAGAGATGAATTACTAGAACCCCTGTGGTTACAGAGGAATACTGCATTCACTCGAAGTCTCACCTTCCTTGCTGTGCCCAGACTCATGAACTGACGTAGCCAGAGACGTAGCCTTTAACTAAGGAGACCCATTCTGTGACTTGGAGAGACTGAGAGGCCCACATCACAGAGGAAATACATGCAGACACAGGCATGGATATGGTTTAGCTTTTTGTCCCTACCCAAATCTCATCTTGAACTGCAATCCTTAGACCTGTAGGAAAGAACCTGGTGGGAAGTGATAGGATTATGGGGGTGGTTTCCCCCAGCTTTTTTCATGATAATGAGTGAATTCTCATGAGATCTGGTGGTTTTGTAAGTGTTCGACTTTCCTCCTGAACACGCTACTTCTCTTTCCTGCTGTCATGTAAGAAGGCCCAAGCTTGCTTCCCCTTTGCTTTCCACCATGATTATGAGTTTCCTGAGGCCTCCCCAGCCATGCAGAATTGTGAGTCAATTAAACGTCCTTTCTTTATAAATTACCCAGTCTCAGGTATTCCTTTATAGTGATGTGAGAACGGGCTAATACAGGCACCATGAACATAGTGACAGGATAAACCATGGAGACATTGCTGAAAATACAAAGTAATTGTCATAAATGACTTGGTTGCCTCACACTCAAATTCTGTTAGTGTCTGAAGAGGACATAGCACCTCCTACCTGGAGGACATACCGTTTTCCCCATGGAAAAAATAATTGGGCTGCTAGGTCTGTATCTGCTAAGGGAGCCCCATATTTAAACTGACCTAATTTAGAACTTTAAATTGAGACTCAGATGCCCCCAAATAGCAGCTCCACCAACCTGAATAGAGTTATTCATTTAGAATAAGAGTTTGTTTCCATAAGTTTTGTTAAAATACAAATTAGTTGGGATGTAGGGTGTGAGCGATAGAGACTAAAATCGCTTAACAGACTAACTAGCCTGGCAAAGCCTTGTGGGAAGCAAGTTTTGATGATGGGGAAGAGAAGATGTCAAGAGCAGATGATCCAGGGAGGAAGTGTCACAAGTAACTTGGGGGTGATATAAGGGACATGAGTAGCAGGTATTTGTCCGATCTTTAAGGAATAATTAACTTATTAGAGAATTTTGTCAATAAAGTCATTTGAGTATCACACTTGCAAGATACTAATTCATCCATGTCTAGTTTTCTCATTATTTCACAGATATTTAACAGGTGCATTGACTTGAATTAACGTCATGCAGGAAATGCCATTATATGAACCCTTAAGATATTTTAAGAGAAAAACGTATAATGCCTGGAAACTCTTAGTTTTCTCTGACATTTAAAAACAGCTGTAAAGTTAAATCCTTTCTATAATAATTTAGTAACTCAGAATTGCAAAGGATTTCCTAAAACCCAAGGATCCAAAGCTCTGACCTGTGGTGTTGGCATAGCAGAGTGAGAGACAAATTACATGTTAAAGCAGAAGGCTCTGGACCTGGAATGCTTGGATACAAATTCTGGCTCCACTACTTGCTACAGTTTAACTCTAGGCAAATTACTGAACTCTGTGACTATTTCCTCTTCTGTAAAGTCAGGGTTGTTTTAATAATTAGATCAGAAATTATAAAGTGCTTAGAGTAATACCAAGCAAGTGTGCATAAACTTTAGCCATTTAGCTATAACTCTCATCATATTTCTATGTTGATTACAAAATGCTTTACTAGAGGAAAATAGATGAGAAAGAGGCCATGAGGTAAAAATGTAGAGTGCTTTTTAGAGTAGAATGAGCTTAGAAATTAACTCTATCCCCAGCACTGGCTTGCAGTGGAAATTTGAAACAGTCTCTCCCTAATTTTCTTGTAGTGTTTTTTTTTTCTTTTCTTTTTTTTTTTAAGAGTCTCACTCCATCTCCCAGGCTGGAGTACAGTGGTGCAATCTCGGCTCACTGCAACCTCTGCTTCCCCAGTTCAAGCAATTCTCCTGCCTCAGCCTCCTGAGTAGTTGGGACGACAAGCGTGTGCCATCACGCCCGGCTAATTTTTTGTATTTTTAGTAGAGACAGAGTTTTGCTGTGTTAGCCAGGATGGTCTCAAACTCCTGACCTCATGATCCTCCTGCCTCAGCCTCCCAAAGTGCTGGGATTACAGGAATGAGCCACTGCACCTGGCCCTCTTTCAGTTTTTTTTCTAAGACAGAGACACTCCCTATCACAGACAGGGTCTTCTAAATTAGTACAGAATGATTTGAAGTAACCTGGGTAATTATCAGAGGAAACAAAAGAGAAATACAGATCCTCACACCAGAAAGCAAATTTCTAAGACTTTATCATTTTCATCGTTATGAAAGAAAAGATCAGTACTCAAAGCCACTTATGATGATGCATGAAAATTAATATAAAATCAGAACAAATATAATATGGCTTTTAAAATAGAAACATAAGGCTATCTTTCCTTACAAGTGTCAGATTGCTTCTGTGCCACTGTAACACAGAGCTTTAGATGGATGTTTTTAAGCTTCAATCAGAGATCAAATATATTCCATTAGTCGGTGATTGACAGACTTGGTGAAAATTGAGTTTTCAACTTAAACTTCTCCAAATCGTCGAGAAAACCAGATACAGCAACTAAGTTCAGAAGGTCAGAGTCTCAGGCTAAAAAGAGAGGGAGAAACCTAACACTAGAAGAAGAATGAATGAAATAGAGCACACACAGCTCATTAGGTCTCTATAATATTCCACGCAAATCATTGGTACCAGGACTATCAAATAATCAACTGCTTTTAAGCTGAAGAATATCTACATTGTATGCCATGATTACTGCTTTACCGATTCATAAGACAACTTAAAAATTAAACATATATACAAAGACATTCTACTTTTCTCATTAGTCCATGCCATTCTATAATTTCTAAATTCTGCCAACTCTCTTTCCCAGGAATCTTGTAGAAGTCAGGCATTTTGGGAATAGCTGAGTATCACAACTGAATAAAGACACCACAACAGTCACCTGTAGTAGTCAGATCTTACAGGTACTAGAACAATTACAGCACAAAGACAGAGTTATGTGTATGTATTAGTCAGCATTCTCTAGAAAAAACATAATATATGTATATATAGGCAATAAATTTATAAATGCATAAAACATATAAAAATGTAAATTTATGTAAATATACATATAAATATGTAATACTACACATATAAATACAAATAAAGAGATTTATTCTATGAGATTGGCTCATGCAATTATAGAAGCAGAAGTCCCAAGATTTGCAGTAAGCAAGCTGGAGATTCAGGGGAGCCCATGCATAGTTCCAGCCCAAGTCCAAAGGTTTGAAACCCAGAAAAGTCAATGATATAAGTTCCAGTCCAGAAGCCATCAGGTTAGAGATGCAAGAAGAGCCAATATTTCAAGTCCGAAGATCAGGAAAGGCCAGTGTTACTGCTCTGTCATGTAGGCCGAGCTCCCTCTTACTCAGTTTTTATGTTTTATTCAGGTCTTGGGTTGATTGGATGAGGCCCACTCACATTGCATCTGCTGTTAAAATTTTCCAAGATCTTTTTGGGGTGAAAAAATCTATCATTCATCTTTCAATCTTCAGTGTTGACAAGCACAGGACATTTATGAGTATTCCTGTTTCTGAGTTTCTGATAAGCTTGTCCAAGTTGAGCACAGGCTGGAAAATTTATAAGAGAGTATTGGAGGCAGAGCAGTGACAAAAGGAAAGAGGCATATACAAAGGTCTCTTGTGTGATGTTGTGCTGCAAACACTGACCTCTCAGAGTTTATTCACCCCTGTGTATATATACATATTCATGTCTACACATGTGTGCTAGTACCCTTATACATCTATACATACACACAATCACATATACCCAAGACCTAATGGAATAGACATGAATTTGGCCTAGCCACGGAAATTATAGAAAGAATAATGGGAATTCTAGGCATGTGGGAAATGGGAAACAAGGACAAAGGCACCTAGATAAAATAAAAAGCAACTGGTGTGCCTAGGAGACCTGATGGACTTGAGCATGGAATAGCTCCAGACTTGCATTGAAAGAAAATCAGGAAAGTCAAGTTAGGACCAGGTCATGGCAGGCACTGAATGTCAGGCTAAGGGGCTGAACTGTTTCTTTCTAGTTGGTGATGGGTCCAGTGATGGATTTAGGGCAGGAGAATACTAGAGGGAATATTTTAGGGAGATTGATCTTCCAGTCGTGTGCAGAACAGATATGCCATGCCTACAGGGTAGTAAGCAGTGACGTTTCTTTCACTCTACACTTTGGCCGAGCTCAGGTTAAGTCCAATAATGGAAGATGGGGTGGGAAATAGAGCTAGGAGTGTAGAGGGGGCAACAGGTAAGGATACATACGTACCGAAAGCAGAAAACAAGTTAAGATCCAGGCTTCATGAGATGCCTATATTGAAGATTGCTCTGGATAGAGAGACTGTTAGGACTTCAGAGTTAGAATTCATAGATAGCAATTCACAGAACTGCTCAGGCTCTTCATTATTCACCTGACTCAACTTTCCTACATCTGCTCCTTTCTCATAAGAGCTTTCCTTGCTCTCTGTCCTTTTTCTACCCCACAGCTTTTGCTTCCTTTCCATACATAAAACCACACAAGAAGTATTAGTTGTATGCATGCAGTGGTCATATAAATATCTTATTGGCTAGTCCTCATCAAAACTAAGTTGAAAGAAATCATTTGAGCCAGAATCTACTAAGAGTCAGATTTTTTAAGGTAGTTCAAGGTTTTTATTTATAAATACTAACAATTAGAACATTTACTCATTAGAAATAATGAAAACATAGACAAAACAATTATTAGAGAAAATTTTGAATTATTCTTTTCTCCTGCTATCTAATTTCTACCTTTCTCATGTAGTCTTTTTCTTTTTAATTAGATTTTTTATGTGAGTATATGGCCCATTTATTTGGCGGGTGGAATAAATTCAATTACTCTCAATTGTTTTCTTTGACCTGTAACATGTATAATTTAGAGCTTAAGTCAGCTGTTCTAGATGCAACTGCATATTGTTATCACCTGAGAAGCTTTAAAATATATCATTTCCTGGGCCCCATTCCAAACCAGCTGAATCAGAATCCTTCCAGGGGTGGGGAAGATGATGCCTAAGCACAGGTGATTCTACCATGAGTCCAGGCAGGGAGCCCGGTTTTTGTGCACAGATTCTGTATGTCATAGCTATCAGCACCTGGCTCTGCTATGGCTGTTCTTAAGTGATCTTTTAATGTCAATTGGGAATATGTTTTAATAGTGGTACAATATTTTAAGAATAAGGGTTTAAAGCAAGTTATTGCAAGTAACAGTTAAGGGATTTACTCAAACTGGACACAACCTCTGTTGGAGCAGATTACAATGAAGTTTTGAGGGCATGGGATAAAAAAGAGGAAGGAGAGATTTAATGGAATGAACATTATTTGCTAAAATTTAAGAATGCTTGCAGTTAAATCTCGTGCTATTTTGACAAGATGTGCACAGGTGCATAGGTGAATGCTTCCTCTTCTGGTATTTCCTTGTGTAATTTATAGTTCAAACTAAATCCTAGGGATTTAAAGTGCTTCTCATTGATATTTAAAGGGCAGTTTAAACCAGTGGAAAAATGTCTTTCGAAACAGATAAAATGTACCTTTATAAAATCCACTTAATGAGAATATGCTAAAAAGCAAGATGTGTTTCTATTGGATCATAAATTATACAATTTTAAACAAGTTTTTTAATGAAAGTAAATTGTTCCAACTATTTGAAATTACTTTTTCCTCAAACAAAACAAAAAAAATTTCTAGATGTCAGGATTGTTTTGCAAAAATGACGATCTGATGATCTGTCGGCCAGATTAATATGCTTAACTTTCCTAAGAGTTAAGGTGACATTATTCCTTTAATGAGCTTGTATATGATTTCTGATTTGACGTAGTTTTTTAAAAATTGGGAAAACATGCCTCCTCTACCCCTTCCATGTTTTAATGCCCTGATTTAATACTGGTGTGTGTGTGTATGTGCATATACACAGATAAACACATATATACACAAACACATATTAAAATTATAATAAAATAATCATTTGTTCATTATATATTTGCTTGTTCTTTTTCTCTGATAAACTCTAAGACAGTGGTTCCTATGGTATTTTTTTCTCTGACATAGTTTTTCTTTTCTCTATAGATATTTTCACTACAGTGCAATTTTTCCAGTATCTTAGGTTTTGCTATCTTAAGTTACTCTACTTAGGACTTAGAATGATTCCAAATAGGGTGGCATATAGATTTTAAACCTCAACGAACAGTAATCAAACATCAGCTAGCCCTATACATCCTTGCAAAAATAACAATTTATTTAGAAATTGTATCAGCATTACTCCTTTACAACATTTAATATCTTGCCTTAAAAGTTCAATATACATGTCAGATGGATTCAGAAACTTCTTTAGCCAAGATGTCACCAAAAGAGCAGGAAAGAGAACAAAAAAATTAAAGAATAAAACAGAAAAAGAGATAGAAGAAGGAAAAAGGGATTATATGGACATTTGAGAATGGAGAGAGAGAAGACCCTACTCATTCCCTGTGTGTAGCTGTGTGTAACACAACTACACAAAGTAGTTGTGTTGGGTGTCTTGAGAAGCACTTGGGGCTTTGATCACCTCCCCTGCAACCTCATGAGATATTTGGTCTATAGATAATTTCTCCCTCTCTTGCTATCTACAATCCAGAACTAAAGATCAGTGAAAAGAAGAATCAACACCTTAAATAATT
This sequence comes from Colobus angolensis palliatus, assembly GCF_000951035.1. Classification (NCBI taxonomy): domain Eukaryota; kingdom Metazoa; phylum Chordata; class Mammalia; order Primates; family Cercopithecidae; genus Colobus; species Colobus angolensis. Next base: position 1,426,773 of record NW_012114899.1, on the reverse strand, counting down.
TAAATGGCTGGGCACAGTGGCTCACACCTGTAATCCCAGCATTTTGGGAGGCTGAGGAGTGTGGATCACCAGAGGTCAGGAGTTCAAGACCAGCCTGGCCAACATGGCAAAACCCCATCTCTACTAAAAATACAAAAATTAGCCAAGCATAGTGGCATGCATCTGTAATCCCAGCTACTCAGGAGGCTGAGGCAGGAGAATTTCTTGAACCCAGGAGGAGGAGGTTGCAGTGAGCTGAGATCACCCCACCACACTCCAGCCTGGGTGATAGAGCAAGATTCTGTCTTTAAAAAAAAACAAAAGAATTTAAATATAAGAATAAAAGTAAGCACGAAAGCTGAGCCAGATCTTGCCAAATGATACATCACTTGGTAAACCATGAAGGTGCCACACTTGCAAAGGAGTAACATTTCAATGAGATGTGACTCAGTGCATAGCAGATAGCTGAGTCCATTTGGACCATATCCACAGGGGGTCAATCCTTGATATGTCCGAGTGAAGCATCAGACAATCCACCCACAACACTCCTCAAAGGAGCTATTACCATAGCTCACTTTCATTCCGGCAAAGAGGCTAAGTTACCATAGTGCTTCAGATGCTCCAGACCATGTGTCCCTAAGGAAGAGAATGTGGACCACAGCATCACCCTCATCGGCTCATTATGGTGTCCTGTGTTCTTCACAGCAACACTTTAAGGAAGGCAGGGTAGGTATAATCTCCACAGCTCCTGCCTAATTTTTTTTAACATGAGGAAACTGGAAAGAAGTAAAATTAGTAATTAGGAACACAAATCTGCTAGTCTTTTCATTTATGGTTCTTGATATGCTTGGTTCAAAAGACCTCTGTACCATCATGCGATTATAAAAACACGCCTACATTTTCTTCTGGAAGTTACACAATGTTTTTAAAGGTTATTTCTTTATTCTAGTTAGAATGCTGGCATGTTATGAGGTGATATGCCCACTTTATTTTTTTTCTCAAATTGTTTATGATCCCCCTATGAATTTGAAATAGCACTTATTGGTGAATTCCAGTATAAACAAAACTATGGGTCTAGAGTTTTTATTTTACTCCATTCATCTGGTTCTCTATTTCTATGCTTGTTTTAATCTTAACTGTTAATTAGGGTGGTTCCAAATCATTATAAATTTTCAATATAGTTATGGCATTTATTGCACATTGTTCCTGCCAGGTGAACTTTGAAATCAATTTGTCAAATTTCAGAATAATTTCATTGGACTTTAAATTAGAATTGCATTAAGGCAATAATCTGGGAAAAACTGATCCTTTTACATCAATAAGGCTTCCATTTATTAAGGCCTTTAGATCTTTCAGTCAAATTTTATCATTTTTATATAGGTTTTAAATATTTCTTATTAAGTTATTCATATTTTAAGTTTTTATTCCATTGTTTAGACCTTATTATACTTCACTTGTTATTTCTGTTAAATACAGAACATTTATAAGTTTCCTTGTAGTAGTCTTTCATTAGTTTCAATTGTATTATATAGTTGATTTACTTGTTTTTAATGAGAATAAATGATTATGGTGTTTCATTACTAAGTATAATGTTTGTTTCATGTTTCTGAGAGACGCTTTTTATCAATTTAAGGATGTTTTGTTCTATTGCTAACTTATGATGTTTTCTTAAACCTATAGTGGGTATTAACTTTCATTAAGTACCACTTTTAGATTTACTGTGATGATCGCGTGTTTTCTCTTTATCAATGAAATGAATTAAACTTTCAGAATTCCTAATGCTCAAGAAACTTTATATTTTTGTAGTGCTCCCATCTTGCTCATTGTATATTATAATTTGGTATGCTTTTTCATATATAGTTCATATCTATATACTCCTATATTTGTCTAGTATTCTACTTTGCAGTAAATTTTTCTCTATCATATATGATGAGTTTGTAGATAATTTCAGAAGTTTTCTATTAGTTTCTACTCTCCAAAAGGCTTTATATAGCAAAGGAATAATTTGCTTTTCTAAAGTGATTTATAAAACTTGCCTAATGAAACAATCTGGACCTGATGTTATTTGGGAGGAAAACATTGAATGTTTTCAATGTAGATTATAATTACTAGTTTATTCAAATTTTCAACTTATCCTTGAGATAATTTTAAAAATTCACACTTTTCTAAGGTTTTGTCCACTGCATGTATATTTTTCAAATTATTGGTAAAAGTATTCTCTTTTGTAAAAGTCTATGACTCTTTGGTTATATCCAATTTTTGTCTTGTTTTGAAAATTTGTTTACTCCTTTTTACCTTGTCAGGATTGCTAGCTGGATGCTAATTTACCACTACAATCAGCTGTTACATACATTTATCAAGTATACAGATCTGTTTTATTAATTCTACTTTTATCTTTGATTCCTTCTAATTTCTTTTTGTCCATTTCATTCTTTTCCTAGCTTCTTTAGTTAATGCTTATTTTCAGTGTTTATTGTCTTGTAATTAATAATAAACAGACTATAGTTTACAAAAATACTACTGTACATTTCAAAATAGCTAGAGAGAATGATTTGAATGTTTTCAGCATAAAGAGACAAATGTTTAAAGTGATAGATATCCCAATTATACTGCTTTAAGCTTTACAAACAATATAAAAGGATTAAATTATCACATGTACCCTCAAAATATGTTACACCTATTATGTATTAATTTAAAAAGAAAAGCAAGAATAGAAACTTGACCACATCTTAATGAAAAGCATGACATTTTCATTAACATTCATTTATTAACATAATTTTAACTTTTATATTTTGTATTATGAGCAAGAGCTATATATCATAGAAAGCTAAAAATAGTCAAATAAGCAAGAATGAAGAAAACAAAAATAATTTGTTAATCCACTCACCCAGAGATAACCAATTAGCCTTGTGTAATCAAAGTATTTTTGAATATAAAAATTAATACAAATGAAATCAGACCATACATTCTGTTTTGTAACCTGCCTTTTCCACTTTATTGTATTTCACAAATATCTCTCTAAATTATTATATATTCTTCTAGAACATTGATTTGATTAGCTGTACTGTATCACTGCTTATCCAAATATGTCTTTATCATTAGATATTTCAGTTGTGCCTACCTTTCATAACAATACTAATATATTCTATGAGAGGTGACAAGCATGAACAGTCTTAGGACCTTAACGACTTTTCTACTAGGTAGCAAAAACAAAGATAAATGAAATAACTGGATCCATTATTAAGGCAACATAAAAGATCTCAAGATAATGCATTCGAAATTGAATTTTTCTCTGCATTGGAGAAACAGGAGGAGAATAACCAATGAGAAAATCACAGACCATGGCTAAGATGAGTTAATCAAAGCAGCAAATAAAGAATAAGAATGGAATATTTCTATAGCACCTTCTACATGCCAGGTACTATGTTAGGCACTCTCACATTCATTACTTTATTTATTTCATGCTTAAAAAAACCTTCAAGTTAGGTATCAGTATTCTTATCCTTTTTTAGACTAGAAAACCAGACCTCAGACAAGTTAAAATCATGGTGACAGAACTAATTTTTTTTTACTTTTTTTTAAATTCAGGGGTACAAGTGCAGATTTATTACATAGGTAAACTTGTGTCATGGGGGTTTGTTGTGCAGATTATTTCATCACTCAGGTGTTAAGCCTAGTACCCATTAGTTATATTTCCTGTTCCTCTCCTTTCTCCCACCCTCCATCCCCCAAAAGGCGCCAGTGTGTGTTGTCCCCCTCTATGTGTCTATGTGTTCCCATCACTTAGCTCCCACTTATAAGTGAGAACATATGGTATTTGGTTTTCTGTTATCCTCCTCTGCAGCAGGTTCCACAAGTTTAAAGATGCTTACATTTACATTTCAGTTCTGTGACTGTGTAAGTTTGCTACAGATAATGCAGGAACAGAACTGAAATTTCAATGTAAGCTTGTCCTTCTTTAAAAATGTGGAAATCTACTACAGAAGAAAATTTTTGTCAATATTTATAAGTAAAATTAACATGTCCACTATGAACAACTTTTACATTTCTTTTCTTTCTTTAATTTAAGCCTTGTCTTGGCCCAAATTGACAAGTTCCAAATTAATATATGATTTATTACTAATGCCTTAATAACATAGAGGAGGTTCTGGTTAATATTTTTTTCTAGTATTGTTTTAAAAAACTAAGATGTTGCATATTGGGACTTTGTGTGATGTCTTCATGGCTACATTTTGAAATTTTATGTATATGTATTCTCTATTAATTTTGCTACAGCTCATGATGCATGACCAAAATGCATGTGCCACATGAATTAATTTCCAAAATAGACTTAAGATTAATTGTAAATATTTTTCCAATGTGGATATTAGAGCTTTGTATCAAGCAATGCAAAGTAATATTTACTTAGCATCATCAGGCAAATATATAGACTTCAGTCATAAATCCTTCACCAACCACTTCAGTACTATCTAGAATTTCTTTCATGTAAAATTCCCAGGAGATACTCAAGGGCTGAGATTCATGCTAAAACCACTTGTACGACTCACATGTTACAGAAAAGTTATGTCAAGGCACAATTAAACGTTGAGGAAAGACTGGATTCAGTTTGGAGAGGTCCCAGTGGCAAGTGAAGCCATCATGGATTTGAAATGCACATGGAGCACATCACTGTACAGGCCCCAGTGGCTTCTCACTCAATTACAAAAGAACACTTCGCTGCTTACCAAGTCAGAAATAGTCTTTGTCCCCATTCAGTTTTCTTATCCAATTTCTTCTGAAAAATCAAATCAAGATAGTAAACATACTATGAAGAGAATGCCTCCATTTCCTAACTCTAAATTGTTTACCACGGTGCAGATATTAAATTAATATTTGCTGACCCTTTTGTTAAAGTCGAGGATAAGTACTTTAATTTTTAACCAAGAAATCTTCTAACTTTAATTCTGTGTTTATCTTTTGTCTCCTTTCTGTTCTTCTCTGCCTGTCATTCACACTGACCATTTCTTTTGTTTGTATAAACTTATGGGGTGCAAGCGTAATTTTGTTATATGCCTAGATTGCAGAGTGGTCAAGACTTTTAGGGTATCCGTCACCCAAATAATGTACATTGTAACTATTAAGGAATCCCTCATCATCCACCACCTTCTCACCTCATTACCCTTCCAAATCTCCATTGTCTATCATTTTACTCTCTACCTCCATGTGTACACGTTATGTAACTCCCATTTATGAATGAGAACAGATTTGTTTTTCTGTGTCTGACTTGTTTCACTTAAGAAAATAGCCTCCAGTTCCACCTAGGTTGCTGCAAAAGATAAAATAAAATGAAATAATTTCATGATTTTTTATGGCTGAATAAAATTCTACTATATATTATATATATAATACATTAATACTTAATATATATTCTATATATAATTTTCTTTATCCAATTGTTGATGGATACTTAGGTTGATTCCATATCTTTGCCATTATGAATATTGCTGCTATAAACATATGAGTGCAGGTATGTTTTTGATATATTGACTTCTTTTCCTTTGAATAGATACCCAGTAGTGCCCAACTACCATTTCTAGTTCTGTTTTTGCCAAGCTATGCTTTCTTGACTCTTTAAGTGTGTTTTTCTAGTATGTACTCCTCTTACCTTCGTGTTGTATCTTTCCCAATTTACCATTTGAAAGACTTTAAGAAAAAAAAAAAACAGGCCAGGCATGTTGGATCACGCCTGTAATCCCAGCACTCTAGGAGGCCAAGATGGGAAGACTGCTTGAGCCCAGGAGTTCGAGACCAATCTGGGCAACATAGATAGCCCCATCTCTATTTTCTTTTAAAAAAATTTATACATATATAATAAAATACTCATTTTCCCTCTTTCTCTGTTACCCTAGCTGCCAACTTAATGGTACACTAGGGCAGTAAGACTTTCTACCATTCTCATAATTTCAGGCAAATCTAGATAACAAATCTCACTCAAAATCCTCACTTAGTTTTCTTTCCATGACTTAGTTCTTCATGTGGGATCAGTTTTTGAGGTACAAGATAAAAGTGTTTCCTCTTTCTAGCTCAGGGTTATAATCAAAGAGCAGGACATGCTATCCAGCTAACAGGTTTAGATTTAGAAAAGTCAGAATGTACTACCCTGCCTGTGCCTCTCTTCCAACTTCCTTCTCATCTGTTTCCCTGCCAACTTCCCTGAAACTGGACCCACTGGCACCTGAGGCCAGCAGGGTCAGGAACTGCAGCTCTAACTTTGCCCAATTTCCATTGAGTAGTTGCAGCCAAGTGACGAGGTAAGCTATTCATTCCAACCCCTCTCTGCCTTTCAGAAAGGCAGAAGTCTTGAACCCCAAATAATTTCTACATCTTTGTTTTCTTGGTCAAATAGGCACTGATGTTGCAAATGTAAAACCAGAAAGAGATAGAAAAGTGTGTACAAATATCAATTTTATATTTTAATCACTCTGCACTCTGAATTTTTTTACTTTTCTTGTCTCTCTCACTAGTATGATGATATATTCATAAATGCGGAGAAACCACAAAGATCAATTTCTTATATAAAACAAATCCATTCCAGGATAGAACTTTCAGGAAGTAACTGGAAAAAGAGAAATAATAAGTATCAGGACTTTCAATTCAGATTAATTTTACTTCTGATTGACTGCAAGTCACTGTAATTTATAAAATTGCTGATTCAGAGTTTTGTATTTCTTCTACAAGTATCTATTAAGCACTTAGCATAATGTCAAGCTGAGCCTTCTGGGCAAACAAAGATGAAGTACAAGATAGTCCCTGTGCTCAGAAAGCTCACAGTTTAGTGAGAAAGTTAGACATGTAAGCCGATAAATACAGTCATGTGTGAAACAATACAAGGATGTACAGGTTTTTTTGAGAGCACTGAGGAGCTGACACTTAAAGGTTACCTACAGAGGTTGTCAAAGAAAGAAAGCATCACAGAGCAAAGAAGATGTTAATCAAGTCTAGAAGAATCAGTAAGGCCAATGTGGCGAAGTTAGGAGGCATGGGAAGGAAAAGGCATTCCAAGCAGAGAAACTGGAGGTGTAAGAAAGCATGGGAAGGCCAAGCGGCAGGGCACGTGAATGACACCGAAAGGGGAGTCTAGGACCTAGTCCTGAAGGGACAATGTGTCATGCTAAGAACCTGGGACTTTACCCTTCCCACAGTTGGTTTTGAAATTCTGCCTCTTGGATTTAGAGATTGATAATTATAATAATTAAAATAATATAATAGCTACTTTTTATTGGATATTTATTAAATGCCAGAAACCATTTTAAGTATTTTAAATGTATATTCATTATTTAGCTCCCAATATTAATATTGACCCCTCAAAGAACCCTATGATGGACGTATTATCATCCTAATTGTATTTATTTTAGCAGTAGTAGTGGTAGTAGTAGTAGTAGTAGTAGTTGTGGTACTAGTAGTAGTAGTATTTTGAGACAGGGTCTCATTCTGTTACCCAGGCTGAAGTGCAGTGCACCTCATTGTAGGCTCAACCTCCCAGGCTCAAGTGATTCACATCCCAGGTAGCATGACTACAGGTGCATGCCACTACACCTGGCTAATTTTTTGTATTTTTTGTAGAGGTGAGCTTTTGCCATGTTACCCAGGATGGTCTGGAACTCCTGGACCTCCCAAAATGCTGGGATTACAGGCATGAGCCACCGCATCTGCCCCCCTCCTAATTTTATGTGTAAAGAAACAGGCTCAGATAGCTTCCTCTAGGACGCAAGTGGAAGAAGAAAAGATGGGACCCCCGGGGAGGATTGGCCAGGCGCGATGGCTCACGCCTGTAATCCCAGCACTTTCGGAGGCTGAGGCAGGCAGATCACCTGAGGTCAGGAGTTCGAGACCAGCCTGACCAACATGGAGAAACCCCATCTCTACTAAAAATACAAAATTAGCCAG
>NW_012114899.1:1373043-1418559 GCF_000951035.1 Colobus angolensis palliatus | reverse complement strand
AAAGAAAGAAAGAAAGAAAGAAAGAAAGAAAGAAAGAAAGAAAGAAAGAAAGAAAGAAAGAAAGAAAGAAAGAAAGAAAGAAAGAAAGAAAAGAGGTGACCATTTTTACATAGCAGGTTTGGTGGTGAGGATACATTTGAACCAAGTGTTCCGTTGCTAATAAAAACATAGTGTCTGAGAGGACAAGGAGACACAGATCGCCAGTTAATGGAAGCTGTAAGAACTAGAGGAAGCCCTGGCTTTCAATACTTTGTGTCCTTTCCTCATCCCATTGTTAGAAGGGATATAAAGAAGAAGGGAAACGGGAGGAAATTATACAAGCAGGAGTTGACATTTCATCAGGCCCTTTCTGGAGTTCTTTTGCTGTTCCTCTACTCTGCTTCTCCCCTCCAACATGAGCTATTAGCAAACCTAGCACAATTCTTCACAGGTGTTTTCTCATTTCACCTTCACAACAATATGATGCACAGCCTGCTCATCACTCCAATTCACAAATGAGGAAATTGATGCTTAGAGACAGTGTGTGAATATATGATTCTTTCCTGTAATATTGACTGTAGCCTTCCCCTCCATCCAGTCTCCATCTTTTTTGACCCTTTCTGCTCTCAGCCATCCTCAACTAGATAACAGTGCTATGCCACAAACCTGTGGATTTTCTCCACAGAAATTATATAAGTACACTATATTTTACTTAGTCTGTATTAATATATATTAGTTGTACATATTTTGAGGGTACATGTGATATTATGATACCTCTATACAATGTATAATGATCAAATCAGGGTAATTAGAATATCACATCAAACATTTATTTTCTCTTTATGTTTGCAACATTATGAATCTTCTCTTCTAGTTATTTTAAAATATATAATGAATTATTGTTAACCGTAATTTCCCTACTATACTATCAAATACTAGAACTTCTGTCTTGCTGTACCTTGTACCCCTTAACCAATTTCTATTCATCTCCTTCTCCCCATTACCTTTCTCAGCCTCTGGTAACCACCTTTATACTTTTAACCTCCATGAGATCCACTTTTTGTATTCTAGTTATTGATCTTATTTATTATCTCTCTCACCCCCTGTAAAACTCCATGATATTTTGGGGGATGAGAGGTTTGGGTTTTTTTCTCATCTCCATCCCTATGTCTTGAAAATTCTTAGAAGACAGTAGATACTCAATAAATAATTTCAGAATTAATAGGTGATAAATACTCATGAATGCTTTTCTCTATCTTTCCAAAGTCTTAATGCCTGCCCTGTTTGTTTTAAATTCTATTGCTTCAATAAGATAGTTTGAGAACTATCCTTTCATAATTCTGATCTGAAGAACTTACAAGGTGCTAAATTAGAAGATGTATTGCAAAGCCTTTATTTCAAATTGGCCAATATTTTTAATAAAAGTTTGACTTGCTTAAAAGAAATATTTATCTGGGATTCAAGTTCACTCCTTAGAATAGGTCAACACTTTGAGAGGGGGTCGTTTTTGCAAAATAAAAATTAAAGATTAAGTGTTTCTTGTGGCAAATTTTGAATTTTATTTCCATGCCCTGATTCCCAATGATGTGACACTATAATTGAGATATTATACCGATTTTCTCAATAACTTCAGAATGAATTTATATGTGATCAAAGACCTTTCTGATTTCAAGATACCTTTAATAACCTTTACTAATTATTAACCAAAACTAAAGGCAGATTTTGCAAATACAAACTTGTCATTTCACCATGACTGTTATCTTTTTGATGGAAAAGATGAAGTTGAGCAAAGAACAAATCTACAACTTGGCCAGAAGACGGTAGACTTTGCCTTCAAAGAGCTGTAACACGTACATAAATAATCTCATCAGACCCCATCCACAGCCTCCTTGCTCTTGCAGGTTAATTAAGCATAGTGGGAGGGTTTGAGAGTATCCTCATGAAAAGACAATTTTAGTAACATCTGGGAAAAGAGCAAGGGTTAAATTTTATCTGAAAGACTAGTTTCCTTTGTAAGTCTTCAAAATGTTTTGCCTTTTGCAAAGTACAGACGCTGAAGCTGGCATGTTAACTTACTAAGTTAGCAGATTCCCCTTAAAACACGATGCCCTAAAGCCAGGCAGAGGGTAGAACTGGCAAACAGAGAGCATTAACTGTATGCTTCTTGAAACAATCAGTGAATGCTAATTGAATTGCCCTGGGTCAGCAGCAAGCAAGAACCATCAGAAAGGTGAAGGCAAGAATGTCCATGTTTATTTAAAGAGGATGGCATTGTTCTGCCCTAAAAAGAGCTAACTCTGTATAATCTCATGTTTTCCTTTGATATTCTAAATTATACTGAAAATATACTTCCCTTTTTTTTGAGACAGAGTCTCACTCTGTTGCCCAGGCTGCAGTGCAATGGCATGATCTCAGCTTACTGCAACCTTCACCTCCCAGGTTCGAGCAATTCTCATGCTTCAGCTTCCCAAGTACCTGAGATTACAGGCATGCACCACCACTCCTGGCTAATTTTTACATTTTTGATAGAGATGGGGTTTCACCATGTTGGCCAGGCTGATCTCAGACTCCTGACCTCAGGTGATCTACCTGCCTTGGCCTCCCAAAGTGCTGGGATTACAGGCATGAGCCACTGCGCCTGGCAAAAATATTACTTTCTAAATGATACTTATCTGTTAGCTTGGGGACATTTATTTAATTATACTACTTCAGTAGTAGAATACCTATTTCTATTACTAATAGTAGTACTATAGTAATACTAATCACAATGATAGTAGTAATAGTAATAACTAGTACTTACAATACTCTAATGATAGTAGCAATAGTAATATTAATAGTATTAGTAATACTACTATTAGCATTGCTATTGCTACTAATATTACTATCGCTACTGCTATTACCATATTGGTATTATTACTACTATTAGTAATACTAGCACTGTCATTACTAATAGTGCTACAATTAGCAATACTAGTGCTACTAGTAATATTAGTACTAATATTAGTGTTATTAGTAATAGTTGTACTATTAATACTAATATTAGTAGGTAGTCCTAATAATATTGTCATTGTTACTAATAGTAATATTCTATTAATATTCTGTTATTCAAATAATAGCAATTTTAGTAATGGAATACCTTAAAGCTGCATTTTTCAGAAATGATCACTTCAGCTTCACTGTTTTCTTTCACCCAATTTTTCACCCAGTTTCTTATATTTTAAATGATGTTTTCATTCTGAGTCTTTAAAGGACAATGTGAAGCAGTATATGCATATTACAGAAAATTTTCAGAAGTACCTATATTCAAATACATTCAAGTTGCATTTGATTCAGATCATTGTAAAACATATTTCCTCTGTCCTGGTTGGCAGAGCACAGTCAGCAGGGTGAAAACCCAGCATAGAACCTGCCCTGAGCCACTGATAACTGCAACCCAGTGTGGCAGGCTTCACCTCTGTGTATGCGGGAAACTCCAGGACCTCACACTCCCACAGCTTAGAACCTTGTTCTGGGGACCTGTGGATGTGAGCAACCATCACATTTGGAATGTGATTCAAATCATGTTCCCAAAATAGAAAATATAGACAATGAAATGCTGAAATTATATATTTATATCTGTATACACAAACATGAACATATGTAAACTTTCATCACTTTTTAGAATTTACAGAAGTTTCATTGTACTCTACCGAACACGTCTGTGGTATGTGATCTGGATGTTAGCAAACCCTTCCATGTCAACTCAAAAGCATCCATTGTTCTTGTTTTGTTAAAATTAATGTCACATTTTTATTACATAGAGTACTTTGCATGATGACTTCTGTGTATATGATACTGGCACATTTTGTTCTAAACGTTTATCTTTGGAGAATAAGTAGATAACTATATTAGTGGACACATAGACTAAAGATCAATCTCTGAGAATTCTGATGCCTTATCTTAGTCGTTAGAATTAGCGACAGTGCCCTCTTCCCGCATCTGTAAGGAACATCCTTCATATTATTTTAATAGATGTGAGCTGATCTGTTTTTGAGTATTTGGTGACATACTGAGATAAGTGGATTCAGAATTACTAATCTGCATTATAATTGGAGAATGGGTATTGTTCATTTTTTTGGTTTCTAAATTTCAACTAATATTGCACATTTTTAAAAGTTTTTTTTAGAGTACATTTACACGGCCTTGTTTGTATGCTACTCTTAGTTGCTCTAACTTTGATGACTCATTTACAGAGAATATTTCCTAAAGATGTCCTTCATAAAAAGGAGAAGTTTGGACTTGACAACAGTAATTTACTTAATTTATCTTAAATTTGGTTTCAGTGAGCAACCCTAATTAACCTGATTTTTTGCTGATAATCACTCTCAATGGAATCAAATCACAAATCCGGGGATGGATTGAGCGGCACCCAGAAGGAAGCAGCCCTCCGCGCACTGGTCCAGCGCACAGGATATAGCTTGGTCCAGGTAGGAACTTCTTGTGAAATCTGCTGAGACTCACCACTGAATTTGCACAGTGGTGGGAATAATAGTGGTCCTAAGATGCAAAATGGGAATGGTCAGTTACATAGCTCTTTAAAGAAATGTCCCTTTCTAAAAGAGAAGGAAATTGCAACATTTCTGTTTTGTAGATGACCCTGAATGTAACCTTCTTTCTACTCTAAGTTATCAGTTCAACCTTAACTTGCCACAGAATCAGCGTCCACAGTTATAGAGACTATCACAAAAAGGCAGCTAGAATTTGCCACCCAACGCTGTGAAGTAGAACCACATTGGTGTTTCAGGAATCAGCAGAAAATAAACTACAGCAGGAATCAGGCTTAGTTTCCAGAGAGATCACTGCACACGTAAGACTTCTAGATGTGGGATCCAAGGAATGAACGTTTTGTGTCTAGCTGCTGAAGTTTATTTTCTCAGAACACTTGCTCATCCAGTCTAGGATATGTAATACTAACTTCTCTCCATGTTCAGCATTTTGTAAAAGGAAAAAAGAAAACACTACAATCTTAAAACTGTCTATTTATAGCCACTATCTTTTAGAAATTATCTGTATATTATTATCTTTATGATATCTTCTTTTAGAGAACTAAAATGCGTTAAAAATGTAGTGTTAGATACATATATTATCTTATTAAAAGAAAAAAATGTTGCTTTTCTACAGTAGGACAAAGTATTTTAATTTCTCAGCTATTTTCTTTCACTTACATACTTTCCCAACTTAACCAAATCTAGATACTACTATGAATTCAAATGTCATGTGTGATTAGCAATAAAATATACAGTAGTGTCCTTGCATTAGATGCTCCTTTGTCAGTTGCAAATTTTACATTTATTTTATTTATTTAGTTAGTTAGTTAGTTTTGAGACAGAGTCTCGCTCTGTCACCCAGGCTGGAGTGCAGTGGCACCATCTTGGCTCACTGCAAGCTCCGCCTCCTGGGTTCACTCCATTCTCCTGCCTCAGCCTCTGGAGTAACTGGGACTACAGGCACCCGCCACCACGCCTGGCTAATTTTTGTGTGTGTGTGTGTATATATATCCATATACATGTGTGTGTATGTGTATATATATATACGTGTGTGTGTGTGTGTGTGTGTGTGTATATATATATATATATTTTTTTTTTTTATTAGAGACGGGGTTCACTGTGTTAGCCAGGATGGTCTCGATCTCCTGACCTCGTGATCCATCTGCTTTGGCCTCCCAAAGTGCTGGGATTATAGGCGTGAGCCACCGCTCCCGGCCAAAATGTACATTTATTTTTAATTAATTTTTATAAATCACAACATGCTTTGTTAGACATAATAATAAAGTTATTTTCTTCATCCTAATTAAGAGTGTTAGTCTTTTTTAAGATTTCAAAAGTTTCTATTATTTCATAGTTGACTTTTTGAAGTTTCATTTAAGTCAATGGCGATACTGACATATTAGTTTTTTTAATACTTAAAAGTCAAATTATTTTAGGCTCATTAATAAACTTTTGAAAAAAGGGTTTTCTTTCTTTTTGCAATTAACACTTTCATAAATGTTATTAAAACAAGAATGTTTTTGAATCTTTTTAAAATTTTGAACTTCTTGATATTAGAAACATTTGTGCAAAGACAGTGGAAATAGAAAGCATTTCAACCCTTTCAAACAGCAATCTGTTAATATTTATATATAAGAGTGTTCCCTTTCTGGAACTGTATTTCTAATGATCCATAATATAAGATAGAAATATGTATAAATCTGTCTAGGGTGAGATTAGCTGTAATGCATATCACAAACTTAAATGTATAAATATAAGAAAATTATTAAGTGAACTATGAATGTATAATTATTATACTCAATAAGTAGAATTTATGAAAAATAATCCTAAAACAATATAAATTGTCAATTACATTAAATTCAATTCTGGGTACTGGTTCTTCCTTTTCCCCCAGATGAAATTCAGGTTAAGTCTCATAACTTTTCTGATAACGTTCAGGTAATAAAAGATCCTTCATTAAAAAAACTGACATTTTTTCATATTGATGAAATTGATTGTTTGGAATCTAGTTTGGAATAATAGTAAAGACATAAAATCATTGAAAGTTACAGTTATTTCCCTTTCCCAAGTATGTCAGAGTGGAGGATAATTTCTTTTCTGTTTTTCTGCACTGTGTTTTCCTCTTTTAACACCAGTTTGGTAACTACAACTTCTGACTCCTGATGGAAGCAGAAGGGAGAAATAAAAGCAAAGGAAATGATGAAGGAAAGTTTTTACTGAGCTACCTTCATTGGGTTCTTGGGCCTGACAGGTATCGAAGCTTGTGAGATTCTTTGTAGGATCCTCAGACACCCAGCCATCTGCTCCGTTCTCTTTGATATTTGAAGCAGCCCTCATGGAGAGGATGGAAGATAATCATTAATTCCTACATGTGGCCAAACTCTGGTCCCCTGGAAACACACATTCCCTGGAATGTGGAAACACCTAGCAAAATCTGGAAACACCCCTGGAAACACCCAGCAAAATCTGGAAGTTGAGGTGACACAAAGCAACCACCTCTCCTTGCCAACAACAAAGCTGCAGGCCAACCCATTGTTCACAGTGAGAGATTTCAGAACTGAGTTAGACCTATCAGCTTAGTGTGTTCCCCAAACACAAAGGCAGGGAATACACATCAAGCTGTCTAAGTGGTTTCTCCTGCTTTAGGCAAAATGATAGGCGCCTCCCAATCCCTCCCACTTAGGGGGAACTAAGCCTCACAACACAACAGCAGTTGTCTCCAAATATCTTTGTGTAAATTCTAAAACTCCTTTCAAACTCTCCAATCTCTTTTCTAAGCTTAGGGTGTAGGGTGATAGTTAACAATAGAAAAATAGTTTCCTGCTACCGTCTCATCCTGCTTGGTGTTCTAGTCACTTGGTTTCGTACCTAAACCAGAGGCCAGAGTTAATGATAATTTATTACATATTTCAAAATAGCTAGAAGAGAAGATTTGAAATGTTCCCAACACAAATAAATGTTTGACGTGAAGGATATCCTATACCCTGATTTGATCCTTACCTGATTTGATCATTACATATTGTATGCATGTATTAAAATATCACACATGGACTCCTTAAATGTGTAAAATCATTATGCATCCATTTTAAAAGTCCAATTCCATCTTAAAATCTTGTTACAGATGAAATACTATTCAGTTACTAACAGTAATCATATAAAAAATTCTGAAGGGCAATTGTAACACATTACTGTTAAAGCCATGAAGAAAGCTTGCAAATAATTTTTTTGAAAAGAGACCCAAATAACAATGGAGATAATCTTACTCCATTAAAAAATTTTACTCCATTGTAAGGTCAAGTGTTATGATTTAAGGACATTTATCTGATACAGAAAATAATGATATGTATAATTTAAAATATTTTTTTATAAAAATACTCCTAAAATATATGGCCAATCTTTATTTTACTTTGATCTTATCTATTCAATAATATTCAGAAAATGTTTATAATAATGGCTTAGACCACAAGTTAATTGTAATAATAATAATAATAATAACAAAAAATATTCTAACTGCTTTGTGTATACTAACTCATCTAGTCCTTACTATACCCTGTGTGGTAGCTACTATGTTTATCCCCAATTTCCTGATGAAGAAAACAAGGCACAAACAATTTAAATAACTTGTGAGATGAAGATTCTGTTGTTATTGACCAAAATTTTGGGTTAGACTCAGAAAACTAAGAGTTGTTATAATGTTGTTATAATGTGACTTTTAAGATTGCAATTTTAGAGATCAGCATGCTAGAGCATATGAAAAACATTTTTTTGGAACCTAAACTTTGTAACATGATTCACTTTAAGTAGTATCCATTAGCAGCGTGACTGTTGAATCAGAAGTGCTTCAATAATGTATAAGCCTAATGTTCCAAAAGCTAGTTATCTACACCTAAGTCCTCTAATCAAAATGTAAATACCTATATAATTCAATCATTTTGAATGAATTGAAGAATGCCTCCTGATTTTGGCTACAGAGTATGGAAAATTATCCAAGACTTTAAATCAGAAGGCCTATAATCTAATCTAGTCCCTAGGGCATATGAGTTGTGTGATCTTGAATAAGTCCCTTAACATCTCCAGGCCATAATCTCCTGGAAGATCAGCTAGGCAATACCCAACTATTTGTCCATGATTTTTGTGATTCTAGTATCTTCTGAATCTAGTCACTGGATAGCACACTGGACTATTCAGTCAAAAGGGTAGTCTAAATATGTAGAAACACAACTTCAAACTCTTTGTAACTTAGGGAAAATCCTTTAGTCTTACTAATACTTCAGCCTTCCTACTCTGGATTATACAAAAGATTAATATGATTATCCAAAAAGAAAGAAAGGCAACATTAAGAACATCAAGTTTACTTTTTTAAAAAGTTTTTGTACAAAAATTAAGATAAAGAAACATCCTAATACAATCCAAGAAGCATACCCATAAAATGATAGCTTAGAATTTTATAAATTAGGGTTTGAAGGATTTACTTTTGCTGTATCTTTGCAGTCTCTGATATTGAATGCTGAATATTTGCAGAACAAGAATTCAAAAAACAGAGGGTGATGAATTTGTGCTCTCTTATCACTAGCAGGACAAATACAGCTATCAAAAATAGAATTTTGTGAGTTACTTAATAACGTGACCCAGGCTTTTATGTAGCAACTGATGCAATAATACCCGCTTCTAAGGGTTTGGAAATATGCTTTGTGATCTCTTTTTGAAATAATTAAATATCTTTGGATATTGATGGCTGAAGTTTTTATCAAAGTACTTTAGAGAATAAAAGAGACATAATGCAGTACCCCGCATATAGTAAGTATTCAATACATACTCTTGATGAAAATTGTGTAATGTTACTAAGTTAAACTTTAAGCTTCATAATTGTATTATGCCTTGTAAAAATATTTTTAAAGAAAGTATGCTACAATATTAACATGTGAACAGTCTTTGTCTCTGGGTAATGGAATTATGTATGGGAATTCTTTTCTTTACTTTTTTATTCTTAACTGTACTCACAAATTTCAAAAGCTAGCATATACTTCTTTGATAGCTAAAGACAAAAAAAAAATCACATTATGATGAGCCTTTCCTCAAGAATGCATTAATGATGTAATGATGTGGGTCATAAACCCCGTCTCTACTAAAAAAAAATATATATATATATATATACACACACACGTATATATATATACACACACATACAAGTATATATATATATATATACACACACACACACACACACACACACAAATTAGCCAGGCGTGGTGGCGGGTGCCTGTAGTCCCAGGGGGGACTATGGGGCCATAAAATGTACCAACGGGACCCTCTTCAATGTGATTTTGCCTGTAGTCTCTTCCAAAGTTTTTGTTGCCTGAGCACAACAAACAGTGCTGTAGGGAATATTCATTTTTAAATTGTATATAAAATAATTATCTATTTTGTATAGTTCGTTCACCTTCACATCTTGTTAAAATCAGTGACTTCATGTTGGTAAAATCTGTTCTTAGACTGGAATTTAGAAAGCAGAATTTATTTGACTTAATATACTGTAGAAGTTGGCATTATTTCTATTAGTTATTTTCTACAATTTTTACAAGGTGTATGCAACATGAATGCCAGAATGTTGTGTTTTGCAAAACTTCCTAAAGTATGAAGAGTAATAAAAATTGTGATATAAAGACTAAATGAGTTGTGGAAATTTTGTAGAAATGTAGAATTAGAAACAAAGACAGGAAAAGCTAGGATATGAACATAATATTCAAATATTAATTTAACTTTATCATCATACAGCCTAGTGTTTCTCAAAATATATCAGGATGATATTAGGTAGTTTATAGGTCAATATTTCTTATTTTAATAATTATGCATTTATTTTAATGTACATTAGAAAAAGCATAATTAGCACACATGAAAGTTTCTCCTTAGAACTAGAAAAATACATTCTCATAGGTGAGCATATTCAGAAACATATACACTTCCACCCAATGTGGTGTCTGTTGACATCAAGTTTAATTCTATTGCAACTAAACCTAAATGTATATTTAATAAAAATCACCTTCAAGTAGTCTGAATATTTTTTAAAATAGACTCATTATATCTAATATATATAAAATTTAAAAAGGGGCGTGTATTAGCTTTGTTTACCCAGTTATCCTATTGGTAATCTATTTTCTAAAAATCATTACAGCACAGTTTTTATGAGGTATAATAGTCCCCTTGCTTTTGTAAACCAGTGATCATCCTAAATAAACATCAAGATTTTTTGTTTGGTTTTGTTCTTCTCTTTTGCTTCCTTAGTCCCTATTATTGAGAAAAATGTATTAGTGCCGGGTCTTGGGATTATAGAATATAAAAATGCAGTGCCTGACCTAAAGTTCATATAAAGTGGGTGAAATGAAAAAGAACGCATCCAAAATTGACAACAACAACATAAGGCAGCCTCAAATGAGCAATACAGCTGTGAGTACCAAAAAGATCAGCATTTTCTGTATAGAGCCTTAAAAGTGACAATGCTCTTTGACCTGAGGAATGAGGACAAATATTTAGGCATAACGATGTTCATCATATTGAAATATTTATAATTTTTTAGAAATTTAAACTTAAACATATCCTAAATATCCAATATAATATTAATGGTCAAATAAACTGTGATCATTCTTATATTTTCAAATTATATAGTAATATAAAATTATGATTTCAAATAATTTTCAAAGACATGGAGAAGTATTCAGATTTTAACATTTAGTTAAAAATTTGAAGGCTACATATAAATTTGTGAAGAATAGTTTAAGAAATTATTCACATATAATAAAGAACATTGTAAAATAACGAAGTATAATCTCTTAGTTTTTCTTGCCTGATGCTCTTCTTCATTTTCTAAATTTTCTATAATAAATGCAGATCATTTTTATTACAAGCAAAAAAATCTCATAAGGCAGAAAAGATTTCTAAGGGTCATTCGGTCAGGAGTAAAAAAAAAAGAAAAAATCATGGAAAAAAACTTCATGATTAAATTTGGGTGATAAGTCCCTAGGTTCACTAGACTATTCTTTCTAATTCTACATATACATGAAATTTGTTTAATATTGATATAGTCCAATCCTTTTGTTTTGCAGCTAGAAAATAAGCCCCAGAGGTACACAATTAGAAATCAGGGGTCAACACACTATGCTCCATGAACCAAATGTGGCTACAGCTTGTTTACGTAGTAATTGCAGGCTATGAATTTTGTTTTTTTACATTTTAAGGATTTTTTTTTTAAAAGCCTAAAATATCAACTATTTGGCCTTTTACAAAAAAAAAAAAAAAAATTCTGACTCCAACCTGATTCCTTAACCTAGTGCTCTATATTAGAAGCGAGTCTAGGTTTTAAAGAAAATTCTTTTATTTAGTATTTAATCTTCTGTAAAAGAAGTAGGTGTATCCCTTCTTGTGCTGCCTATTCACACCAACTCAAGCACTGGGCCCTCACTTATTCATTTATTAATTCATTTGTTGATTCCACCACAAAGAGAGACACGTTTCTACCTTTATGAAGATTAGTCTCATAGAAAATAAACAGATAAAGAAACAAGCAAAGTAATTACAGATCATGGTAAGTGCCAAGAATGTGATAAACCAGGTTGTATAAAACAAAAAGCCAGGTGACCTTCTTTAGGAAAAATGACAGTGGAGGCTAAGATTTATAAGATGAGAGCAAATGTACTTTACAAGGAGCCAAGTATCCCTGGAAGATGGAACACACAGGCAGTACTCCTTAAAGAAAATATTTATAAAATACAGAACACTTTTGGGTAGTGAAGACATTAATGTGTCTTAATTTCAAAGATCTAGTGAGATTACAGCAGATAGGTAGGTGGCTTTCATCTTTCCCTTCCTCTATTAATCAGCCATGGACCTGGTGTCCTGGGAACAATCTCCTCAAGCTAGGAGCAAAGTATAGTATTCAATTCCCACCCCTCACACTTTCCTTTCTATGTATACTCTCTTGTATGGAATTTCAATGAAATCACTTGTTTTGATTCTAATTTGTTCAATTCTTCAGCAAATACAAGCCATCAGGTACAAAGGATGGTGCTAGATCAAGTCTAATTAGAATGCCGTTCCTCTTCTAAGAGTGCCCCAAATTAAGTTAACTCTCCATCTTTCCGGTTTGAGATAATGTATTTAGGTAATTTTAATTGAATGTTTCTCAAATGACATTTTTCCCTATAAATAATACAATAAAAATAACCTGAGGGCCTCGGGTTTACTAATTGGCTTCATCTAGACTGGCTCCAAGAGGAGCAGATGGAAAAACACTGTGGCATTGACATTCTTTTTCAACCACTGCACAAAAAATCCTAGGAACAGAAATAGGAATTTGACTTCATGGCAAAATATAGCTCCTGGGTCCTACTTTTTCCTCTATTGCCTGTTCTCGCCACCTGCTCACATCCCTGCTATCCAAGGACTTAGGTCATTCACCAAGTGCATGGATACCAACTCTTTAAATAGGTAGCAATAAGCATCAGAACAGGATGGGACCAGTAGATCATCACAGGGTCATGCTTCCCTAAGCCTATCACCCCAGCCACCCAGAGGCCAACTTTATTTTAAAGCTCAGAAGCAATCTTTCTTCTACTAGCCAGAGATGCCATAGCATGGTGCAAAAGACTCCAAATGAAGGAGCAGTTCTGCGAATCCCTTTGTGGAGGGGGGTGTGTGCCCAACATTTGTGGGAACTTCATTACCCCAAGGAACACAGATATGTTCCAGAAGCTATTATTTCCAAATAGCAATGAATTTCTCCTCAAATAGCCTCATAGGGTGTTGGCTATATATGAAGTCTTTGATATAAGATTCAAAATCTTCATAAACTACACAAGGTAGTGTTTTCCCTTAAGCTAGAAGCACAGAGTTTTTCTATTTTATCAGCTTAAAAATTGGTGTGAACCTCATGACCCAAACACGCAGAAGCATGACCAGGTCTTGTGAACTTTGGACTGTGTGTGCTGACAAATTCACAATTTTTTAAAAGTGCTATTCATTTGTTAGTACTGATTGGCAAATAAAATTAAGTGACTCTTCAACGTCAGAACCTGAAAGCTTACCATTATGAGATGCAGAGACAGCTTTCAAACAAGCTAGGCAAAGAAGAAATTACTGAGATCACAGTTCCTTGCAGTCATGAATTTGTATAGGATTTCAGCAGCTGCGATTTTTTATAACATTGTTAAAGAGGTGCTGAGCAGGGAACCAAGATGACATTAAATGGTACATTGTCCACATCATTAAATAACATCCAATCCCATATAGAGAGAATTATTCCACTTTCAGTTCTCTTTCAGGCTTTCAGGTGAGGAAAGTTAGTTGTTGGAGGTATGATTTAAACACCTCTCCAGGCCCTGCTAACCTTTTTAAGTCCCAAGAGCAGGACTAGAGTGCAGAGCTTTTAGTAGACAACAGTGTCTAGGTAGAAGTTGATCATGATTTCCCTTGTTTGCAATTGTTTTTATAATTACCGTCCATTTGTGGGAAATGATACTGATATTCCACTTATAAGAACAATATATATTTTCTTTTTGGTATAAGTTTATTTAAGTAACAAAGTGAATCCACGCATAAAGTCATTAGGTAATTAACAGAATAGGTGGCAATTGGACATGGAATTGGAGATACACTGATTTTTAAAATTACAACAACATCCTCTTAAGTCTCCAGTTGACTAACTCACAAAATATCCTATGAACATTTTCCTCCATTAAACACGATATCAAAGTCAGCCTTCCTTTCTCAAGCACCCTCACACTCCCACAGGACTACTGCAATCACCTAGTCAACCCTCCTACTCCTTCATAAATGAAATAATTAAAGTCAGAAAAGATTTAGTGCCTTGCCGAGTCCCTCAGCTTGTCAGAAATTAAAATTCACAAGGGTGTTGTAAGGAGAAGAGTGATTGTATAAAATTCCTTACATACCTCAAACCCAGTGCATTAGATGGGATTATGTTTGGCATATGTTGAACTAGGAAAAGACAGAAGAGCAATTAACCAAACCAAATGTTCTTTATTATGTCTTTATCTGCACATGGGAAGTTTCGCATAACTTAATCAGATCTAGCGGCAATAATAATAGTTAATTCCGAAAGGCAAATTGTATCTGTAAGTAAACAAATTGTTATTGGGCCTGTTGAATAAATTACACATTCTGTAAGGATAAAAGCCCCAAACGGATTAAGGAATGACTAAAGTTGTCATCTAATTACTTCTTGGAAGGAATTTAGAGGTTCCTATAGATGGAAGCAGTGTGTCTGGGCACATGCCCAGAGCCAGAAGTGAGCATGAGCACAGCAATTCCTGACCTCAAAAAAAAGGAAATAATGCTTTGCAGCCTATCGTCATGCAAACTTTGCTGGAAAAGGTAAGCAGAGGGTCTTAGAAGTGACTTGGTATTTTACAGATTCTCTTTTATAGAAAAACACACACACATATGCTTTTTGTTTTCTAATTTTGAAAAACACTCAAAAAATTTTCTGTTTTGTAATTTTGAAAGAAAAAATGTTTTGTTTTCTAATTTTGTTAATAATTTTCTAATATTGAATTTTCAAATTCAATATTCTTATGAATAACCAAAATCTTACATTATAAGAAGTTTTGCAAAACACAACATTTTAAAAAGCCTATTCGCTTTTGAATGCTTCAAATGTTGATACTGAATAATCCTTAAACACAAAGGGAAATTATTAAAATATGTTATTAAATTCATCAATTTGATAACATAAATTGCTTCTGCTTCCATAAGATAGTTAACAACTTCAAGTGAAATTAGGATTAATTTCCTTGGAAATAGACTTTTAATAGTTAACCTTCCAAAGTGAAACAGGAAGGTGACTCATAATTTACTAATAGTTGTTTCCTCAGAAGAACCATATCATACATTTTTTAAAGATAAAATGTCAGGGCTTTGTAAAAAGTGAAACCAATAAGTGAATTTTCAAGAGCCAAGAGCCATATGCATCTTTCTTCATGATTTTTGCCATAGATACATGCCACCAATATTATTTATTTAGAGTTCATTCAATCAACTCACTATTTTTAGTCACTTATTTTAAAAGTACACTTTTTCTCGCTTATGTAAGAAACCCACAGGTTTTGTGTGCTAATTATGCTTTTTCTAATGTACATTAATATAAATGCATAATTATTAAAATAAGAAATATTGACCTATATATAAAAACACTAGGCTGTATGATGATAAAGTTAAATTAATATTTGAATATTATGTTCATATCCTAGCTTTTCCTGTCTTTGTTTCTAATTCTACATCTCTACAAAATTTCCACAACTCATTTAGTCTTTATATCACAATTTTTATTACTCTTCATACTTTAGGAACATTATATCTGGCATTCATGTTGCATACACCTTGTAAAAATTGTAGAAAATAACTAATAGAAATAATGCCAACTTCTACAGTATATTAAGCCAAATAAATTCTGCTTTCTAAATTCCAGTCTAAGAACAGATTTTACCAACATGAAGTCACTGATTTTAACAAGATGTGAAGGTGAACGAACTATACAAAATAGATAATCATTTTATATACAATTTAAAAATGAATATTCCCTACAGCACTGTTTGTTGTGCTCAGGCAACAAAAACTTTGGAAGAGACTAAAGGCAAAATCACATTGAAGAGGGTCCTGTTGGTACATTTTACTGCCCCACAGACTTTCCTTAAACTATCTGTCACATGATGAAGGATCTAGTATATAGGTGGAATACAATAGAAATAATGTCTAATAAATACTTTTATTCAATTTCACAAATCAATAACTAGGAAAATACAGTATAGACTCATGAAACACAAGTGACATAGTCAAGAGAGATGTCCTCCATGCCTTGTTGTCAACTTTAAGAACTATACACAGGAGTTTGGTCACAGAACCACTGTTCTGGGCATGGTCCTGGTGACTGGCAAGCTGGTAAAGACTTGAAGTGCTACTAAGCAAGCACAGATTGGCCAGGACCCAAGGGAACAGGAGCAGGAATAAATACAAACCTGGTCAATTGGAAAATGCACAGGAAAACATCTGAAACAAGTTTAGTTATGAAAAATACACAGTTTCTTCCTTCTTACGGAGGGGGGAAAAAGAAACAAAGAACCAAAGAGAACCACAAAGATGATTACAAACTTGAAATATGAACTTTCCAAAGAGCCATTAAAAAAACTGAAATTACTACTCAGGAAAAAACAGCCTCAATGAGGGTTCATTAATTAATGTCCTTCCAGTTATGAATGAGCTTGTTTATGGGAAACAGTAACCATCTGGTGTCCATGATTGGTGAAGTTCAGCAGGAAAATAAATGTAACACACAACATGAGGATTTAAGAGGATGGTAAGCCTGAGAAAAATAATCATCACAATTTTTGAATACTATATAGGCCATAAAGTTCACCAAATTGAGAACTGCAAGGAAGTCTGGAAAAATCAACGATAGAACCTTTATTCTAGTGTTTTCTACAATAAATTAAACCAGTGTGATATTAGACAAGTTATGTATCTCTGGCCTTAGTTTCCTCATCTATAAAATTAGTATATTGTGTCAATGTAAAAATGAAAGAGAGATAATGTAATTACAAGTGTCTTCATATTTTGTCTCTGCTGTTCACTGCTTGTACGAATTTGGCCAAATTTTATGCCTTGGATTCCTTGCCTATAAAATGAAAATAATAGTAGTAGCATCCTCATAGATTTGTTGAGAAGATTAAATGAATGTAAAACACTCAGCAAAATACCTAATTCAAT
Source organism: Colobus angolensis palliatus (assembly GCF_000951035.1). Lineage (NCBI taxonomy): Eukaryota > Metazoa > Chordata > Mammalia > Primates > Cercopithecidae > Colobus > Colobus angolensis. The sequence goes on along the minus strand of NW_012114899.1, from coordinate 1,401,280 downwards.
TGGAGATAGTTGTTTTTGCTGCCATTACTATCATGTGCAAGTAACAGAAGCTAACTCTAACTGGCTAAGTAGAAAAGAGTTTATTAAAAGGATACTGGTTCACAGAAACTTTAGATGTGGAGAATTCGAGTCAAGGGTAAGCTTTTAAGAACAAAACCCAGGCCGGGCGCGGTGGCTCAAGCCTGTAATCCTAGCACTTTGGGAGGCCGAGACGGGCGGATCACGAGGTCAGGAGATCGAGACCATCCTGGCTAACACGGTGAAACCCTGTCTCTACTAAAAATACAAAAAACTAGCCGGGCGAGGTGGCGGGCGCCTGTAGTCCCAGCTACTCCGGAGGCTGAGGCAGGAGAATGGCGTGAACCCGGGAGGCGGAGCTTGCAGTGAGCTGAGATCTGGCCACTGCACTCCAGCCTGGGCGACAGAGCGAGACTCCGTCTCAAAAAAAAAAAGAACAAAACCCAAAACCACATCACATATTTGTCATGATAAGAAAATGTTATCTACCATCACAGAATGCTCAAAATTAAAGTTTGCACCATTTGTGACTTTTGCATCAGAACTCAATTTTAGTAAAGGAAACCATGATTGTCCATGGTTTAGTAAAGGAAACCATGGTTTTCCAATAACCATGATGACCCCAGCTGCAAGGAAGGCTGGAAAAATCAAGTGTCTGTCATTTTTAAGTTCTATAGGAGAAGGCAATTTTTGCCCAGATTCCCCAGGTATATAACAAGTTCAAATGCTCAGTGGCCAAAATTAACTCAGTTCATTCAACCTCCATGGTAAGACTTATGGCTTAGAATGATTTATTGAGGAAGGTTTTGTGGGTTTTATCCAAGGTCAAGAAGATGGTAGACATAATCTCTTGAAGACTCAATGGCTCCATCATGAAGGACTTGAAATATCTGTGATAGGAGGAAATTTCCAAGTAATTTTGACATATAAACTGAGTAATTGGGTAGGCTCAGCATCCAATATTTAAATTAAAGCCACTAGATTTATAGTTAGAAATTGTGTCCTCAATTGTTAATTTACATAGGTGAAGACTTTCCACCTATTTGTATATGACTCTAGAGAGACAATGGTTTCTAAGTGTTTGATTGGAAAAATAAAAGTTTCCAGAGTTTAATAAACATTCTCTCATGAAAGACAAAAATCTATATTCTTTTAGTCTGAACTATTAATACATTTGTGCTGCTGGGGAGAATGCTTCCCTTGAGGAAGACATCAGCTAGGAGGAAAAAGACCAGTTATAACCGGGCTTTATCTATTTTGAACTCCTCAACTGAGAAAATAGTGCCTGACATATTAGCAACCCAGAACCCAACCGTCCTTTCTGAGTAATGGACAGCTATTCTAACCCCATGACTAATGCCCAGTGCCTGTCTTAAATTGATCTGAACTTCCATTACTGGTACATTCCAAGACCAGTGGGTGGCTCACAGAGCAAATCTCCCCCACTGAGTGAACTGCAGGGCATTCCTGAACTGGTCAGACTCTTTACAGTCTCAAAAAATATTCTTTAGACTTTTTTCATGTGTTTATAAAAAACAAAGACAATTAATATGCTTTCTTGCCCAATTATTTCAGATTGTAAGGAGATAAATCCTGCTATACACATCTTATGCATAAATAGTTGGCATTTTCAGCAAATATAGCAATCAAGCAAGTTGAAGATACATTTTAAAAGGTCAATCTGATGGTTGCCTATTTATTTTCAAACTACCAAAGCTTTTCAAAGCAGAATTTCTGGAATTACCACTTTACTATTATGGAATGAAAGTTTGGTTTCCTCATCTTGAAGGGTAAAAATACCACCGAATGTATAGTAAATTTATTTCAATAATCTGTTGAATGTTATAGACATCAAAGATATACAAAAATGGGCTCAGGAATCATTGTCACCCAAATGGAGAGAGTTTGTCCAGGGAGGAGGATGGTAATTTGGCAATTCAGGTTGAGTATCTTTTATCCAAAATGCTTAGGACCAGAAGTATTTTGGATTTCAGATTTTTTTTAATTTTAGAATTTTTGCATATGCATAATAAAGATATCTTGGGGATGGGACCTAAAGTATAAACACAAAATTCATTTATGTTTCATATACACCTTACACACATAGCTTGAAGGTGATTTTATATAATGCTTTTAATAATTTTGTGTACCCCTCACATGAGGCCAGGTGTGGAATTTTCTACTTGTGGCATGATGTTGACACTGAAAAATTTTGAATTTGGGATTTTGGAGTTAGAAATATGAGATACATTTTTCCAAATATTTTATGTAATAAAATGATTGCAAATTAAAATGATTTTAAATTGTAGTAGGGAATTTACTATTTAATGGCATGATATTATTTTTTCATAAATAAGGAGTTTTGTTTGTTTGTTTGTTTGTTTTGAGACAGAGTCTCGCCCTGTCGCCCAGGCTGGAGTGCAGTGGCGTGATCTCGGCTCACTGCAAGCTCTACCTCCCAGGTTCAGACCATTCTCCCGCCTCAGTCTCCTGAGTAGCTGGGACCACAGGCGCCCGCCATCATGCCTGGCTAATTTTGTGTATTTTTAGTAGAGACGGCGTTTTACCGTGTTAGCCAGGATGGTCTCGATCTCCTGACCTAGTGATCCGCCCGCCTCGGCCTCCCAACGTGCTGGGATTACAGGCGTGAGTCACTGTGCCCAGCCCTTTCTTTCTTTTTTTTGAGACAGAGTCTTGCTCTGTCACACAGGCTGGAGTGCAGGGACACCATCTCAGCTCACTGCAACGTCTACTTCCCGGGTTCAAGTGATTCTCATGCCTCAGCCTCTCAAGTAGCTGGGATTACAGGCATGTGCCACCATGTCCAGCTAATTTTTGTATTTTTAGTAGAGACAGGGTTTCACCATGTTGGCCAGGATGGTCTCAAACTCCTAGGCTCAAGCCATCCACCCAGCTCGGCCTCCCAAAGTGCTGGGATTACAGGCGTGAGCCACCGCGCCACGCCAATAGGGAATATTTTAATGTATGTATCTGTTGTAAGTGGCTTCCATACATCGAAGGAGCAAAACGGAGAAATTAAGCTGATGAACTTTGATGCCTGACTGCCTGGGTTCAAATTCTGGCTTCTCCACTTCCCAACCATGTGACTTTGGCAAATTACTTAATTTATCTGGGCTTTGGTACCTTATGTAAATGGGATAATAACAGTCCTTAACTCATGACATGAAGTAATGATAGAGCAGTATCTGACATATAGTAAGTGTTATATAGGTATTTGTTTGAAAATAAGTAAATAAATGTGTCTGAAAATATCAACTGCACATATTTAAGGTAATTATTGGTTGAGATATAAACCACCAAATTACCAAGGTTTGGGGTTTTTTCTATAAGCATAAAGACTTCCATTTCTCAGGTTTCTCTGTGATATCAAAGTTTTACTACTGGACAAGAATATTAGGGTAAGAAAAAAATACAAGAACTCTCTAGGCAAAAATTTAAATATTCAGTTAGATTAAAAACATACTCGTTTGTTTGTTTGTTTGTTTTGAGACGGAGTCTCGCTCTGTGGCCCAGGCTGGAGTGCAGTGGCCAGATCTCAGCTCACTGCAAGCTCCGCCTCCCGGGTTTACGCCATTCTCCTGCCTCAGCCTCCCGAGTAGCTGGGACTACAGGCGCCCGCCACCTCGCCTGACGGGGTTTCACCGTGTTAGCCAGGATGGTCTCGATCTCCTGACCTCGTGATCCGCCCGTCTCGGCCTCCCAAAGTGCTGGAATTACGGGCTTGAGCCACCGCGCCCGGCCAAAATCATACTAAGTTGTTTAAAACAACAACAAAAAAAAGGAATCCAGGTAAAGTAGAAGACTCATATGACATTTTTTAAATTACTATTTTTAAAAACGTTGTAGGAATTATTATAAATAAAAAACTGATCATGACCACAGACACCACAGACATCAAGTAAATAATGTGATCCAAAGAACCTTTGTGCTAACACAAAATAATTGAGACTCAAATTGGTGTATATGAAGATTTAACAGGGACACCACAAGCTGCTTTACTTCAATTTTAAACAACAAACAACTGTCATACAAAACAGTGTCTTTAAACAACATATGTCTTTTAAAAATCTACATAGAAAAATATTTGAAAAGGCCTACGAAATGTTAAACAGTAACTACTTCTAAGGATGAGTAGAGTGATACATTGGAGAATTTTTCTTTTTACTTTACATGTCATCATGTTTTTTCCACAACATGTATTATTTTATAGCATAAAACTTCTTAAAATATTAGTTGTAGAAGTTAGTAATGAACTCCTGGGCTCAAGGCATCCTTCTGCCTCAGCCAGAGTAAGTTCTAGTGTTCTATAGCACTGCAGGATGACTACAGTTAACAATAATATATTCTCAATACGTAGTTGTAAATAGCTAGAAGAAGGCTATTCCTTGCGTTCCCAACACAAAGAAATGATAAATGTTTGAGAGGATGGATATACTAATTACCCTGATCTGTTCACTCTTTAATGTGGTAAAAAGATAGATCTCTTAAGTATTCTTACTTAATGAAATTAAAAGAGAAAAAAAAACATATTTGCCTAGCAGTTTACAAGTTTTCACAATGTTTATCTCAAGCAAGCTGCTGAAGCACAGAGTGTGGTATTATAATCCACATAAAAAACTTTAATGTTTCTCCTTGAACCAGTCCACTATTATTATTTGTCAATAATAAATACAATCCTTATTGTGAAATGATTTTGAAAAATACTCAAGGAAACTGAATTAAAGACTTGATCATTTTCTTCTCTCCTTCACATCTGCCCGGGATTTGCAGGAAAATGGACAAAGAAAATATGGTGGCCCTCCACCTGGCTGGGATGCTGCACCCCCTGAAAGAGGCTGTGAAATTTTTATTGGAAAACTTCCCCGAGACCTTTTTGAGGATGAGCTTATACCATTATGTGAAAAAGTAAGTCCAAGTTTAACATTAATTTTTCTTATCTTTCAAGGGAAAAATACTATTCTCTTCACTTTGCTTTCATTCTCAGCCTTCTTGGTCAATGATTGTTTCCATTCAAATTACCATTCATCAATTATGGACAAAGTTTCTAGTGATTGTCCCTTTATAATCACTGCCTTGACCTAGCTCTTGTCCTGTTACTGACAACTTGAATTGCTACAATTTCTAATGACTTTCAAATCTATATCTTGTTCCCCAATCTTTCCACTGTCATGCCATCTAACTACAAACTATCCATCTACAATAATCCTACAACAACCTGTCTAAAATTAGATATTGCTCCAACTTGACATTTTAATATGATTTTATAAAGTACATTTTCATTTTAAAAGAATGTATACGTTTGACATGGCTCAACGTGTACCTATAATCCAGAATGAAATCTTCTCCAGGTCTGAATTTTTCATCTACCTAAATGCATCAAGAAGATTAAGAATATAGCTTTTCAATTAAAGGAAGAATACAAAATTCAATTTCATTTTTAATAATTTACCGAGCAGTTTTTAGCAACAAGCACATTCCTGAAAAATTTAGTAAATATGATAATTTAACTCTCTGCCTAAATGCCAAAATTGAATTTTGTGTGTGTGTATGTTAACAGCCTCAGATTCAGAACTGCACCTAATTTTACACATACAATCCCTCTTGGCACAAGGACATATGATGAGGACTTAATTCTGTAAGAATCTTACACATTGAATCTGAAAATGAGCATCAAGAAACACCTGAAACGTAGAGATGAAACGTGCCCAAACTCTTTCCTAATGAGCCCAGAAGAAATAGGTGTGCATTACTGAATACATGGGGGTGTGGTAGGGTAAAGCTGAGCTGAGAAGTGACCAACCACAAAGGTAATGGCATGTGCTTAATGGCACTTCTCTCCAGACATGCCCCATCATATTTACTTGGGCAACCCTTCCTACAGCAGCCAGCAATAGTAAATTGCTCAGTCTAGTCTAGACTGCTGCGGGACAGTTGTGGGGGTAGAAGGGAGTATTACGTGGGCAAGTAGAGTCACTATAGCCAGGGGAATAGGGTGCTCTCCTGCTCTGGAGGCCGTGGCCCTGAGTTAGTAGCATTTAGGCTAGCATTTCTATTCAGCCAGCAGACTGAGAAAATGACAAGCCTCCCGGATCATACCCTGAAACATACCTGTGTTCATTTTGATGTCATGGCTGAGGAAAATGACAGCTAATAAGTTAGTCTGGCAAATGAGCATTCTTGTATTTTGTTTTAAAGATCATTGATAGAATAGGACCAACTGGAAATAAAACTTTGGAGATTTCAGAGGACAATTAGAGGGAATGGACATATACATCGAAAAAGTGCTTTTTTTTTTTTTTTTTTTTTTTTGAGACAGTGTCTTGCTCTGTTTTCCAGGCTGGAGTGTAGTGGCACAATTATGGCTCATTACAGCCTCGATCACCTGGGCTCAAGCAATTCTCCCACCTCTGCCTTCCAAGTAGCTGGGACTACAAGCACGTGCCACCATGCTCAGCTAATTTTTGTATTTTTTGTAGACTCAGGGTGTCACCATCTTGCCCAAACTGGTTTCAAATTCCCAGGGTCAAGCAATCCACCTCCCCTGGCCTCCCAAAATGCTGGAATTACAGGTGTAAGAAACTATACTTATGATAAAATGTGTTTTCATGTCTCTAAGATGTTCCAGATAATTATGTGATGAAAGGTAATTTGCTCTACTAAAAACACATTCTGTTAACTCAGGCTGAAATGTCACTTGGACACATTTTATTTAACTTAAGTTCTCTCACGAATCAGATAACTGATCTGAACCCACATGAAAATATGCAAACCATTCCACATGGGATGCAAATGCCAAATAGTACTGGCAGGAGGCAAACTTCAGAAAACATTGTGTGTGTGTGTGTGTGTGTGTATCAGCACATGCACACATACATTCAGAAGTACAAACATATAAATTTTTCATTTCTATTACTTGCAGATCGGTAAAATTTATGAAATGAGAATGATGATGGATTTTAATGGCAACAATAGAGGATATGCATTTGTAACATTCTCAAATAAACTGGAAGCCAAGAATGCAATCAAGCAACTTAATAATTATGAAATTAGGTAAGCTCTACCTCTTCTAGATTAAAAGTGAAACAGACAATGCACCTGCATCTGTTTTTCTATCAAGTTTATCTAATATGGTATATGCCAAAAAAAAAAGCCAAGCCAGAAATGACACAGATGAATAATTTTCCTTGGCAAAAATAAATTTGATTAAATATTTATTTAATATCAATACTATATGAAGTACCAAACTAAGTTCTATGAGTGTTCAAAGAAACAAAACTTAATAATTTGCCTGTTTCATAAATATATTTTGGGCAGTGTTCAAAATATTGGGAATATATCAAGTATAATTTCCTACTCACACAGCAAATATATAAGATCACTCAAAATAGTATGAAAAAAATCAAACAGGGATGGGATAAAGTTGTGTGAGAAGGTGGCTACTCTAATTTTGTGTATTTAAGAAAATACTCTCTGGCAGAGTGAAACTTAATCTGAGATTTGAATGAAAAGAGCCAGTCATGACAGTCAGACCTTGGGAAGGTTATTTCAGGAAAGGAGAGAACATCAAATGTAAAGTTCCCAAAGTGAAAACAAGCATGATATGTTTGAGGGGCAGAAAGCAAGCCCATGTGGCCAGAGAGGGTAGAGAGGAGAACTGAAAGCAATACAGCTGGAGAGCTGTGTACTCAGTGGGGAAGTATAGATGAAGTACAGAAGTCTCTGCGGTAAAGAATTTGAATTTTCTTCTAATAGAAGGGAGGAAAGAGTTTTGATTACATTTACAGTTTTTTAAACATTCCTCTGCTGTTTGGTTGAGAATGTACTATGGCAAGTGAGGTTTGAAAGAGGACACCAGTTAGAAGGCTGCTGCGGTTGTCCAGATCTGGACAAGAGACGGTGGTAGTTGGATGAGGGGATCAGTGGTGGACAAGATTAGAAAGGGTGATATCTGGAATATATTTTAGATTGAGTACACAAAACTGGCTAGATGTTGGATTTAGACTGTGAGAGAATTCAGAATTTTGGGAGGAAACCTAGGATTTTGGTCCAAATATCTGTGAACTTGTTAGTGCCATTGCAATGGAAAAGACTGGAAGGATAGCACAAGAAGGACTCTTTGGGGCACTTTACATTTGAGATGCACATTGAACATCCCAGGGGAGGTGCTGAGAAGGTGACTGTCTGCATTGTAGTGGAGTCAGGAGACAGGTCACAGTTGGAATATAAATTTGGGGGTCAGCTAAATATAGATAGCAATTAAGACCATGGGACTAGGGGAGAGTCCCATGTAATTGACTTTGTGCAACCAATAACCAGTTTTGATAAACTGGAAATAAAACTGATATCATGCAATTGTCTGATTTCTGAAACCTTCACTTGGAGAGAGAACTGTCATAAATTATTTCTTAAATGAAGCCCTGAGCCATGTGAGAGGAAGATTAGTGCAGCAGTTAAAGATCAATAGTTTTGGAGTCAGCCATGCTTCCTTTGAGTGCCACCAAGTAACTTCACCATTCTAAGCCTCAATTTCCTCATCTATAAAATGGGGATACTATCTATTTCATAGGTTTATTGCAGTGATACTACAACAACTTTACAGTGCTTAACCCAGTGTTTGGAACACAGTAATAGGTTGACGAATGATTTTTAAAAATTATATTTTAGCACAGTTCATCAATTCTAGATGCAGTTTTTTTTACATCTAATCCCTTTCTGAAACAGAACTACACATTAAAATGGGTAGATCTTAAATCTGATGAATGCAGAAAGAGCAGATTTACCACAATTATTTTTCTCTCACTTTCTATAGGATGAAAAGAAGTCATACATTATCCTCACAGTCTGTAAATCAATTAACTACTGGCTCATTTTATTAAAAACTCCTGGGCTGGACACAGTGGCTCATGCCTGTAATCCTAGCACTTTGGGAGGCTGAAGTGGGTGGATCACCTGAGGTTGGGAGTTTGAGACCAGTCTGACCAACATGGAGAAACCCCATCTCTACTAAAAATACAAAATTAGCAGGGTGTGGTGGCGCGTGCCTATAGTCCCAGCTACTCGGGAGGCTGAGGCAGGAGAATTGCTTGAACCTGGCGGGGCGGAGGTTGCAGTGAGCCGAGATCACACCACTGCACTCCAGCCTGGGCAACAAGAACAAAACTCTGTCTCAAAAAACAAACAAACAAACAATTCCTTAGCCACAAGAAGATCAGCTAGATTCGGCAACTACTTGTAGTCTAACCATTCAGTTCCAAGCTTGGATTCTAGAAGAGAGTCTTGGAGAAAACATAAAGGAGGTTCCCCTCCCACAGGTGCCTCCACAGAACCAAAAGAGCTTTGTGTAGTATGTGGAGGATTGTTTGCAGTAGGAATCAGGAGACCTGGGGTCCAGCCCAGGTTCCTTTGGACAAATGCTTTAACCTCTTTGAGCATCACTTTTATTATTGGCACCTGAACACAGAGATGTTCTGAGCATTCACTATATGAAAGAATATATACTAAAGTGCTTTGAAAGGGCTACAGAATGCTACATTATTGTTTTACGATTTCCAGAATTGGAAGGTTCCCCCATTCCTTGGTCTTTCATGGAACCTGGACATCGTAACACTAAGGGTTATTCCCAAAATGGTATCTGAGTTGAGATGGATATGGAATTGGCTCTGCAGGGAATCAAGTGGATTTGCTGTATCTACTTAACACATTGTTACCCAATAGGGCCTGTAAATATTCATAGGATATGAATAATGAATACAATCGATCCACTATGGCCACCGATAATTAACAGTATCTTCTGTGAATTTTAGTGCCTTTGTCTGTAAAATAGAGATAAAAATATACCTACCTCATGAGGTGTTTTGAAAAATAAATGAGATAACATACATACATCGCAGTGCTGACAATACTAGGTGCTCTGTGAATGTTTGCAGAAGGTTATGGTGCTGATGATGGAGGAGGAGAAGGGAAAAGGAAAGGAAAAATATGACAGAAATTAGGAAGAGAAAGTTACTGGCCAGGATTCCAGTCAAAGCACAGGTTGGATGCCAGAAGCAAGGTAAAGGCAGAGTGTTGTCTTAAAAATTAGGGGGTAGAATAAATGGAATAAGACAAACCAGAATAAACACCCCATAGACAACCTCACCTACTTCCACTCTGCCTTGGGTCAGTCCTGCCAGGGAGAGAACTTTTGTTGCAGAGAAGAAAACTTCAGTTTGCTTTTATCTACCATTTCTCACCCACATATCATTATATGAACTTCTACTTCATCAAATATTCACTGATCATCATCTAAATGTCTGGCTTCTAGAGACATTAAGGTTGCGGCCTCAGCTTTTGAGACGAGATGGCTCTTTGTCTCCAAATAATTCCGGGAAAGGCTCCTGACAGACCACAACAGTTTAAAAATAAAATATGGAATTCTAGGCTCCCCCTGCTGGTAACTGATATATGACCAGCCCCCTAACTATCAAAAATAATATAATTTCTAAATACATTAATACTGTGGAAAATAAGGTTTTGGTGTTTTCTTTTTTAAATGAAGTAAAAAAAAAAAAAACTTGGAAGATTATTTTATCAACCTTTCCCTCCCCTTGAGAACCACGCTCCTGGCACAATTCTTACTTGACTGAGATGGACCTGTCACAGATCTGACACACGGTCCTTGCTTCTTCAGCAAAGCATAGGAGACAGCTAGGACCGTGGCCTAACCCTGGTCAGAAAACCTGCCACACAAGCAAGAGCCATTCACTCCATGGATAGCAGACCAATCGCCCGCCCACTCAGCTGGTTGCGAGCTTGTGTTCACTGCAAATGGGTCATTTCTGCTAAGCATGCTTTACCCATTTTTAATAACTTAGTGTTATTACAAAAGTCATACAGCCTAATACGTAACACATGGAAAACATCAAAAAAGCATAAAGTAATAAAAGTGGAAACCATTTCTGCGTAACTCCATTGCCCCAAAAGAACCACTATGTTGACATTTTATTGTCTTTCCAGATTTTTCTATACATTTGTAATCAAAATGGTCTTCACATATACTTATTTTATAGCTTTTTAAAGCCAACAGCCTATTGTGAACTGATTTTTTTAAACCAATAAATATTCTTCTACGTTACTCTTTTTCATGACTGCAGAGCATGCAATGGTATGAATGTCTGTCTTTTGTTTATCAGTGATTCTCAACCAGGAGCAGTACTGTCCACCCAAGGGGGCATTTAGAAAGGTGGGGAGGCACTTTTGAATGATCTGATTGGTCACTATTGGCATGTAGTAGGCAAGAACTAGAGATGATAAACATACTATGGCATGCAATGAGAAAATCTCCAGTTCAGAGCCAGTAACATCTCAGTTGAGAGACATTAAACCAGTTCTTTATCGTGAGGTATTTTGCTCATTTACAATTTGGGGGAGATTTTAAAGAGCAGTAATAAATATCCTTAAACATAAATTCTAGTGCTGATTTTTATTTTCCAGGGACATATTCCCAGAAGATACTTTATTTGGTCAAAGGTTATGCACACTTAAGACTTTTGATAAATTTTGCCAAATGTTCTCCATAATAGTTTAATCAATGTATACTCTGCCAGTGCAGGTATATATACCTCAACTTGCGAAGAAGCAACTCTGAACAGTGGAAGAAACAGGAACTAAGATCCCAGAGCTAGGTTTCATTCCTTAAAATCTATAACATTTTAAGCAAGTCTTTTAATTTCTTGGAGTTTCAAGTTCATCTGTAAATGGAAATAACATCTACTCTGCCCATCCCACAGTCTTTTTGTGTGGGCCAGATAAGATCATATGTGAAAATGTGTTCAAGTATAAGAGACTGTTTTTAACAGAGGTCACATCAGAACAGCTTTTCTCTTTGGCTGCAAAAACAAAGGAATGTCAGGTGTTGCAAACTCAAGTGACTGCAGGGCCAGGCAGGTGGCTTCAGTAACCTGGGTTAGGTGTAGGGGCCTCAGTGTTAGAGTTGCTTCAGGGAGTGGTGAGGATTCTCAACTCTTGAATCCACATCTAGCCCAAAGAAAGCAGATGCTACTCAGCTTCAAGTAGCTTTTTTCTTTGAAAATGTAGAGCACATATTGACACATCTAATAATCTTGCAAAAGAAGCCACAACTCTACAAAAATGGTTTCAACACTATGAATCCAAACATCCCACATCTTCAGGCAACATCTGGCCCAGGGCCATACATTTTCAACCTGAATCCTACAAGGATTCTCATCAATCAAAATCCCTGCTCTTTTTGCAGAAATGGGCGCCTCTTAGGGGTCTGTGCCAGTGTGGACAACTGCCGATTATTTGTTGGGGGCATCCCAAAAACCAAAAAGAGAGAAGAAATCTTATCGGAGATGAAAAAGGTTACTGAAGGTGTTGTCGATGTCATCGTCTACCCAAGCGCTGCAGATAAAACCAAAAATCGAGGCTTTGCCTTTGTGGAGTATGAGAGTCATCGAGCGGCTGCCATGGCAAGGAGGAAACTGCTACCAGGTTAGCAATACCCTCCTCAAAGATGAGATTTCTCTGCTCTATCCTGCCCGCCTCCACAAAGAAAATAAGCATTTTTAATTTTTTTGGCTCTCTATCTTTCATTGTGTTGCATTTAAAATTTTTTTATCCTTCTTCACTATCTCACAGTTGATTCCATTCCCTGAAGTTTTCACAGACTCAGTTTTGAAAAATATTCATTCTGTGCATTGAGGGTAATTTACATGCACTAAAGAAACCCAGAACTTTAAGTGACAGCAATCCTATGATGAATAAAGAGTCTTCTTAAAATTAAGTATATCAATCACAGTTACTTTTGTGTATAGATTTTGTTATCAGGCTTATTAGAATTAGGGTATATTCTCCATTACAATGTAGAAATAAAAACCTCAAGTGATGCATTATTCCAATGACAACTAGGTGACATACTTTCATTATGACTCCCTGTTGTCTAATAATTTCTGTCTAATTTGAGAGAAGAGACATAAAAGCTCTCCTTAGAAAGGCACCTTTATTTGTTAGTTATTACAACCACAGGATAGATCCCATTTGGTGAATAAGTATCAAATTCTCTATCCACCCCAACACTGCCTCGGTCAGATCAACTTAGGAAAGTTGTTTAGGCTTCTTGACTCATTCTACAACATTCACTACAACTTACACAGGTTTTTAAATGAATACTAAAATAAGAAGATTTCAAGAATAACAGACTGGACATATTGGAATGAACTTTTCTCATGAAAATCATGAGAGAGCCACCAGAATTCAAAACAAAACCACCACAACAAAGACGTCTACATTCATGTTGCCTTTGTACACACTCTTCAAAACAAACCAATACTAGATCAGCCCCCTAGATATCTTCAAAACTACGAGACAGCTTCTAGCTTGGGGAAGATCTTTCAATGATATCTTCATGAAGGCAACTTAAAGTGAAAAAAAAAGGAGACAGTTCCAAAGATTGCTGAATCTTTTACAGAAGTAGATATTTTTAATGTTAAGTCTTTCATTCACAACTTCTTCACTCTTCACTGGCCAGCAGTCAAGTCATCAAAATCACAGGTCCATAGACAGATTCACTAACACTCCTCATAGGGGTATACTTTTTGGTGACCTGGAAGTAATATTTTGCTATCTACTTCAATTCTTCTTTCTTCTTCAACATCGACAACTCTACCACTGAAAAGTCTTTTGTATCCATCCTGTTCTCAGGCCACCACTGAAGTATAAACACACATATTCTAAACCTTATGTAATTTTTTTCAAGATCTAATTATTCTCCCAGCTCTGCTTTCTCTTCCATGTGCCCCACCCTCCGACTTCTCTATCCTGAACATTACCACCAGATTAATGTTTCCAAAATATCCTATTATCCTTTCAATACCTTCTTGCAAACAGTAGGAATTCAATCTCAGGAATTCAATCTCTATCTATAGACTGAATGATGTCTGTCACTAACTGGCCAGTTCAAAAACATTCATAACTTCTTGTTGTGTATAAGAACTAAGTATACGATTTCATTATTCAAGACCTTTTATTCATTTCCTGGTCATTTATGACCACATTTGCTACCTTCTATTTCCCAATAAAAACTCTTCCTTCTATCTGGACAGACAACGCAATGACCTAGACACTTCCATGCTTATGTCTGTCTCCTTTATTCCTAATGCTATATCCTCTACTAGGAATACCTGCCCCTCCTTCACTTGTGACATTCACCCCAGTTCAGCCAGCACCTTCTTGAGAAACCTGCCTCCAGTATTCCAGCCCGAATTAGTTACTTTCCTCCCTCAATGTAGGAAGCCATTCATTATCTGTAAAAACAGATATGTGAAATAATTTTGGGTGTGGGGGAGTAGGACAGTGAAAGAGGCTCCAAAACAGGTGAAAGACAGTTTCCAGGGTCAAGACAATCCAGTAATCCCAGAGAAGCTCAACCTCCTGAAAGCTTCCCCATCTCTTCAAAGAGAATGGCACATCGGCCCACTAAAGGAACTTCTTTATGTAAGTCAAGCTGACTAGGCTGGCCAGGGCCTATCAGATAAGCTTAGGAATTCTCAAGCACAGTCCTGACTTTTCCTTGTGAATTCTCTGTCCAGGATATACCATAGGGAGGCTACCTCCCCTCCCCATCCACTACTCATATTCACCACGATCCAATGCAACCCCCCTTACCTATGGCCCTTTAAGCCAGTCTCAGGTGGAATTCATTCAGCTGGATTTTAGTCAGCAACTAACTCATCAGCAAACTAACAAGATGAGGCACAGTGGTGAGTAAGCCAGCCAGAGCAAACTCCTTCGCCTCTAATGAGATCTCAGAACAAAACCTATCACCCATTTGGATCACTCTACCGGTTACCCCATTGCAGACTCACCCACGACAAAGGAATTCTGTAATTGCCAACCCTTTGAGAAGGTAGTTTAAAAGAACAAGGAGACTGTTGAGAAAAAATGATAAGTGAAGACAACAAGAAACTTTTCTTTCTTAATTGACCCAGACTTGGAGACAGAGACAATGGTTGTCTAAAGGGATGTAACTGCTCCTCAGCCAGTTACCTCCTCTCTAAACAGTGGTAGTTCCCCCTTGACAAATCTCACCTTTACTGAGCTCTTTACAGGACGAAGTTGCTGCATCCCACTCAGAAACTAGAAAGGCATTCTAAGAATGCTCTGAAGAAAAGTCCTGGCAGTGATTCTCAACGTCAGGCTGCATCAGCATCACCTGGAGGGCTTGTTCTAGCACAGATTGCTAGATCTCACCACTAGAGTTCTTGATTCAGTAGGTCTGGTGTCAGGCCAGGTAATTTGCATTTACAACAAGCTCCCAGGATGCTGCTGCTCCCAGGACTGCACATTTGAAAACCCATGATTTGAATCAATGATTTTCCATCCTAGGCTGCACATTGGAATTATCTGATGTTTTCAAACAATATTAGTACCCATGTCAGTCTCTAATCAATTGAATCTGCATCACTGGAATATAAAGTTACGGAACTGGTGTTTTAAGTTTTCCAGATGATTCTATTCTTCAGTCAAATTGTGTGATTCACGGCTAAATCTATTAGCTAATGATACTGGGTATTCATCTTCATGGCATGTAAATAGGAATACCTGGGAATCACTCAGTCAGTAAATATTTATTAAGCATCTAGAACATATATTGCTCCCTTCTGAATGACATGAGAGATTATAAAAAAAAAAAAAAAGATAGTACCTAACCATTGCACTCGAAGAGTGCATATTCTGAGAAAACCATACATACATAAAAACAGGAAAAATTATTAAGAGGAGAGTGTATTGTTGAATCATCATTTAAAAGTTATTAAGTCTTATCTGCATCATCTTTTCTTGACCTCACAACAATAGTAGGTTGTAGATAAGGAAACTGATGTTAGAAAGGATATGTTTTCTAGCCAGGATCATTGTTCTGACATTTGAACTTGTCTTACTTCAAGTTTGTGTTCTCAAATCACGCTGTAACACTCACTTTCACCAGAGGCCTTCACAAGGATATTGGTGGAAATCACTGCTTCCTATATTTACTCTCATGTCTGTTCTCTTAGCCTTATGCAGCAGTTCATGGTCCTAGTTTCTGAGAAGACTAAAGCTAGAGCAGTAGTACTCAACTGTAGCTGCATTTTAGAATTAACTAAGCTACTTGTAAAACTCCTGAGATCCAGCCCACTTATATCAGAATTGGGAAGGGCAGTCCGGAGGTCAGTAATGAACTGGTAAATCTTTAACAGCCAGCTCCTAGAGAAAAAAACTAAAGGCCTGATTTGTGGCATTCGCCAATTTCCATGGTATTAACACTCCCACTGTGGCTGATTTCAAGTTACCAATGTGGCTTTAACTGGCTCATAAAATTCTGATACTTTCTTTGTCTATTTATCTGTTGATGAACATTTAGGTTGATTCTATACCATGGTAATTGTGAATAATGCTTCCATAAACATGGGAATTCAGGTATCTCTTTAACATAATGATTTCATTTGGGGAGAATATATACCCAGTATGGTGACTGCAGGATCATATGGTAGCTCTATTTTTATTTTTTTGAGGAACCTGCATATTATTTTCCATAGTGGCTGTACCAATTTACATTCCCATCAACAGTATGCAAGTATTCTCATTTCTCCAAATCCTTGAAAACATTATCTTTGATCTTTTTCATAGTGGCCATTCTACCAGGTGTGAGGTGATAACTCATTTTAGTTTTGATTTATATTTTCCTGATTAGGGATGTTGAGCATTTTTTCATATACCTGTTGGCCATTTATATTTCTTCTTTTGAGATATGTCTATTCAAATCCATTGACCTTTTTTTTAATTTTTGAGACAGAGTTTCACTCTTATTGCCCAGGCTAGAGTGCAATGGCATGATATTGGCTCACTGCAACCTCTGCCTCCCGGGTTCAAGTGATTTTCCTGCCTCAGCCTCCTGAGTAGCTGGGATTACAGGTATGCACCACCACACCTGGCTAATTTTGTGTTTTTAGTAGAGATGGGGTTTCTCCATGTTGGCCAGGCTGGTGTTGAACTCCTGACCTCAGATGATCCACTGGCCTTGGCCTCCCAAAGTGGTGGGATTACAGGCATGAGCCACCACACCTGGCCTTTTGCCCATTTTTAATTCGGTTATTTGTTTTCCTACTATTGATTGTTTGAGTTATTTATACATTTGGGATATTAACTCCTTATCGAATGTATGCTTTGTAAATATTTTTTCCCATTCCTTAGGTTATCCCTTTCCTCCATTGATTGTTTCCTTTGCTGTGCAGAAACTTCAGTTTGATACAATCCCATTCATCTATTTTTGCTTTTGTTGTCTGTGCTTTGGGGGTTATAGCCGAGAAATAATTGCCCAGACCAACGTCAAGAAATTTTCCCTTATTGTTTCTTTCTAGTAGTTTTACTGTTTCACGTCTTACATTTAAATCTTTATTCCATTTTAACTAGGCTTATGTGTATGTTGTAAGATAAGGGTCCCATTTCATTCTTCTGCATATGGATATCCAATTTTCCTTACATCATTTGTTGAAGAGGCTGTTCCTTCACCATTGTGTGTTCTTGGCATCTTTGCAAAGATCAGTTGACCTTAAGTGTGTGGATTTATTTCTGGACTCTATTTTGTTTCACTGGCCTAAATGTCTGTTTTTATGCCAGTATCATACTCTTTTGATTACTATAGCTTTGTAGTATATTTTGAAATCAAGTAGCGTGATGACCCCAGCTTTGTTCTTTTGGTTCAGATTTCTTTGACTAAGGTCTTTTGTGGCCCCATACAAATTTTAGAATCATATTTTCTGTTTCTGTGAAAAACATCACTGGATTTTCGATAGAGATTCCATGGAATCTGTAGATTGCTCTGGGTAGCATGGACCTTTTAACAATAATAATGCCTCCAATCCATGAACATAGGCTATTTTTCCATTTATTTGTTTCTTCTTTGATTTTTTATCAATATTTTATAGTTTTAAGTATACAGATCTTTCATCTTGTTGGTTAAATTTATTTCTACGTATTTTTGTGGGGGGGGATGGTATTATAAATGAGACTGTTTTCTTTATTTCTTTTTCAGTTTTCTTGATTTCTTGTTGTTAGTGTATAGAAAGTCTACTTATTTATGTATGTTAGTTTTGTATTTTACAGCTGTACTGAGCTTATTAGTTACAATGGAATATTATTCAGTATTTACAAAGAAGGAAATTCTGTCATTTGCAACAACATGGGTGAACCTGGAGCACATTATATTAAGTGAAATAAGCCAGACACAGAAAGACAAATATTGCATAATCTCACTTATATGTGGAATCTAAAAAGTTGAATTCATATAAGCACAGTGTTGAATGGTGGTTACCAGGGCTGGAGGCAGAGGTATGGAGAGATATTGGTCAAATGATACAAAGTTTCCATTAAAATGAATAATCTCTGGAAATCTATTGTATAATATGACTATAGTTAATGTATTTGTATACTCAAAAATTGCTAAGGGAGTAGATCTTAAATATTATCACCACAAAAAAAAGTATGTGAGGTGATAGATATGTTAATTACCTTCATTTAATCATTTTACAATGTATACATGTATCAAAACATCATGTTGTATACCATAAATAGATGCAATTTTGATTAATCATACCTTTAAAAAGCTTGGAAGGAAAAATGCAAAAATAATCTATTTTTGCAAGTAGAGAAGAACTGGCTCTAGTACATCATTGGGTGGAATCCAGGTTTCATATTTTTTAAACCTCACCCAATATGGGGCCAAGGATGATCTTGGCCAAAACCAGAGTTACATGGGAGCCTTGGGGATCTTGGGGATCTTGGGATAATACAAACAAAAAAAGTCCAAGGTAAAGCATAAAAGGGGAAGGGAAGAGAGTAATGAAGAAAACTATCCCCTGGAATGCAATACAGAACAAGATGGTCACAGCTAGGGTAACAAGAGCCAGCTTCTCTAAGGTCAGTTATCTCTTAAGACATGCCTGTTCTTCATTTGGGTTTTAGAATGCCAATGCCACGGACACTTTTATTGACTGCTTTTCAAGGAATATAAAGATGCATTCTTATTGAAAATAATTGCTTCCCACGTGTAGTAATTAAACAAATAAACCCTTACCAATACTGAGAATTCCTGACTTTGTTCTCTTAAGCTTTGTATTGCTTACGGGATAAAGTTTATTCCCAAACAATGAATAAAAAACAAACTAGATTTCCAATCAAGTTTAGAACTTGGGTTGACTCTCACTCCCCTCTCATCACTTCAACAAGATCTGCACTGTGTAGGAGCACAGGAGCAGAGTCACCAAAAACCAAACCAAAACAACAACAAAAAGAGGGGGAGGCAGTTAAGTAGAACAGATCTGGGAAAGATATCCTCTCTAAAGCTCATTTCCCATTCTGTAAAATTGGGAGTCATTCACTTCCCCACAGGGTTACTGCGAGAAGGAACTGAGCTAGCACATGAAAAACAGATGGTACAGTACAAGACACTCAATAAAATGTGTTTATAGTAATACAAAAATATATGTAGCCATGGAGAACAACTACCCTTTTCAGAAGAGTTAAATTTTTCATCAAAGACTCTTCCATTGCTTGTCATCTGTCTTCTTAATTAGGATTTTTTTTTTAAAAATGTCTCCAGATTCTAGATTTATTCATGTTGTGAAAGAGGATTAAGAGGGAACACAGCTGGTCTAAGCCTTGACCAAGTGTGAGGGACAGAAAACAAGCTAAGGATGCCTGAGCCCCACCCACCTTTGCCGAAACACCATTTTTTGAATATCTCAATTGTGGTACCTAGCCTAATTAACAACACAGATTCAAACAGCAGTAAATACTCTTCCTAGTAACCTTCTCAATGTTCTGTGGAGTCAGACTCTATATCTGGGCCCTAAATCCATACTTTTCCTTTCTCCCTTTTGCTATCTTACCTTAAGTGACTACCTTCATCCAATGAGTGCTGTTGTGAGAGCCAAATGTGCCCTCTGCTGCCTCATTTCTGTTCAACCTCAAACCGCATCCTGGTTACCTTTATATAATCAATAGTTACAACAAGTCACTGGTCACACAGAACTCCCTTCTAGTCAGTTACTCCATTTATTTGGAATGTCTCTTAAGATCAATACTCACCAATATTAATGGTCTTCTTGCTCATTCAAGACCTCAAGGGTCAGGCCAATTTAAAAGACCATTGGTATAAACTGAGATGATGTTGTCCTGATTTCTACATAATTCATCATAATTGTGATCATTTTCAACAGGAAGAATTCAGTTATGGGGACATCCTATTGCAGTAGACTGGGCAGAGCCAGAAGTAGAAGTTGATGAAGATACAATGTCTTCAGTGAAAATCCTATATGTAAGAAATCTTATGCTGTCTACCTCTGAAGAGATGATTGAAAAGGAATTCAACAATATCAAACCAGGTAGGATATATATACAAGATTAGTTTTTCAAAACATTCTTTAAAAGCACCTATGCTTGAGATGACTTCCCATAACATCAAGTAGAAATGCTTTTATTTAGCTCATCCCATAATTGCATGCAAACCTCTCAAACTATGTTGCTAACTTTGGATTAGAAAATCAAGCCATACGGTCCTATAATATTTATCAATATTATAATTTTATATTTATCTATGTGATTATTTAATGAATACCTATTTTCTTCACTAAACTATAAATTTCAAGAGTTTTTTTTCCCCTCTTATTGTTTCCTCCTTCCTCAGACATTTAAGCTCTGGGGTACAATGATTGCTCAATAAATATTGACTGTAATAAAGAATGCATGCCATAACTACACGTCTGACGCAGGGTTTCTCAGCCTCACCACTGTTGATATTTGGAACAGATCATTCTTGGCTGTAGGGGTCTGTCCAGTGGACTGTAGGATGCTTAGCAGCATCCCAGGCCCGTCCCTGTGAGATACCGGTAGCAACCTCCAAGATGTAATAATCAAAAATGCCTTCAGACATTGCAAAATATACTCTATGGGTGGGCAAAATGGCCCCCAGTCTAGAACCACCGGCCTAATGGAATACACTTGTGACGTAAGTAAAAAGGTGACAATCCTAGGAACCTCGTTTAAATGAAGAGGAAGGGAAAGGAATAGAGGGAAGGTGGAAGGGGATAGTTAGTTGCTACTCATCTTGCCAATATTTTTCAGTATCAATTCTAAGCCATCAGATTGACTCCCCATCTCTTTCTTCTCCGTACAGGAGCTACAACACTGAGAGAGGTAGAGCATTTCAAGAAACAATGTGCAAATTACCATTTCCCAAAAACAGTTCAGAACATTAATTCTACAATCTTTTGGTAGATGTTACTGATAAACGGGCTGCATGGTCAAATAAGCTTGTAAACACCAGATTCTGCAAAATTAAATTAATTTCTTCATTATGGAACTTATCAAAGTCTTTAGCCTTCTGACATGCTTTGAAATGCTCCAAGATACAGAAAGCTTCATTTTTCAATTTTCTGAAACATGACTGCTCTTTTTTGGTATATCATCTTGTGGGATTACTGTGTCTTTAAACATACTCTGGGCAGTAGTGGCTTAGGGTTATCATAGTAGTAATATCCTTTCACAACTGAGAATGTCCCAGCCTCCTGGCAAATTCTCTAGGTTGTTAATAAGCATAGGCCATGGTACTGTCATGTTAAAGCTGCCTGAGAATATTCACTTACACATACTCACATTGTCTGTTTCCAACTCTGGGTACTATTTCAGATAGAACAGAATGATAAGCTGATGATTTGCTCTGAAGGATATTCAGTAAGGATGTCACTGCTCCATTTTGCAAGACTCACCAAGGATCTTTCTCCAGCCTCAAGAACTCTGCCTTCCCTGAAATATTAGTGTGATGGTGTGGCTCCACACCAACAGCTGTGAATCCATGACTAAGCTAGAAACTGCAAACGACGGACTACCTTACTGTGTGCCAAGCATTGCAGTGGGCACTTTCACAGCATGTGTCATTTATTCATCACAACTCTATAATACAGGTTGCTTTATGCATTCTATTACTTTATAGATAAGAAAACCAGGACCCAGAGTAGTTAAGTGGTTTGCCCAGGGTCACACAGCTAGCAGGTGGCAGATCCTGGATTTGAACTCGAATCTGGTAAAGGACATGTTCTTAAAAACTTTAATACTCTCATGCCCAATCTTTATTCCATTCACTCACTCATTCATTCAACTGTCTTTCCTTCAGTAGCTCCTATGTGTGAGGCACTGTGGAAGGAACCAACAAGTATGATGTGTGCGTGGAAAAAGTTTAAGAAATTCCAGAAAAAAATACATCTTAGACAGACTACTCTTGTAGTGAAGAGAAGATTTGTGTTTTGAAGTGACAATTAAGCTGAGATCTGAATGTTGATGCAGTTGTAGGCATAGGAACCATAATGTGTGTATAAATATTGCTCACTATTCTCCCCTCATTGCATGTTGACTTTCTACCTTCCCAGAGTGAATAAGACTTCTTATTTTTATCTAATTAAAACAGCACCCTTTTTTTTGCCAAGGGCTAGAATGAGAAACTACTAAAAGGCTGCTTCCTTTCCTAGGCCCTGGTCATTAGCTTTCCCAGTCTGTGTATTGGCATATAGTGAAGAGATATGTGTGCCCCGATCCTACTAATTATCATGAAAATAATGAATGTCACATATCTCTCTGTTGCTTGCTCTCTCACTTTCTCTTTCTTCTTGGGACTAAAGTGTGTCCAGAGATTTCAGGTCATAGTCTGCAGCTGGTGGCACAACTCTCAGTGCTATATAATGATGTGTGGCTTGTTCTTCCTGGCCCTCTGCAAAAAAAATATGAGTTGCTGAAGGTGAACAACTAGCAGACATCTGCTGCATTGAGAGGGAAAAGTCAGAGCTAACTAGTTTGTTTTATCTTGGAAAGTACGTACTGTGCCAAGGCTATACTTACCTAGAAAAATTTATAGAAAGAAACAGGAAAATGACTCTTTAAAAATTCCATTTAAAGTTTAGGTCCCTCAGAGGAACCTACATATTACCTCAAAATATTTGACCATGTATCATTTTAACCATGATGAACTTGAATAATACTATATTGCCACTCAGAGACACAAATGATAATTAGAACAAAAATTGGGATCTGAAGATGGTTTGTTCTTCCCCACTGTAGCCTTAGGGTATCTACTGAATTTCCAATTATAGTCATTCTACAAAATCTGATCTTCCTACAAGAGTTTGGCAGTATTAGAATCACCTGAAGTGCATGTTAAATCGCTGATTGCATGGCCCATGATGGGTAGGCTCAAGGATTTCCATTTCTATTAAGCTTCCAGACAAAGCTGATTCTGCTGGTCAGGGGACCACACTTGGGGAACCATGACCCTCTGATAACATTTCCTTTGGCATACAGATGTATTTCTCCTCAGGTTTATGTGTTGCTGACAAGTTGATAATAAACACATCAATAATTTTTCAATTTCTTGCATCATGATTTCAGAGGATCTTTTTCTTCTTTGCTAATGGATGATTGAGTAATAATGATCATTCATATTCTATGGACTCACCCTCTGCCAAATGAGGATCAATTACTAAACAAACTCCTATGCACTAAAGAAGAAACGTATTAAAATAAGCCATGTGGTGAATACTATTGTAGAGAAAACCAACTTTTATCACACAAACTCTAACTTTTTAACTTGTCTGTTTTATGAGACTAAATTTTTAAATATCAAATTTTCCAAAACCAGATGCATCTGGAAATTATCCAACAGCGTAAGATAATTTGAAATACCTGCAAACAGAATTTCAGAAAATCTAAATTCATTATTATCTGAAATGCCACCTAACTGGTGTAGATGACAGAAGTTGGGGTGTGAATTAACTGATAATATTCCCTTATTCCATGTGTATTTATAGAGTAACTCCTGTGTCCAAGGCAGTAGGCAGGAACCAGGTGAAGATGATACCACAAAGTCTCTGAAGCAGGTCCTCTTCTCAGGGAGATAACAGACCAGGGAGTCTAGGTGGCGAATGACATTGAAATATGAACTGAGCAAAGACTGGAAAGGTGAAGGTCATCATTGGCCAACGTCTTTCCTCTCAATTACAAAAACGAGTCATGTGATTGAGTCATGATCATCACCCCATGTGACACTGAAAGGAATGAAGAGACTATATTGTATATTCAGTTAATTATACGTCCCATGCTTCATGGTCTCAGAGAGCTTTATTTATCCTTAGCCTGGCCAGATAATTTTGCTCTGTATAACCACTGCCATAAGAAGTCAAGGGTTGAATGTTGAAGGGAGTGTAAAGAGAAGTATCACAATGTCTTTAAATTGTCCGTATGTTACAGGTTCACTATTATTCCACAGGAAGATAATTCTTAGTCATTGAACCATGTGGGGGAGTAAAAACTCTAATTACCTTTGTTACCTTGAATCTAAGAGGATAATGAAACTTTGATAGGGACAGCAAGGACTTCCCCATCTTCTTTTCCCTGGAATAATGTCGCATCCTATGTTGCCTCCCTAGACTCTCAAAGTACACCCGAGTGAGTGTAGGGTAAGAGAAGATAACCGGCATGCTAAACTACAGTGGTTAAACACATTTCCACCTTACCTTCACTCTAAGCAAAAGGTCTACTTTTAAAATTGAGTAAGCAACAACATTTTAAAAATACAACATCCAACTATCTCGGTACAACTATCTTTTTCATTTTTATATGTTGCTATCATGTTCAGCAGTTCCTTTACATAAAAATAGATGGTTTGTTTGGGTTTTCTACACAAATCACATAAATAAATTTTGCAAATATTTGTAAAATGCCGAATACATCAATTACAATATGAAAATCCCCTTCATTCTTCCCAACTTTTCTCCCCATTCCTGAAGTAATCCCTGTTAAGAGTTTGGTCTCTATCTTTTCAGTTTGCTTTCTGTATGAGTGTATTTAAATTTTGTGCATATATATAGTTTTGGATTATTAAAAACACAAACGCCATAATATTGTACTTACTATTTTATAACTTTTTAAAACTTAACAATAGATCTTGGGCCAGGTATGGTGGCTCATGCCTGTAATCCCAATACTTTGGGAGGCCGAGGTGGGCAGATTACCTGAGGTCTGGAGTTCAAGACCAGCCTGATCAACATGGTGAAACTCCTTCTCTACTAAAAATACAAAATTAGCCAGGCACATGGTGGCACATGCCTGTAATCCCAGCTACTAGGGAGGCTGAGACAGAAGAATCGCTTGAACCAGGGAGGCGGAGGTTGCAGTGAGCTGAGATCATGCCATTGCACTCTAGCCTGGGCAACAAGAGCAAAACTCTGTCTGAAAAAATATATATAGAGGTCTTTAATCTTCCCGTGTAATCACATACAGGTCTATTTTCTTTATAGACTCCTTGGTTTTGGTATAAATGTAGCAGATTTAATCACTCATGAAAATAGACATTAAATTGTTTTATTTTTGCTCTTTCAACAGTATTGTAATTGATATCCTTACGCATGATCCTTGTACATGTGTGTGAGTGTTTCTGTATGAGACATTCCTCAAAGTAGAGTAGTAGATATTTACATTGTTTCCAGTCTTTAGCTATCATGACAGTAAGGCAGGCAACTTACCTTGGTTCCCAGATGTTCTTTCGGAAACAACTTTCTTTTTCTCCTTTTTGCTTTTCTATTTAAAGATTAATGGATAAGGATATAGGGAATACAGTTGTAGTTCCTCTCTGTGTGGACTCTAAATCTCAGTTACCTTGTCAGAATCGTAGTTACCTAATATTTAAGTTTTAAAAAGTAAATTAAAGTTAATTACATAAGACAAAAGAGATAACGACATTTTGCTGGCATGAAAAGCGTAAAACTTAAAAAAGTAATCAGCTAAATATATATTTATAAAATGATCAATAATTGAGTTCAACTCAACAAATATTTTACCATGCAAAAGGTACTATATTTTACATTACATAAGATGCAGAGAAAGATGGAATTCCCACCCTTAGAGACCTTATAAACTAGGAAGTGGAAAGCACAAATCCATAACAAATTATAATAAGTCAGAATATAAATTTTATTTTTAAAACTGCAAAAAAAAATCTTCAGTTGAATGTTCTTGATGAGATCCTTTCTTAAATATGAGATAGCCATGAAAAAATCCAATATTCTTTGCAGCTAGGTGCTAAAATATATCACTTTCAGGGCTCTCTTAAGTTTGTTAATGGGGCAACCTTCACTCTATTTTACAGGTGCTGTGGAGAGGGTGAAGAAAATTCGAGACTATGCTTTTGTGCACTTCAGTAACCGAGAAGATGCAGTTGAGGCTATGAAAGCTTTAAATGGCAAGGTAAGGTAGAACAAAGAAAAAAATATGCAGATTCCATCCAAATTTGATGTGGACATTACATTCAAAAGCACAGTCCTGCAAGTCTGTCTCACTCCAGCCTTCTCTGACATGGCTGCCTCAGTCCATTTAAGAAGTACTAAAGAGAAATGATGGAAAATACAACGGAAATTGGAGATATACCTAATATATCCAACTTTAGCTCTATTTATTTTCTAATTTGGACAAGGCACTGACACTCAATTTCCATGGAAAGAGGAGATTGAAGTAGATTATTTCAAGGTGTTTTTCACAATTCCAGTTTTCTCTCATTACTTCAAAGAGATTATCATCATTTTATTGCAGTATTTTAGAAGCCAATGAATTAAAAACATGTCAAGATAGCTGTTATTCTGCCTTCATAGTTTGATCTTCCACTTGGAAAGCTTAGAGTCTTTCACTTTGCCAAGAGTAGGGTCTGGGGAAGCTTCTATATCCTCACTACTGAGTTGTATACAGAAGCCAATATAATATTTATATATCAAGCCAATAAACATTTAAAACCTTCTGTAGACAAAAAACACAAACACATGCAAAGTACAGTCAAGTAAATATCATAAAAAGAGATCAACGTGGTGAGCAAGTTCAAAGGAAGAAGTGGGCGATAAAGAATAAAACATCTTCATGGATATGAGGAGATAATATTTAAAAGAAGCCATGAAAATTGGGTATAATTTCAAAAATCAAAATATGGAAAGACAGGCAGTCTTAGACAGAGGCACAGAATTTGAGAAGTGCAAGACAAGATTGGAGAACAGGAAAATGTGGAGTAACTTGGTTGGAACATAATGCACATGGGACTGTTTTACCTATCGGATCTGGCATTAGCCAGGGTCCCAAAAGAAAACAGAGCAGAGAGCAGGCTGGAGCTGGTAGGTGGTGAACTCCATAGGGAGTGGATCCAGATGGCAAAGGGAGGATCTCTTAGCCTAGGCCCTTCAGACACTGTGAAGCCTCTTGCATATTAGCTCCTCAGGGGCCCACTCAAACTCAAAAATGTTTGAGTGCTGGAGGGTGGGGTGGAGAATATATTCACTCTGAAATACAAAAACGACAACTGCAAAGCAAAAACTAATGCATAGTTAAATACATGTCTATAAAGAAAAACATTATTTCATCTTCATTGATCATCACATTTAATATCATAAAAGCGTTATCACTTGGAAAACAATCTATAAGTTAGATTTTCTCTATATGGAAACATTCCTGAGTATACACGATGATTGCTGGGAAGGAACAGCCATCACAAATTAAATGCCAATAATTACATTGGAACAATTACAATGGAAACATATTCAAATTATTCCCAATTTTTGCAGCTAGATATTTTTATAGTAATATTTACACATATTATTTAGTTAAATATATATTTAATATTATATTTGACTATAATGTTGTATGGAAAAATCTAAAGTAAGTTTTCCTAGGAACTATGGTTTTTGAGCATATATATAGAAATTTATATTTAATTTATTAGATGAGGTGAGATCTTGAATTTTTCTGTGCAGTAATTATCACATTTCCAATTTAGGAAAATTCGCCTAGTAAGAATTGACTTTTTAATACAGGTGAGAGAAACATGTCATAGAAACTAGTTATAAAGCTATTATAGTCACCCAAATGGGACAAAATAAGGTCTTGAACTTAGGTAGCAATGGAATGCAGGAGACAACCATATACAGAACAGTAGGGGTAAATTCAAAGGACCCAGGGCAGAGCAAGATGGCCTAATAGGAACAGCTCCAGTCTCCAACTCCCGGCACGAGCGACACAGAAGACTGGTGATTTCTGCATTTTCAACTGAGGTACTGGGGTCATCTCACTGGGGAGTGCCGGA
>NW_012114899.1:1293437-1367503 GCF_000951035.1 Colobus angolensis palliatus | reverse complement strand
CCTTTGGATTTTTGAGTTGTAAGATGTTGTAATGTATTCTGGATTATAAATTCTTACTGACTGTTTGACATACAAAAAAAAAAAAAAAAAAAAAACAAAGGACCCAGGAACTGATTGGAGATAGCAGTGAAAACAAAGGAGAAGTCATTATAAGTTTCCAATATGGTAGGTTGTTATGAAAGTCAGGAAGGGAAGCCTATTCAGAGAGAAAAATAATGAATTGAGCTTCAGAATGATTATTCATTTATTCCAAGTGTGTGAAGTGAAATAAATTTTACTAAGTTTGGGCTATACAGATTAATAAGATGTTGTCCTAGCTCTTGAAATATCTAAACTAAATAACTAAAATACAATATTGAGTTTAAAATGCTTTTGGATGGACAGAGGAAGGCAGAACAAAATTTATTACAACAAGAAATCTGAATTTGCAGCAAAGAATCATTCCATGCAAAATGTATCTTGATATGGAAGTGCCTATAAGCAGAGACCTATTTGAGTCATCTTCCTCAAGACCAGACTGAAGATATAAATAATCTTATACCCAAGGTCCTCCCCTATTTTCAGTATGCCAGTTCTATTTTTTCTAATTACATCAACATCAATATAAGATTGTTGAATATCAGCTGGATTCTATCAGAGTATTCCATCTAACTTATTTGACAGTGGCTCCTGCTACTAAAAAGTAAGATAAATACATAATACTGGAGACAAACCGACCCATACGCTGAACAAAATGGTCAGGATGATCATGAAGCACAAGCTTTGTCCAGCAGACTTCGATAATCCAGAAACCACTGAGTCACTGTTGAAATCAGAGGGTAAGGGTGCACACTCAGCTGCTGTGAATGTCAATTTCTGTAGAAACACTTTAAATAAAAGTGTTCTGTACATAAAACAGAGGATCATCACATTCTTATTTAAAAAAAAGCCACAAATGCTTTCTGACAATACTTTGTTCCTTTGATAATAAATACATCAATCTATCAAGAATTTGTTGAGAGCCATGTTTGTTTCTTGTGTAGGTAAGCAATACATAGAAGTTAGTAGCACATGTAGATCTACATACATTAATTATCTTTGACATCTGGAGCTGTTCACACTCTCAAAATTTGTGTCAATAATTTTTGAGGACAAGTTTTAAGCGGTGCATGATCTGAGAACCTCAATACTACTCTCACTCCCAACTACTCCTGACCACTGTCATCCCTGTTTATTAGTTCCCAACTGTTCGGCAGATCAAAAGGTGGCTTCACAAGGAAGAACCTGTGGCAGGCAATGCAACAGCCTCCCAGATTCCTCTTCCTTTGGTAGAGCCACAGTATGCCTCTCTTCTCCTGTGAAAACTTACTTGTGCGGCTGATCTAAGGAGCAAGGCAGTTAGTAGGCTATCAGCTGGAAGGGCCTGATTTGGCTGCCCATGCTAAATGCTAATAATTGATAAGATTTCATTATTGGTTTCCTTTCACCTTCATCTTATTGTGCTAGGTAATGGAGATTTTATACCATCCATGACAAAACTAAATTTTATTGTAGTTATATAATTATATAGATATATAATTTAAAACACATATATGACCTAATAAAAATATTAAATAAGTTTCTGTCTCAGTGACTGTAACCAGATTATAAATTTATAATGAATACGTCAATGGACACCGGCCAATATGTCACTGTCAAACCTGTTGGCATCTTATGCATCTTACCAACAAAATGGCTCAGAAAAAATTCAACTGGCATACAAACACAAACCTATAAAATGACAAGATACAATCAATAAACCTACAGCAAATAGTCTAACACTTAGAAGGAATCATGTTATTAGGGCTCAGCCACACTTGGTCATCTTCATATCATCTCATGCTGATTTTTCTTCGCTCTCTATAACAGGTGCTGGACGGTTCCCCCATTGAAGTCACCCTAGCAAAACCAGTGGACAAGGACAGTTATGTTAGGTACACCCGAGGCACAGGTGGAAGGGGCACCATGTTGCAAGGAGAGTATACCTACTCTTTGGGCCAAGTTTATGATCCCACCACAACCTACCTTGGAGCTCCTGTCTTCTATGCTCCCCAGGCTTATGCAGCAATTCCCAGTCTTCATTTCCCAGCCACCAAAGGACATCTCAACAACAGAGCCATTATCCGAGCCCCTTCTATTAGAGGTAACTCCAGTCAGATCTTGCTTTAGAGTAATCCCAAGATTTCAAATGACTCAAATTTCAGTAGCCTTAGATACATTGGATGGGTCCACTGGGAGAAAAGCACTGAAAATGTTTTTTATTAAAAATCAAGTATTATATCAATAGTTTTCCTTCAATAGGAGCCTTTTTTCACATTACAACTGGTTATTGAAAAAACGTGGTCAGAACATTGTGCAAATGAGCCTAGTGCACAGATTCAAACTTTACATGGGTCCATAAAATTTGTACAAACTAAAACCTAGTTCTGTAATTGTTAGCTTCTTCTGTATCACTTGTCCACCATTGTGCAGTCATCTGTGGCTCATTACAACACTTCTGTAATAGACTAGTATAGTCCAGTGAAAACCAATTACCTCAAATAGCAAAACCCATGTGTATTTGATGGTGACTCAGTGGCATTGTCTTAATATACAAATCACAAATTATTACAAATATAATCTAACAGACACATGAGAGGTTCTCATCTGATGTCCTCCAAGAAATATGTGTTATACTTTCTTAAAAGCTAAATTGTTAAGGAAAGTGCTATATTTCTTTAGTACATGGAGAACTAAATAAACACCAAATAGAAAAAACCCTCAATCAGACTGCTAATAACACAATAAACATTTCACATTTGAATCCTGTAAGAATTCAAAATGTTTGAGTAGTTTTTCAAGCTCCATTTCTTCAAGGAAACTAGAAGATAAAGAAAGCCTTTATTTTATTTCCAAGCAACTAGCTTGTCCCTGCCTTTTTGGCTCCTTCAGATTAGTTTTTCTAGGATATGGCTAATGCCAACTGAATCCCAGTTCTGTCCTCTAAATACGACATGAATCTGGGCAATTCGATAAATAAACTGTGTATTTAAGTCTATTCTTGGGTTTGACCTAGAAGCAACGAGGCACATCTAGATTACTGTAGAAACAATTATCTTACTATGTTTTACTATTTTTCAGTATAACCGAATTGATCATCCTAGGAGCTCTAGTCTTCAACGGCCTTAAAAGTTTCATACTCATAATTACTTGCCCCAAAATTTTAATGCAAATTAAATAATCAGGATTTCCTTTAGGACAACTTGTCTATGTGACAATAAATTATATCATTGTAACATTATGCATTTATAATGAAAAATCACATCATTAACCAATCCATACATTAAATACAAATTGTCAACCAGTTATGATGTAGAAAAAAACAAACTCCACTATAACGGAAAAAAATGCCTATCTAACAAGAAAGGAATCAATGAATGATATTCATGGATGAAGGGTAATCAATTTAATTTTGTATCTCTATGCCACCAACATAAAATCAAAGTAGCAACATGGCAAAACAAAAATCAAAAGGAATCTATGCATGAAACTCAATGGAAACTTAAGCCTCACATTGACCAAACATCAGAGAGAGGATGGTGAACCTAAAAGCATGCTTTCTAAATGCTTGTTTTCCAATAAGTCACTGGAGGTGGGATAATTAGAGAAGCCAGAATTTATTTCTAATATAGTGATCAGCGACAGTCTCTATGCAAGACTGATTTCAAAACAAGTGGTCACATTATGTTGGAATGTTATAATAAATACATTCCCAGTCTTTATTAGTCTATATTAGAAAATACCAAGGAAAGGTAACCTAAAGACAAAAATTGCAAAATTTCCCTCCCAACATTTTTAAGTTGCTTATGTACTTATCAACAGTATTGTACTTATCAATGGCATGGCTTTCTTCTGAAGCTAGTTTTTCAAAAAAGAGAAAGACACCTATGTTAAACCTTACCTTATGTTGAGTTTCATTACATTAGAATCCTAGAGTTTCCCACCCATCTTCAGGGCAATAATCAACATGAATTGGGCTAACTTTTCCATTACAGTAAGATTCAGGGTGATTTGCTGGTGGTTTGATTCAGTTTAATGCCTTCTTACATTCCTAGAAATTTACATGAATGTACCTGTAGGGGCTGCGGGAGTGAGAGGACTGGGCGGCCGTGGCTATTTGGCATACACAGGCCTGGGTCGAGGATACCAGGCCAAAGGAGACAAAAGAGAAGACAAACTCTATGACATTTTACCTGGGATGGAGCTCACCCCAATGAATCCTGTCACGTTAAAACCCCAAGGAATTAAACTCGCTCCCCAGGTAGGTAATGTTATTCCAGAAATAGTTTCTTTAAGTTGTGCCAATGAGCATCATTCACTTTTACCAAATGATTTGACTTGATCCCTACTCAAGCTATGGGGTTTTTTTTTCTTTTAATATATAAAGCATTCAGTCAATGTCACACCCTTTGAGGGAATGCTGGGCATCAGGTGCCGTTATTCTATTATAGGTCCTTTCTCTTTTTAAAAAAATCATAAAACTTAACACCTTGAACAATATTCCACTGAAATGCAAAGAATCTGAGAGCTATTAAGAATTATCAACCCATACCCTAAATGAAAATAAAATGAGGCAAAGACCCCATCTCAGAATAAATGCCTATTTTATGTGAGCCAGGTTGGTTAGCAAATGAAGGGCATTATGGCAGAGCCCTGAATAGACCATTTAGGACAGCTTTTCTTGGAAATACTATATCTAAGAGAAAACTCCACCATGATATCTAGGTGAATTATTAACTATGAGATGTCGTCAGTCATACCAAATTAACTCTTCCTCCATAGTTACATTGTGGTAGTGGCATTACAGAGAGGGTTTTTTTTTGTGTGTTCATTTAAGAGTTCTAAGTTTCCATACTTCAACATTAACCTGTGTTTTTTATTATTGGAAAATTGAAAGTTATACAAGTTTCAATACGGAAACTGACTCCCAGGGTTAAACATAAAACAAAACAGGGTCTATGCTAACCCTGAGACTGTTCCCTGTGGGAGTGTGATAGGTGCTGATCTCTCTGAAATATATTTTGGTTGAATAATCAGTTACAGTTTGTGCATCTTGAAGGAAACTTCCCTATTCCCATGACAAAGGTGGGCTTATAGCCCCACATTTATGGAAGTAGCCCTTATAATTCCAATCCAGAAGAAAACTTGGTTTTCTAAAAGCTCATCTTGGGTAATTTTTTAACGGGATTTCTGACTTTCTTTTATGCACAAATTAGCTTATCTAAGGTTTCTGCTAGCCCCACCCAGGGAATTAAAAAAAAAAAAAAAGAAAGCCTACCAGAGTGCTAAACAGCAATCATTTGTTTGTTCACAAAAGATTTAGTAAACTTCTCTTATGCACCATGTAGTGCACTAGGTGCTGGAGATGCAGAAGTGAATATAAAAAAAATCCTTACCATCAAAAATCAGATGGCAATCCAGTGGGAAAAAAACTGACACATAAACATGTAAGTTATCATAGTGAAATCTGGAAGTGATATGACGAAGTTTGTTCAGAAAATATAAAAGCCAGTCACCCAGTTTCTCTTGGGTTAAAACCCAAAACCAAGAACCTGATTAAAGTACTGGAATCCTTAGAAATCTTTTAAGAAAATAAAAAATAATAGTCACAAATTCTGTATAATAGTAGTTCTGATAGCTGTGATAGTATGAAAAGAGATCTCTTCGTTTCACATCAAACTCAAGTTAGAAATTCATCATGTCTTATATTAATATGTCAGTAATAATCTCTATCAATTAATAAAAGTGTCTCTGTCCCCAGAAAAATAACTGGGGACAGCCAGTGTACCCGCTGCACTCTGCTATTGGACAAGACCAAAGACAATTATTTTTATACAAAAGAAATTAATAAAATTGTTCTCTGACCTTCTACAACTATGGCTTAGAAATGAAGACCACGCCACCACCAACCAATATAGACGGGGCCTAAACAACCCCAAAGTAGAGTTATGAACTTCCAGCCAGAAGCAGAGACAAATACTGCCCTGCAAAGTCAGCAGCGAGAGCTGGTGTTCCTTCCACCCGGGTTTGCTCACCTGGCATAAACAGGCAAGCATCATATCTACCAGCAAAAGCTCCATTATTATTGCCCAAGAGCTGTAGAGAATGCTCTGAGGATGACAAGAGATCCTACACAACAAGAGTATTAAAAAGAAAATGTCAATAGAGAAAATAGGAACAATCTACAAATTAATAAACTGGAAAATATCATGCTATTGCAGCTGGGTTAGTTAGCATAAATGAGGTAAGAAACCCCAGAGACACCTCCTGAGGCACTGTTCTGTCTTCCAGAGTTATTTTCTCAGTCTTATGCCCTGCTTTCCACAGTCCACTGAATCTGCTGACTAACGAGAGCATCAGGACCTCTGGACAACCAAAAATGGCTTCAGAATAAAGAAACTATGAATCTTTAGAAAATATTCAGTTTGGAGTAATTACAGAAGAAAACAACGTGCAGGAGGATGCTAAAAAGCATACTGTCATTAAGCAAAAGAGAAAAAAAGCCAGAAATAGTGTCTTACCAAACAAATAAAAACATTGCAACTGTCAACACCCGTCTAGGAACGCTCAGTAAATACCAATCCGTTAATAAATAAATTATTTATATTTATATATATAATAAATAAAATATTTATCCATTAAATAAATTAATAAAATAAACTTTTTAATTCTATATTTATGAAATTATGAGATTAAAACCCTATGGTAAATGACATGAAATAGAAATATATTCTTAGGTTATCATCTTTAAACCATTATAAACACAGAGACTGAGGGTAATAATGACTAAATCTATACAAATCTATGCACACAGTGTTGGAGCAACAGTTTTTACAAAAACAAATATTCCAAACAAATCATAAAATTAAGCTTTTGGTAAAAAGTTACAGCTAATGGACTAAACTAAAAACATATTACAGTAAATGGTGTGAAAGTGATTTTATGAACTAATAGACCTAACATTTTAAATGGAGTTCAAATTGAGTTCATCTTAAATTTTATGAGTCATTAAACCATGTGGCATTTTATATCTTCTGATATTAGCTTGAACTCTGAAAATTAGAGTTTAAAAATCTGAAAACTTGGGATATAATGTGAATGTGTCCTTTGAGGGGGAAATAACTGTTTTTATTCTTGTAGATATTAGAAGAGATTTGCCAGAAAAATAACTGGGGACAGCCAGTGTACCAGCTGCACTCTGCCATTGGACAAGACCAAAGACAACTATTCTTATACAAAATAACCATTCCTGCTCTAGCCAGCCAGAATCCTGCAATGTGCGTAACTTCTCCAAATTCCTTACCATTTTAGAGCAGGATGCTTGTAAATCAAATGCACTTAGTCACCATCTAAACAAGATACTGAGGTCTACTACCTACTCATTTGTCATTAAATGTAAGCATTGAGATGTATAGTTGGGATGTGCCAGTCATGAAGCTGGCATATAAAGGCCCCCAAATTTCATATACACAATGAAGGTTGCGTAGTATCACCAACCATTGGAAAACAGTCAGTAGTGTAAAATGTAATAGAAATAAAAACTATAGCCCATTCTTGGCTGGCCGTGGTGGCTCATGCCTATTAATCCCAGCACTTTGGGAGGCTGAGGCAGGTAGATCACTTGAGGTCAGGAGTTTGAGACCAGCATGGCCAACATGGTGAAACTCCATCTCTACTAAAAATACAAAAATTAGCCGGGTGTGGTGGCAGGCGCCTGTAGTCGTAGTTATTCGGGAGGCTGAGACAGGAAAATCACTTGAACCTGGGAGGTGGAGGTTGCTGAGATCATGCCACTGCACTCCAACCTGGGCAATAGAGTGAGACTCCATTTCAAACAAACAAAGCTATAGCCCATTATTTCATCTGTGCAATGTTTAAGTTGAAGCATATGAAATTACCATTTTTATATATAATAAGACAATGGACCATCATTTAATTTTGGACCAAATATATGACCTCTCTGTTAGTGGATATCACCTCCTGAATTTTACCATGAGCCTGCATTTCTATATCTTTTAGAAACAATTTGTTTCACTTGTGCTTTAGAAAAGGCATGTAGTGAATTATTTGTATGTCCCAGGAATGTCATAAACCACTGATGTTCTAGATGAATTTGTAAAGATTCCTACATGCAACCTATATTTAGAAGCTTTAATAGCAAACAGAATGTAAAACACCCACTCAAAAAACCACCATCCAGTCATTTTACAAAACTGATAGCGCCTTAGGTTTTCACCTGACTCAGTTGTACCAGTGCAAAAATGCCTACCCTGACTGATTTGCTTTCCAGCCACCCTTTCACACCTCCGAAGCTGAGTGCCTATGTGGATGAAGCAAAGACGTACGCAGCCGAATATACCCTGCAGACCCTGGGCATCCCCACTGATGGAGGCGATGCTGGCACCATGGCTACTGCTGCTACTGCTTTCCCAGGTATGGGAAAATTGTGCTAGAAATGGCGCCCTGCAGAGAGTATTTGGGAAACCCTTTTTTGGTACCATTGAATCATAGAAATGTTTGTGTACCCCACTTACAGCAATCTGACTTGCACCATCTTGGGACCAAAAAGAGTTTCCCAAATGAGTGACTCATTAAAACACAAGGCAAGAAAATCAAGCTGGGCAACAGAGTGGGTTCTGGTCTCGGCTCAGCTTTAAACTGCTTTGTGATCTTGAATGAGTCAGTCTCTCTGAGGCTGGTTTGTTTTGGTTTTTACTTTTCGTAAGAGAGTTTAAAACTACCTATGATGTTTATTGGAGCTCTTCCTGTGTACTAAGCACTCACCTAAATGGTCAGGAAGCATTATAATATCTTAGTAATGCTCATGATACCACCAAG
Source organism: Colobus angolensis palliatus (assembly GCF_000951035.1). Lineage (NCBI taxonomy): Eukaryota > Metazoa > Chordata > Mammalia > Primates > Cercopithecidae > Colobus > Colobus angolensis. The sequence goes on along the minus strand of NW_012114899.1, from coordinate 1,358,608 downwards.
AGTTAGGCTCCATCAGAAAGTCCAGTACACAAATGAAGAGCCCACGTATGAAAAGGTTAAGTAATTTGGCCAATGGCAATTAACTTTTCAGCAATTTTTTCTCCCTCTCCAATCTTCAAGCTACTTTTATTAATTTGATTCCAAAAAATATTTTTTAAAGTCAAAAATTGTGTGTGTGAGAGTGAGAGACAGACAGAGATCCTTTCAATATGTGAATAATCAGGACTCAACTCATTTGTTCTATAATTTTGGTCTAGGGCATATGCTGATTGCTTAAAGCAAAGCCTATCTGTGGATCAACAACGCATTCAGAGGTCACATGTTAAAAGATTTGTCCCCATTTATTACGTACCCACAACAAATGGTAATACTTAAAAATGAATCCTTTAGAGACTGAAGGGGACCAGGAAGAAAGTTGTTTAGGAAATTTTTTCTCAGATGAAGATTTTTATCCTTTTTTTTTTTAGTAAAAGATTATTTCTATTGAAGATCTCTATCATTTTGATTTGTCATTGTGTCAGCATGTTCCACATAAGTCCAAATTAGAGCTCTGAGTATACCCAGAAACATGACATTCTTATCGATTAATTAATTCATATATTGGTCATGTGTAGATGTGAGAAATTTTATATTCCTCACACCCACTACACCTGGGGCTCATTCTCAGCATTTTGTTTTGTTTTGTTTTGTTTTCTCAAAAGTTGTGAATATATCCTCCATTCTGGTCAGTGAGGCTAACACTAATGATGTTTCACATCTGAAAGTGACCTCAATTCTGGCTTTGTTTCTCTGTAAGAACATGGAGACGCTCTGTGGTGAGTCCCTCGGAGGTTACCAAGGTAACAGCTGACACTGCAGAGGGCAAGGTCCTTCCTGGGCAGTGCGGGGCCAGCAGCCGGTGCTTGCTTTCCACATAACAGGGTGTTTACATGTCCATGTACTCAGGATGCCTGTCAGGGCTTCTCAGTTCTTAGAGAAAGTCGAGCCCCTGTCTTGCAGAAAGCTGCACCCCAAAGACACCTAACAAATGTACTATTAAACTAATGAGCCACTGTCAGAAGAATTTCAAAGTTTGTTTTCACATTGGAAAGGATTTGCTTTAACCCAAGAATGTTTTATCTTATTCTCACTTCTATTGGCTTCTGTGAAAAGTTAAAAATATTTGGGGTATGAGTGTTGTCTGGGGAATGCCTAAGGATCTGAGAGCCTCTCTTATAACTTTGCTGTGGAGTCAAGCAAAGAATAATAGGCTCCAAGGGAAGAATTGGTTTGAAACCCAAACACCCTGGCACTTAACAAATTGACCAAGTTGAAAAAGAAAATTCAAAATCCCTGAAGGTAAAATCTGTGCCACAAACACATGCATGCATGTGTGCACACGCTCACACAATTATATTACTCACTTAGTTTAGAAATACTGTTTCCAAAATTACGAAAGTAACTGTTAACACATGTCTCCTATCCTTGGAAAATGGACCAAACTTCTCTAGTGCATTAATCAGCATTACTGACCAAAGTGAATGCGCCAAGAGTGGATTCAATTTTTGTTCAAAATAATCCAACCAGCTTCCTGCCACCACTTTCTGAGAAGCCACGAGAAAAAAATCAATGTGTCTGGGGTTGGGCAGGCTTCTACCGCACATAAACCAAATGAGGTTTAAAACAATAATGAAAAACAGGTGTCCATTTGTACTTAAGTATACTTCTCTCTTTCTCTTGTTATCTTTTACAATTTCTGGATCATCTCAGAAATACTCAGGTTTTTAGACTAAAACAATACAGAGAAATAATGCTTTAGATAGTAGCTAATATGCTCTCTTCTTCAAAAGTGAATGTTCATCCACTAGACACAATGCTAACATGAAAGCACATAGATTATTTTTTTAATTCTTGGATACTTTGGTTCTCTGAGGGGGAGAACCAGCATCAAGGCCTCTGAATACACCAAGCACAGGCTTGATGAGGGGCTTGGGAGGTACGAAGGTGCTTCTGCCATTCATAGTTAGATCTAAATATGGACAGGTTAGGCATTTGCTTTTAAGGTATTATGGAGAAGTACACTTAACCTTTACAGTATTTCTCCTACTGATCTCCCAGTCTCTACACATCTTCTCGGGTAAAGGCAAATGTTTCAAATGTTTCATTTAGGCAGGTGTGGGGTTGCAGGAGAACCGGTCCCACAGAGCCCCACCTCCCCACATACCATGCCCGGCCAGCCCCTTAGTCACCTTTTCTCATTTATAAATTTGGAAACCTTCAAAAAGTTATAAATCACAAGCTTTAATCAACTCAGCATCCTGTTAAGTTTCTCTTTCTTGGGCCCTATCCCATGCATCTTTAATTCTCTTAAGTATGAAGTGATTCTGACACAGGTGGGAACATTGTCCTAGGACTTCTTGAATGTGATTGAAAATCGCTGAGTCCACATATTGTGTCCTTACGGGCACTTTTAAAAACATACATATTAACTTTTAGCTTTAAGTAATATGTTAAAAGTTTGTACGTCTAAAAGAAGAAAAATAAGCCAAAAGGGAGCAAATGTGAATTCCTTTCATGAAGTTTTCTCTGCCTCTTCCTCCAGGATATGCTGTCCCTAATGCAACTGCACCTGTGTCTGCTGCCCAGCTCAAACAAGCGGTAACCCTTGGACAAGACTTAGCAGCATATACAACCTATGAGGTCTACCCAACTTTTGCAGTGACTGCTCGAGGGGATGGATATGGCACCTTCTGAAGATACTTTTTTAAATTTAAGAATAAGACGCACAAAACTCTATTAAAAAAAAAAAAACTCTAACTCGGTCCCCCAATGATCATAAATAATATCTTTCCTAAAGAAATGCCTTTCCAGAGACAGTATAGCTTATATCCATTGTAGAATTGTGAAGAACGTTCATGACTGTAAAATCAGAAGAACGTAAGAACGTTATTCTGAAATGAAATGAAATGTTAAAGAGCATTTTGTTTAACAGAAAGCTGGAGAGCCACTGCCCCAAAAGTTGTTCTTCCAATGTTCCTGAGTGTTTGGGGAGCATGTTTACAAATCCTGCCAGGGTGGAGAGAGATCTTTTAGCTGGCAAGAGTTGGGAGGGACAGAGCAGACCTGGGCAGTCAGTAACAATCAAGGGAAGCCAAGTAAACTCCAGAGTCTTACCTCTGGCTCACAGCTGCTTTTGTGATACACAAAGTCACAAAGAGGAAAAGGGAAGGGAGGAGGCTGCTTTTCAAAATGCATGCACCGTGGCTCACTGTGTGGGGCGTGATTGCAGGGCTGAGCTCATGAAAGACTATCCAAGATTTTGTGGGTTCAATTTCTCTTCAGCCTGAAAATTCCATTCAGTCCATTTGTCACAGATCAGGATCTTCCTGTCCCCTGCAGCCCATGGGGACTTCCTAGAAATAGATATGATATGTTGTAGATATGGTCGAAACAAATACAGGCCCCATTGTTTATTCAGCTCATTAGTCCACACCTATTTTTCCCTAGAACTCCTACCTTTTCCAATAATCATGCCAACATGAAATGACCTTTTCTAATTTAAAATTTTTTGACTTGCTCATAATGATTGATTTTTGTCATCTCAGACTCATTTTTCTCCTACCTAATATGATAAAAAAGTAAATCAGATATACAGAATATCATTTATGATACTTCTTCCTTTCAGCAAATTGACTGAAAAGTCATTTTAAAGAGAGAAGTGCAGATTTGCTCTCATTTCTTTGATATTGTTGCAATATCATGAACTAGCAATCAGAGACAGTTATATTAACTTGTGGTTAGCTTTGAATTATCTAACCCATTTATTTTAAATCTGCCAGGAAATCCTCTAACTTTCCTTCCTTTTTGTTTCAATAAGTATCAGGCGGCTTCACCATACCTGAGTCCTTTTGTCTTGAAGCCGCCACAGAAAAACCTTACATCAATCATTGCTGATTAGAAACTGTTTCAGACAATCAGCATGGGTGTTATTTACCAAATTCCCCCTAGCCTCCTGGACCTCTTCTCCAGGAACATCTGATGATGAAGTGGGGGAGGGCAACGAGGCTACAAAACCCTGAACTGAGGTAAAGGGAAGGCATTACTTTCTTGCCATACTTGTAAATGATTGCTTTGTTCAAACATAAATAATCTAAGTCCAACACCAAATACCTGTTACTCCTACATCAGTCTCATTAGTGGTTTAAGACACAGTACTAGAATTTTCATTTTTTAAAATCCCTTGGCGGCCGGGCGCGGTGGCTCACGCCTGTAATCCCAGCACTTTGGGAGGCCGAGGTGGGCGGATCACGAGGTCAGGAGATCGAGACCATCCTTGCTAACACGGTGAAACCCGTCTCTACCAAAAATACAAAAATTAGCCGGGCGCGGTGGCGGGCGCCTGTAGTCCCAGCTACACGGGAGGCTGAGGCAGGAGAATGGCATGATCCCGGGAGGCGGAGCTTGCTGTGAGTGAAGATCACGCCACTGCACTCCAGCCTGGGCGACAGTGCGAGACTCCGTCTCAAAAAACAAACAAACAAAAAACTCCCTTGGCCCTTACAAAAATTTACAGAACACAAAGGAAAACATAAACACAAAGACATGGAAAATTTTGTCAACTCCTTAATAGAATTCTGTGATCCAAAAGCAGGCCAGATTCTAATCAAAATCAGGTAAATTTCAATCACAATCAGAAGTACTTGTAACATTTCAGTTGTCCTAACTCCAATGAGTTAACAAAGCCTCCAAGTCTACAGGTGAAACTCTGAAAGGCCCTGTGCTTTCTATTTTACATTTAGCTTCTAATATTTCCTAGGACAGTAGTCCCCAAAGTAGGCTGTACATTAGAATCTCCTGGAGAGCTTTTTAAAATGCTAATGCCAATATCATATCTCATAACATTTACACTAGAATTTCTTTGGATGGGTGCCTGGCATCAGTATTTTTTAATGATCCCTAGGTGATTTCAATGTGCACCTAGGTTTGGGAATTGCTATATTCTTGTATGTATACTCTATCTCTTAATTTCTTTTCCTTTTTATTTCACTTTTATTAAATAGAAAAAATGCAATTAAAAAATCATCTAAGTTAAGACAAATAGCCAAATCATATTTGTCCCTTAAATAGTATGAATTTAAATATAATTTATGTAGGCTTTAAACTAACTCTAAAAATGAGAAAGTAAAACAACCTTGTCCTAAAACAATTCTTAGATCCAAATTTACACTCCCCCACAGATCTGCTTTTATTCTCAAAGACAGCAATTACATTGACATAACAAATGCCCATTGGAGCAGGAAAATTTCTACTCCGTCTAAAAAGCATTCCAAATTCTAGGAGCAAAAGTTCTGATTTTCCTTAAAATCTTTGCAAATAAATAGCAAAGGTTTTTTGTCTTGTCAATGCAAATTAGGTTTGATTTAAAGAAGTTTTAAATTTCATCAAAATGAAAAGATTAGTTAATACAGGAATCTCTTTATGAGAAAAAAATCATTATTCTGGATAAAGTCATAATTGCTTTTTTACAAGATTAAGAGCAGACGCTTAAACATTCAATAATACCAAAATATTAAGAAGATTACCACTGGAACACCATCTCAGGTTATCACACCATTTACCTCTTTGGAGCCAGTTTTCTACAAGTAGGTAGATGTGGTTTTGGTTTTTTTGCTAAACTTTTACCTTGCTTTAGTAATATCTAGGGAATACTTTGAATTCCATTAAAATAAATTCATAGAAAGTGTTAATGTGTCTACCATGCCATATGTTTATTTTTATTTTCCCCAAGTTAAGTAGATAAAGCAAGTCCTGCTACCGTAAGTTTAAAATTGTTAAGACAACGGGTTTTTTTAAATTGCTGGTAGAACCAAAGGCTAATTCTGCATAAGGTTTATATTTTTAGACTTAAGATAGTAGCACCTATTTAATACCTTCATACCTTCTGCATCACTATCAATTTTTCTATAATTTCTTATTTGAATGCTTCCTAATTCCTTACAGAGAAAATTAAAATTAGTCAACCAACCAGGTGATAATAACAAAACAATAATTTAGGAACATCCAGTAAATTTGAATTGGTTCTATAAATTTTGGTAATTAATAGCTTATTGATAAATAAAATCACCTTAATGTTGCTTAAGTAGGAGGAAATTGATCAGCAATGAGATTGGGTATCTATTTTCTTTCATATAAAAATCTGCCTCTTTTCAAATTGCTTTATTTCTCTCCTACTGCATTAGTAACAGCACCTTCAACTGCAACAACTTGTAATTCCCCTAGTTGACTAGGATATTCTCCAATCTGGTATCATGCCAAACAACACTGTGTTTGGGGAACAGCACCCAAAATGCTGCTAAAAAGCTACCTCATGTCAAGAAAATATGGATTTCAAAAAATACTTGGCACAGTGGCCTATGCCTATAACCCCAGTAGTTTGGGAGGTCAAGGCAGGAGGATTGCTGGAGGCCAGGAGTTCAAGACCAGCCTGAGCAACATGGAAAGACGCCTACCTCTCCAAAAAAAAATTTAATTGGCCAGGTGTGGTGTGGGCCTGTGGTCCCAGCTACTTGGGAAGCTGAGGCAGGAGGATTGCTGGAGCCCCAGAGGGTAAGGCTGCAGTGAGCCATGTTCATGTCACTGCACTCCAGCCTGGGTGACAGAGCAAGACTCTGCCTTCAAAACAAGCAAAAATAAATATCTAAGAAAAAGGGACCTGTTTCCAAATCACAGTTTCCTAACTTTTTCAAGGTGGAATAGAAATTAAACTATAAGTATATACTGATAACAGCTGTGCAGGAAATTGGTTTTTATTTTACTTAAAAGTTTTTCTTAGAAAAAAAATTCTTCTGATTGCATAGATTAGCAAAATACTGCATCAATATAATTTTCCATTTTCATTAATTTTTGTTATATTCTAAATGACTATTTTATAATTCTGTCTTGGACAACTGGGCCACAATTCGAATGTACACAGACAGGGATGTTCTTAGGTGTGCCATTTGTAGAATAAAGGGCAATCAAGTTAATATTTGGGGTAAATTTTCATTGCATTTTAACCTATGAAGTTTGATGAAATATATTATCATTGAACTACTCTAACACTAAGATTTCCAAAAAGTGACCTACAAAAAAAAGAAAAATGAACAATGTGCTCAACATTCACATAAAGTCATGATTATTCTCTTCTTGCGTTCATATAAAAGTTCCCAGGGGGATGAAAATGTATCTAAAAATTAGACTAGAAACTTGGCACTTTTATATATTGTAGATACACTTTCATATATTGTAAATACATCTGTTAAAGATAAAGCTAAGTTTCTAACATAGGACTACAAGGAAACTTTGGATAAATATTTTTAAAAAGAGAATATTAATAGGATAACTTAACATTTTGTGTATACTTATTGGAAGACAGAAAGAAACTAGGCAGTAAATATTCCTACCCGACATGCAACCATTGTCAAATAGGTTTTGTTAAATTGTCAAATTTGATTTTGAAATTTTAGTTTACTCGAATAATATCTTGAAAATGCTCTGTATTTTGCTAGAACATATTCATAGAAAATGTAATGTATCTACCAGGCTCTATGTTTGTGTCTGCCAACATTAGAAAAACAAAGTAAGTTGAGCTATAATGAGTGAAACTAAGGAAAATGAGATTTTTCTGACTCCCATTCCTTCTCTTTATTTAAGCAGTAAAATATTTAAACTTTTTTTATTAAATGAAAAATGGGTACAGAATACTCTATCACCCTCCAAATGTCCAATATTTTTAAAGCCATGTTGTCTAACAAAGTTTATACAGAAAATAGAATGTATAGGTTTAATATAGATAGCAATGTATATGTAGGCTCATTTGTGGGAGATTGCAAACTTTATGTGCCGCCAGTCCTCCTTGGTTTTGTAGGAAAGCTAAAAGAAAAACTTGTACTCTCACTAATAATGAAATTCATAACCAATTTAGATAGGGAAAATAACCTGAAAAGCAAAAGACCTCATTCATTTAAACATGCCTGGAATAAAATATGGAATACTTCTGTACCTACCTCCCGCTCACAGACTTTTCTCCTATTTTGAGAGAGAAATTCAAGAAGAATAATACAACTTTTTCTCTCTCCACAAATAATACTTTGTCTAAGGGAATAGGAGATACGAAGAAACAGTACCTTAAATAAAGTAAGCTGCCCACAGCCCTTCTTGGAGACTGAAAAATATCAGCCCCATTCAGGGCTTAGCAATGTCTCTCTGAGGTGATAACACATCCTGGTTTTCCAGGACGGTCCTGGCTTAGGTCTGCTGTCCTTCTATAAATATTAACAATGGTCCCTCTTATTTCCAAATGTGTCTCAGTTTAGACAACAAATTATACAGTGTTCGCCCCCAAACACACACACTCACACGCGCGCACACACACACCCCACCATCTTTATGGGTTGTTGTTGTTTTCTTGTTTTTAATTTTGTAGAATTGGCTTTGCTCTCTCCAAAGCAGATAACAGCTTAAACTAAAGAGTCCAGCTACTTCTTTCTGACTGAGCAGGGTCATAGTAAACAGAGAAGAATGGATCACCTCCTCTGAAATCTCCATCAATCTACTTTCTGTCTAACTCTCTCTCTACCCAGCCCATTTTTGGTCCTAGTTTTCCTCTCATTACTCCTGGGCTGTGAGTCCTGAGTTCTGCCTTCATGTGGCAGAGCAAGCTAGCCATTATTATGCCAGGTTAGGTGGTGGGGCAAGACAAAAGATAGCTCTTGGGAACACTTGTTTGGTCTGTAGAGACCCACAGGGCACTAGTAGGGTACTAGAGCATTTACTGGTGTCTTTCTTCCTTGAGTCAAGTTACTTCTATCCCAAAACAGACAGGTCTTATGTAAACCTTCACCTTAAAAAGCATATTGCCTTTTTTCCTTCTGCTTCACAAATTTGCTCCAACGCTAATTCCCTTGCATTTGATTTCATCATTATGATTGTTCATCAACCATTCTTCACGAAAAATTCTCACATCATTTCACATAAAGGTTTTATTATTTTTAATGGAAAATAACATTAACAGATTATTTTCCTTTTTCATAAAATTTCCCTTTTCCCCTCCCTCTGTTCTCTTTACTAACATTGGAAATTAAATTTTACAGGCTCTATTGTTATTAACCCACAAATCTATTCTTCAGAGAATATATGATCAGCCTGTGTTTACTATGCATCTACTCTTATACCAGAAACTGTGAATACAAATACATATATTTCCTACTTCTCTCTTTAATGGGACACACAGTCTCATGGACCCATTGTGCATTTTTCAAAATTGAATATAATTGCATCAGCTGATAGGTTTGCCATTTAGAATTCTGAAAATAAATCAACTCTGTTCTAAACCTTAAGTTTCCACTATTATTGCCAAGCTCTGGACTGATACAATAAGCCTTTTAAAAGGTGAATTTAACACTTGACCTATTATGGTTATTTAAGTAAAATGAGTTTTCAAAGACTTCTCCCAGGAGAAATATAAAGGACTATGCAAAAAATCGAAGAAGGAGAAAAAGGTTAGTTGGAGGTCCAGAAGGAGAATTACAACATGGAATTGATAAATTCACATACTGATTTATGATGTTAATGATCAGGTACCTATACATTTTATTTACTTGAAAACATTTTGGCCATTAACTATTTCTGTTTTCTAAATATACTTGTGTTTATAAAATTTTAAAATCTATATCACAAGCCTTCGTCATGCCTTTCTTTGCAATAAATGATTTGCAATGAAGTATATATACCTTTTTACAAATGTAAATTTTATTTTGAAACTTGGCATATTCTTTATAATTCCTAAGATATCTTTGGGCACACAGACTACAGATAAATCTATTTAAATCAATTCATCATTATCACTGGTTTAAATATTTAATGTAACCATTGAAATTTTTATTCTTATTCCTTCACAGAATTCTCCTTTTCTTCTATGTTTCTGACTGCAATACAGCCCAATATTGTTATTCCCTACATCTTAATGAAAAGCAAGCTGTCAGCAAAATGCATTTATAGTTTCCAGATGTTAAACAATCTCTTTCTTCTTTTCTTTTTTGTTATTATTTTTATTTATGTGAAGTTAGTTAGCTGAGGTACCAAAAAAGAGACAAAGACAGTATTAAAAAGTGTGCATAAAGCACTTATTTTTGTACTTTAGTACAATGTTTTATAGAACTTTGTGATCTATCTAAATATATTAAGTAAAATTACACCATTCACTTGTTGGGAAAATAATCTTTGGTTTGGAAGATATGAGCATAATGGGCATCTTAGAATCATAAATCACATGAAATGAGAGACAATGCAATATTGTATAATTCCTGGATGATGCAATTGTTTTAATTGAATTTTCAAGTGCCATTATAAAGTTTTAAATATTATCAAGATGAGTTGTTGGCTAATTTTTTCTTTCCTGAAAATAAAAGTTTTTCTTTTTGTGAGTAAATACCTGAATATTAATAATCCATAACTGCAATGTGGTTTTGACAACTTCTTTACATGATTCACATCTTCCATATAAGTTCACTCTTCTGAGATTAAATGCAACTTTTAATAATTAAATGCATTATGTTTAAATCCATAAAAAAACAAGAGAAATACTTAGCAACTAAAAATATTGAGGAAACATGACTCCAGAAAGGTAAGTGAGCCCCAAAGTTAACATTTGCCTAGGGGCATCTGCTGATCCCTAAGAACCAGAGCTAACACAGCAAACTATTCCTCCAGGACCAAATCCAGCTGCCTGACGCTTGTTGGTCCTTGAGCTAAAAATGACTGCTATGTTTTTAAAAGGTTGAGCTGAGAATGTTTTTCACATTTTTGAAAGGTTCGTTTAAAGAAAAAAAAAAAAAAAAAGGAAGAACATGGCCCACAAAGCCTAAAATATTTACTCTCTGGTCCTTGACAGTGAAAGTTTGCCAAGCTTGCCCTAAGCTAACACCACATATTTTAATTTCTGTTACCTGTAGCACCCTACTTCTTGATGCCAATTTCTGAATTAGCTAGGATTAGGTTTGGCTGGCAGTGACAGTATTCCCAAACAGCAATAGTTTAAATAAGATAGCAATTTATCATCTCTTACCCAAAAGTCCCAAAGGCCAGTACAGTGCTGGTACTGTGCTTCACAGGTTCATGAACATAGGCTTCCTTTTGTTGATTTGTTGCTTTTGTTGCTTCCTTTTGTTGCCTTTTGTTGCTTCAATCTCATCGTCTAAGATTTACATCCAAGTAGAAAGATAGAAAAAGGACAAAGAAAGGTAAGGACACCCACGAGCTGTTCCTTTAGGAGAGCTACTGGAAGCTGCCACAGGACACTGTAATTTACATCACATTGGCCAAAATTTAAGCATGTGGCCACACCTAGCTGCAAGAGAAGATGGGAAATGTAGTCTTTATCTAGGCAGGAAAAAAATTATTTTACTATGAAAGAACGGAAGAGTGAATACCAAGAGAAAACTAGCAAAGTCTGCTACAAATTCCTACATCACAGGAAGGATGTGATGTTTAAATTAAGTAGGCATATGAGAACATCTGGCACTGGCCTTTCATGATGGGTACTTACGAATCTTGGCTCTGTAACCAACCACCTGAGAGGTTCTTCCTGCCCACTGCACAGATAAAACCAATTCACTAAGACCATGACATTGCAATAAAGAAAAAGTTTAACAGACATGTGGCCATCCATACCACATGGGAGACAGAGTTATTACTCAACTCAATCTCCCTGAAAATTCAGAGACTAGGGTTTCTCAAGGATAGTGTGGCTGGCTAGGGAGTCTGCTTCTGAGTGGGGCCATGGGACCAATGACTCAGAGGGAGTCAGCCGGCTTAGGTGAAGCCACAGGTAGTCAGAAATGCAAAAACCTGAAAAGACACCTCAAAAAGCCAATCTGAGGTTCTACTATAGTGATATTACTTGCAAGAGTAATTGGGGGAGTCACAAATCTTGTGACCTACAGAATAATGGCTGGTTATCCTTTCGGTGGACACCTTAGAAGAATTCAGGCTCTTCATCCTCCTAACCTGGTAGTGTTTCATGAGCTTTCCAAGGCAGTTAGTTTGAGGGAAGGACCACTATTTAAACTATAAACTAAATGTCTCTCAAAGTTAGCTTGGCCAAGCCCAGGAATAATTAAGGGCAGCTTGGAGCTTAAAGGCAAGACGGGGTTTGGTTACATTAGATCCCTTTCACTGTCAAAATTTTCTTAATGTTGTAATTTTTGCAAAGGCAATTTCAGCTCTTTTACCCTGCCTTTACCAACTAAAAGGAAACTGCCAACTTACCTTAGAGTTTCTCGAAGCATTATCACCCATTGAAAGTATAACTGTGTAGGGAGGATCCCATTGGCCCCACTTCCTGGTATTCACACAATCGTATAATCTCCTTCCTTTGTGTACATAGTGGACCTAGTAACTCCATTCTAATGAACAGAATATGGCAAAAGTGATTGGATATCACTTTCAAGGTTATGTTATGAAAGATTATGATTTCTATCTTGCTGGCTCTTTTTGCGTGTTCACTGTGATGAAGCTGGCTGCCATATTGTAAGCTAGGCTGTATAAAGAGTCACATGGCAAGGAACTGAAGGTAGCCTGCAGCCAACAGCCCGTGGGGAACTGAGTCCTGCCATCAACCACATGATCGCACTTGGAAGTGGGTCACTCATCAGCTGAGCTTTGAGAGAACTGCAGTCCCCCTGGCTAATACATTGAGTGAACTTTATGATAAACTTCAAAGCAGAGGACCAAGCCAGCTGCACCTGGCTCCTGCCCCAGAGAAACAGCAATATAATAAATGTTATTTTAATGTATTAAGCTTCAGGATAATTTTTTGTGAAGGAACTGATAACCAATACAACAGTGAAAAGCTACAAAATTACAGTGAATGTAAATGTGTTTATCATCTAAGAGTCACAGCCATCAATGAATAACATAACAGTGAGAAGTTCTAAAGGTACTGGGAATTCAAATGTGTTTATACCTGAGAGTCACTGAAGCTGTTGTGCAAAATCAGAGAAACCAACTCAGGTTTTGAGTTTATGGATAATTGTTGCTGATGTCAGTATCCAGGAGCATATGCCCAATGTTGGAGAGGATAAGAAGCTAAAGAAATGCTATATATCTGATACAAAGTAGATGCTCAAAAATGCTGGTTGAGTGGAAAGAAAAAAGGGAGGAAGTGATAGATGAAAGAGAGTATGGGATAGAGTGGAGGAAAATGAGAGGAAGGGAGGAAGACAGAAATGGAGGAAAGGGAAGCGAAAGAAAAATGGAGGGGAGAGGAGAAGAGATGGGAGAATCTGGACGTCTGAGAACCAGGAACGATATTAAGTAATGGCAAGTGGGTGGTATCTTTTGCTCCCATATTTCAAGTAATTCAGAGTAAAATTTCTTTTTGATGAGCAATGTCATGATATGAACAACTTTAGATCCAAAAAAGTTTCACTAAGAAAAAAAAAATCCTCTAAGAAGTCTGAACATTCACAAGGACACTTGATATAGTTGCCATGAAAAGAGTGAACTTGGAAGCAAGAATCCAGAATTCTGGCCCAAGTTCTGCCACTGTTTTATAAATACCTGACTCAGACTCTCAGACTCTATAGTAGAGACTATCAGTTGAAACATGTGGCTAACAGTGGTGAGCAGACTGTATTAGTCTGTTTTCACACTGCTGATAAAGACACACCTGAGACTGGGGAGAAAAAGAGGTTTGATTGGACTTACAGTTCCACATGGCTGGGGAGGCTTTAGAATCACGGTGGGAGGTGAAAGGCACTTCTTACATGGCAGCAGCAAGAGAAAATGAGGAAGAAGCAAAAGCAGAAATCCCTGATAACCCATCAGATCTCATGAGACTTCTTAACTTTCACAAGAATGGCATGGAAAAGACCAGTCCCCATGATTCAAATACCTCTCCCTGGGTCCCTCCCACAACACGTGGGAATTCTGGGAGATACAATTCAAGTTAAGATTTGGGTGGGGACACAGTCAAATCATATCATTCTGCCCCTGGCCCCTCCAAATCCCATGGCCTCGCATTTCAAAACCAACCATGCTTTCCCAACAGTCCCCCAAAGTCTTAACTCTTTTAAGCATTAACCCAAAAGTCCACAGTCCAAAGTCTCATCTGAGACAAGGTAAGTCCCTTCCACATATGAGCTTACAAAATCGAAAGCAAGCTAGTTATTTCCTAGATACAATGGGAGTACAGTATTTGTTAAATACAGCTGTTCCATATGGGAGAAACTGACCGAAACAAAGGGGTTACAGGGCCCGTGCAAGTCCAAAATCCAGTGGGGCAGTCATATTTTAAAACTCCAAAACAATCTCCTGTGACTCTAGGTCCCACATCCAGGTCATGCTGATTCAAGAGGTTGGCTCCCATGATCTTGAACAGTTCCACCCCTGTGGTTTTGCAGGGTATAGCCTCTCTCCCAGCTGCTTCCACAGGCTAGCATTAAGTGTCTGAGGCTTTTTCAGGCACACAGTGCAAGCTGTCAGTGGATCTACCATTCTGGGATCTGGAGAACAGTTGCGCTCTTCTCACAGCTCCACTAGGCAGTGCTCCAGTTGAGACTCTGTGTGGGGGCTCCGACCCCACATTTCCCTTCCACACTGCCCTAGCAGAGGTTCTCCATGAGGGCCCAACCCCTGCAGCAAACTTTTGCCTGAGCATCCAGGCATTTCTGCACATCTGAAATCTAGGCAGAGGTTCCCAAACCTCAATTCTTGACGTCTGTACGTCTGCAGGCACAACACCACATGGAAGCTGCTAAGGTTTGAGGCTTGCACCCTCTGAAGCCACAGCCTGAGCTGTCTGTTGGCCACTCTCATCCATGGTTAGAGCAGCTGGGACACAGGGAATGAGAACAGCATTGGAAAGACCAGCTCCCGTGATTCAATAACCTCCCCTCTGTCCCTCCCACAACACATGGGAATTCTGGGAGATACAATTTAAGTTGAGATTTGGGCAGGGACATAGCCAAACCATATCACAGACCAATACTGTTTCAGTAGCACACAGTTAACATACTACTACCACAAGACCTACTTCCTTGCCACTTGCCGAATTTTCTACTCCCTCTGTATGCTCCTAACAATAATAAATATGATAAAACTCCCCAGGGAAAGCAAATATCTGGCACATGGGCAGACACTCTCCTCTCCCACCCTTGGCAGACATTGAGGAATGACTCATTGATCTATTGGTCTAAGTCACAGCCTCACAATCCTTTTCAGCATAGGGCTCCAGGTAGTCATTACCCATCAATCAGCATACCAATGAATGATACCACTGTAAATTTCCGCTTTCCTCATCATTACATATTTAAAAAACTGAAGTTATATTAACAAAACCACTTCATAAACAACTTATTTTTAAAAGCGAAAGCTTTCTACAACCAGTACTTGAAATGTTGATCTATGGAATTAACTACAGATTTCTTAGCTTACATGGCTATGTAAATATTTTCTATATTAACTTTCTTCTATTCTCACTGTATTCTTCCCCTTTCTCAGCAGGTCCAGCTGTCTATCATTGCTTCTGTAAAGGTATCTGGCTAAACATCAAACAGAGATTTCCTGCAAGGCTTTCTGGCTGTGGTTTTTCAACAGCTTTAGGGACTAGAAGAATTTGTAGGGTTCTTGAAGGAACTGAAAGGGTGGCAGGAAGTGACAAAAGCAGAGACAAACTATCATGGAGAAGCAAAGGGAGAAATGTGTATCCTCATGCACAAAACACCATGGGGATGGGAAGAGAGAGAAGGAAGAGACCTCAAGAACCAAGAACATATGGAATTTAGTTCCCGCTCCCAAGTAGCACTATCCAGAAGTAACAAAATATCAAAGAATGGTTGCAGAGCAAGTTCAAGCAGCCTTGACTATATATCCATGACTCAAACATGGCAAGGGCTTCTCTAAGGGAATGAAAGGCACTGTAGGGACAGAGACATTGGCCTTCTCATAAATCATCTCTATGACTCAATGATTAAGATCAAACTCTCCAATTCTTTGGCTACATTCTGGCACTATACAGGATACTAAGGATTGCAGCAGAGTCTCAGGAATGGGAAAATGAGTCTTGGCTGGTTTTTATTTTTACCTGTCCAGTAAGATGTGAGCTCAGTGAAAAATCAAGTTGAGTTGCAGAAAAATAAAGCAATGTTTCCTTTCATGTTGTGTTTATGGGCTGAGACCTGCTACTTTAACACTCAAGGTCCACCTCAACATGGCTTCCATTGGGCTTTTTAACCCCATGCTATCTTGCAGAGTGGCATGAGCACTGGCTTGGGAGTACGCACTATTTGATCTTGGAAAATCACTGAAACTCCCTGATTTTCTTTCTTCATCAGTAAAAGAGAAATCATAATGATTTCCTCACAGGGTTACTAAGGATCCATTGAGATTATGTACATTAAAATACCTATCACAGTGCCTGACATGGTAAGCATCATATAAATAACAGTCATCATTATCACAAAATCTGCAAAAGTAGCCTAGTAGGGTTTTCACAGAAATTTCCAGGTTCTTTTCTCTGTGGAAGAAGTAAAAATTAAAATTCCAGATTGGAAAGAAAGAAGTAACACTGTCTTTATTTAAATACAACATAATAGTCTGAGTAGAAAATTCAGTGGACTCTACAATAAAGCTACTTGTATCTTATTTCTTCTTTAACAAATAAGAATAAATTTGCTCTGAAAGAAGAAATAAAATATAAGTAGCTTTATTGTCAAATTATTTGTTTATTTGCCCTATTATTTATTATTGTTTGTTTATTTGTTCTAGTTTTTCTTAATAAAGAACCAGTAAGTGAGTTTAGCAAGGTTTCAGGGTGTAAGATTAATATACAAAAATCAATTGTATTTATATATACTAGCAACAAGCTACCCAAAGTTGAAATTTAAGAAGCAATACAACTTGAAATACCATCAGAAAATATGAAATAGGGATAAATATTTTAAAAAGACGTAAAAGACTTGTGTAATGAAAACTAAACATTGCTGAGAGTAGTTAAAGAAAACCCAAATAAATGGAGAGAGACACCATGTTCATGGGTCAGAAGACCCAATGTTGCCGAAATGTGAATTCTCCCCAATCATAGTTTCAGTGCGACCCCAGTCAAAATTCCAGCAGAGTTATTTAGAAGTTGACAAGATGATTATAAATTTTACATAAAAATGCATATAGGACATACTAATACAACTTTGAAAAGTAGAACAAGTTTGAAGTCTTGTATTACCTGCTTTCCAGACTTATTTTATAGCTAAGGTAACTAAGACACTGTGATATTGGTGTCAGGATATTAAAGCAGATCCATGGAACAAAATAGAGTCCAAAGATATATATATGGCCAACTGATTTTTGACAGACGTGTAAAGTTAATTCAGTGGAGAAAACATAGTTGTTTTGACAAAGGGTGATGAAAGCAATTGAATATCTATTGGTAAAACAATAAAGCTTGACTCATATCTCACACCATGCAGAAAAACTAACTCAAAATGCATTCTAGAAAAACATTTCAAACTTAAAACAATAAAACATCTAGAAGAAAACATAGGAAAAACGTTGTTACCCTGAGATACGCAAATATTTCTTAGATATAACACCAAAAGCATGATCTATAAAAAACCAAATTGATAACTTGAAATTTATCAAAATTTAAAACTTCTGGTCTTTAAAAGAGAATGAAAGAAGCCATAGACTAGGAGAAAATCTTTGCAAAGAATATAGCTTATAAAGGCTGTATATGTAGGAGATATAAAGAGCTCTCAACATTCAACACTAAGAACAAAAGCCTCATTTTTAAAAATGGGCAGAGACCTGAATGGACATTTCACCAAAGAAGATATATGGAGGACAAATAATTACCTAAAAAGATGTTCAACATCATTAGTCATTAGAGAAATGCAAATTAAAATCACAATTACATATCCTTAAACATGTATTAGACTGGCTAAAATTAAATAGACTTGCCATAAGAAATGTTGGCAAGGTTGTAGAAGAACTGGAAGTCTTATACACTGCTCTTGGGAATGTAAAAGGATACAATGAATTTTGAAAACAATTTGGCAGTGCCTTAGAAAATTAAATGTACACTCACTGTATGATCCAGTCATTCCACTCCTATATATTTACCCAAGATAAATGAAAGTGTATTTCCATATAAAAATGTATGTATGAATGTTCCTATCTGCTTTCTCTGTAATAACCAAAATCTATCCATACAATGGAATACTACTCATCAAGGAAAAAGAAATAAACAATTGATATGCTACATCATGGGTGAAATGAAAAATAATTACACTGGGTGAAAGAAGCCAAACATGAAATAGCATATATTATGTTGTTCCATTTTAAACAATTCTGGAAAATGGAAACTACCCTATAGTGACAGAAGGCAAGTCTGAGTTTCCCTGAGTTTGGAGCTGAAAAGGGTAGGGAGATTACAAAGAAACACCAGGAAGCATCTGTGGGTGACTGATATGTTCACTATCTTGAATGTGTTGACATTTTCACAGGTGCATACATATGTCAAAGTGTATCAAATTGTGTAATTTAAATGTGTACTAAGTATTATATATCAATTGCTCTTCAATAATGCTGCTTTTTAAAATAGTTTAACATATTCTTATCATACAATCCAGCCATTCCATTCCTAGGTATTGATCCAAGAGAAACAAAAGCATGTATTCATACAAAGACCTGTGCATGAATGTTCATAGTGGCATTATTTGTAATAGCCAATAACTGGAATAAAACCCAAACATTCACCAACGGGTGAATGAATGAGTAAACAAATTGTGGCACATTCATTCAATGGAATGCTACTCAGCAACTAAAAAGTAAACATGCTGCCACATGGATGAATGTTAAAATAAGTATGTTGTATACAACAGAAGCCAAACAAAGGAGAGTACATACTGCATGATTCCATTTATATTATATTCTTGAATATGCAAGTGCATGTAGAGTGAGACAAAGCAGATTGTGGTTGTTTGGGGAGAGGGGCAAGAGGGAAGGATTACAAAGCAGCACTAGGAAACTTTCCAGGATGGTAGATTTCTTCATCATCTTGACTGTGATGATGGTTTTTTGAGAATAGACATGTTGAAACTTATCAAATGTTATAATTTTATTTGTGTAATTCATTTGTGCAATTTATTGCATGTCAATAACACCTCAATAGAAAAATTAAAAACAAAATGAGCATAAAATAGCAAAAACAGTAAATACTTTCTGGGTACAAGGAAGTATTGGCTCAGCTAAATTGCTGTCTACCCTTCAGCAAGTCCTCTATCACCTCCAGACCCCCATCTCTGATTTTGTCATGTGAAAATCAGCTTGATGCTCTTTCATATTTGTTCCACTTCTAACAGTCTATGCTACTATTTTTAATCATTGACGTCGGGGTTCTTCAAAAGACTTTAAAGAGCCTGCCTGTGAGCTTCCTTAGGAACCTTCAAAGTTAATTAACTAAGGAGAGAGACATGGCTCGCCCTCCACATTTCTGGGTTCTCAGGAAAGGAATCACATCCTCCCCAACTTGTGCAGGATCTCAGAACAAGTGCCCTACGTGGGAACAAGTGTCCCAGGTAGTAAAATGTTTTATAAGGAGACCTGACTCACTCTTATCTTCGTAGCTCCTATAGGTCTGCAATTCTGCCACCATAATCCGCAAAATAACCTACAAATTTAGTGAGGACACAACCAGGGAGAGCTTAATTTGAAAGATGATGATCCTTACTGCCTTTCCAAAGGCAGTGGGTACAGTTGAAGGCAATATTAGCCTATATCTTCCATCCAACAGTTACGAAAATTTAAACTCCTACGTTTAAGAGTGTGTACCCGCCATGCATGTGTATAGTTACCTTATAACTTATTAGTACGCAGAGTGAGCTCTCTTTGCTTGCTTTTTCTAACAAGAGCTGGAATAAATCATAACCCTTGACTTGTCTTACTGATTTCCTGTTGGAAGTTGTGGACTTTATTGTTAGCCTAATGTTTCTCTGCTAAGTGCCTTGGGACTCATATTCCAACCACAGTCCCATCCTTGAATCAAAATCATGAGATAAAATATTCATGAGATAAAACACTCAATCAAGTGTCAGGGTGAAGGCTAGAATATTTTGTGCCTTGTCATTAGACAGAGCTTAGGAGAGAGGCAGAACCAGATAATGATTTGTCCCATCTGCTTTTGCATAGTAGAAATTTCCTAAAGGTGCATAATTTTGTTGTGGTGCTAAAGTGCCTGGCTTAATGCCAGGGACTACCTGGGGAGTGCAGTGACCTGAGTTCTAGGTCCAGATTTACAACCCATTTAACCTGTGTTTTGGTCAAACTGTGTAAGGTGCCTGGGTGGTCAGGCTCCTCCTTTGTAAAAGGACGTAAAGGGCTCCTACACTCCTTCCGTTAAGGAACTAGTTAGTTGACTCAAATGAGTGAAGCACACCTGTAAGACTCCAGGGAGTAGGACACAGTTGTCTCAACTCTGATCATTCTGAAGAGTGCACCCTTTGCCTTGATGCATCCAAGTCCAATGAATACTGAGAAAAATAAAATATGTGCAAAATAAAACTTGCCTACAACCCACAGTTTTTAAACTCTGGCCTCAAAGATTGCCAAAGTCTATTCTAATCCTAAAAACCTAAGATTGTCCGAGCCCAAGTGCACTGGACAGTGTGTGTACAGTAGCTTAGATCAAGTATGACATCCAGTGGCCTATTTGGCTAATGACACTTGGAGACTTTGAAATAATCTGGGGAATTCTGATCTCTTCAGTACTTAATCTTGCAGAAAAAATTTCAGTTGAAGAAAGGGAACTGGAACTAACAAGTATTCTCCACTGGACTGCAAGTACTGCAAGAGGAATTTTTGCCGTTTATTCTACCCACACCTCACAGTAACTATGCAACCAATGTTATTAACTACCAAAATGGATAAGAAAACAGAAAGAGACATAGAGATGAACTAACTGGCCTAACTATCTTACCAACCCTGCAAATAAGGATTTCTGAATACCATGTGACTCCTGAAAACATGCTGCACCCATCATTCCAAGACTTCAGAGAACATGTTTCCAAGTTTCTATTTTACAAATGTGGAAATTAACCCAAGGAAGGATAAGTGATACCCAAAACATAGCTACTGAAGGACAGAGATGAGGCTGGAACCCAAGGCTTGCAGATCTACCAATTAATTATGAGATCCAATATATCATAGAAATGTCTTTACCTCCAAACAAGGCCTTTAAAACACAGACTATGCTCACAAAGACCTTTTGCCTTACTTCAGAAAAAGAGGCAGAGCTACAATTAAGCCCCTACACTGACAATTGGGAGACTAGAAATGAACCTATTATAAAGAGTTGGCAGCAGAAAAAGGACAAAAGAAGAATTAATAATTTTTAAAAATATCTCTTGAATGTGTATAGTGCTATTAGCATTGGGGCAAAATGTCTGATGCACTTTTAAGTTCCAAAGGTTTCACCCTATACAACCTGGCATAATAACTAATATCCACAATGATGACACTGGGCCATTAAGAGAGATTGAATTATTCTTACAGCCCTATATTTAATCAAGTACAGAAATATGTAATCTAATTTGGAAATCTTTAAGATTCAAAATAATGAGAGTTAACATTTTGTGCGCAGCTAAATATCTTATCTTGAGGACAGGCTTTCATTTGCCACATTCTTAAACCCTTGAGTGTGGTCTATAGAAGTAGTCAGAAGTCATCTCCCATCTGGCCCAAAATTCTTCTCCCATTACTCTTTGGTTTATGCCACAAATATAAGTGCACTATTCCCAGATAAGGACTATATTCAATATCCACAGCCAGCCTGTTTTGCCATGACAAAACCTGGTCCCTTTCAGTTCAGTCTCAGAACAGAGTCAATTCAAGAAGCAGTTTATCAGGGATTCAAATTTTTACTTACATTTCCCAAATGACTGAAAGGAATTCAAATAGAAAGTCCAGAGTAGCCTTGTAAAGGTGTCATCTGGCCTTTGTCCACTTCCCTCACATACTGCGTCTTCTCTGGGATTTTCAGTGAATGTTTTTTCTGCTCCCCTACCAACAAGACTTTTCTTCCACCTGAAATTTCTCCCCAATATCCACCTCCTTTTTTGTCTCCTTTGTCTTCTTAGCCATTCCCATTTGTCAAAAGTTGACTCCTACTTTAGAGTTTAATTCAAATACAATAAAATCTCCTTTTCATGGAATTCTACAATCCTATCACTGAAAATGAATTCCTTCTCCTACTACATTACAATGACTTCTTTAGTTCACATCCGAAAGTAATAGTTAGACCTAAAGAAAAGATTAGAACAGGCTCTAGAGTCATCAATCCTATTTTACTTGTTTAGTTACCATTTATTATGCCCCTTCTGTATGCCAAGCATGTTGCCTGCATTTTGCGTGTGTTAACTCTTTAAGTCTCGCTGCTTGCCTATGAGATAATTACTATAAATCTCATGCTTTAAGATATGATAACTATTGCTTAAAGAAATTAAGTACCTTGCCAATAATCACATAGCCAATAAGTGGCATAACCAAGTTTCAAAACCAGAAATGCTGACTCCAGAGCTGAGGTTGTTAACCACTGGGATGGCCATGGAGGAGTGCCACTCAGACGTCCTTTAAGAGAACCTGCCACGGTGAGCATAGTTGGATCTGCCACATTATTCATACTGTTACAGTATGTAGCTAGTCAGACATGAGTAGGGCAGGAGAAGGCTCCTACTACCCCCAAACACACCAAAAATGTTAGACAACTATCAGGTGATGATCAGGCAGTTATTAGCTCTCGCTCTAAAATAATAATTGATCACAGCTGGTGCCAGGGAAAGGCAGCCTCCCAATAGATAGAAACACCAAATCTGGTGATCAGCAGCTTCCCAACAAGATCTCAGGAGCTGAGTGAGTGGGCTCAAGCATGTGCATTAAGAGGCAAATGGTAGAGTTTAACTGATATATGATCTTCTAGGATCCTTCTACTGAAAAGGAAAGAACGTCTCAAGCGAGCATTCATCCAACTCCAATAAACACACCACACATGCATACTTCCCAAGTGCTAGCAGGCCACTGCACATGTGGACAGCCCAACCCAAGAGAAGAATCACTGGAGGAGGGACGCAAGACCCCAGAACAATGCTGATGTACAAAACCTAAAGTCAAAAGGTCAAACCACACACTTGATCTCTGAAGTTGCCCGCTTGGCCCTCTTCTTACTTCCTTTCATTCCTGCTCTAAAACTTGCCTCAGTCTCTCCTTCTGCCTTATCACCTCATTCAAATTCTTTCTTCTGAGGAGGTGAAAATTGAGGTTGCTGCTAACCCATATGGATTTGCCAGTAACAATAACAAGGTCATACTTTCCCTGGGTTACCCCCCAAAAATGACTAAGCACAGTAGAAGGACAAGAGCTGGGCCATTATTGTCATTCTCGCCCAACACAAGATCCCTTTATCAAGCATTCTTTGCTGAGGAACTCCTCACTAGCCTGACCAATGCTTTCTCAAGACTGCACTGTAGTCTGAGAATCTTCCTTTTCAATCTTGCCTTCCTCCATCTCTCCTTTCACAAATACCATATCTGTACTGCAGTCTGAAGGTTCACCAAACTGTTTCTGCTCCTTTCCCTTTTACCCTAAATAGGTATTTTTCCATTAAATCTCTGGCATGCCTAAGCTCATCTCAGCTTCTGCTCCTTGAAAGACACAGGTGGTACCATGACTGGTCCAGGAAAACAGGTAATAAAATGGGGTTCCGGGACTGGCTCACTCACCACCCATTTGGCAAGAAGGACTCCATCCCAAATAGAATATCAAGTACAGATAGTCCCTTGGCACAGGTGACAGGCCAACTGCTGAAGGTTTCATTGATGTTGACCTGGGAAAATGCCCTAGTCACAGTTCAATGATTCAGTGGGAACAGCTCAATGATTCAGGCATTTGAAAGATATTTGGGATCTACTCCTACAAAGACAGCAGAGCTGGTAAATAGTTATCAAGTTATATTAATGCTTCACAGAGACATCATGTGAAAGTGAGGATGACTGGCAACCAGCTACAAGCTAAGTGAGGAAACCATGGAGCCTCTTTGTTAATTTATCTCTTGTAATAAAAAAAAGACATGGCTGAGGAGTAGATTCAGAACTTGATAGTTAGAAATGCAGAACTCCAGAGACATTTAAATACACAGCCAAAGTAGGTCTGTTATACTAAGGCCAGGACTCTGGTTAGGAAAACATGGGACCCTGGAATATAGGATGGTGATATCTGAGTGGATGGCCACAAGGATTTTGGCTCTGGAGACTATCTAGACCTTACAGAGGTAGCCCACTGCGCCACAGTAAGAACCAGCACTTCACTTATGTGGAAGACACTGCAGAAGCTTTAACTCCACAAGGCAACGGGTAACTTCCAAAAGAGATGCTCCCATATCCTCTTCTTACTCCCCACACCACAACAATGGGTATGATTAAATCCAACAAAACCCAGCTCAGGACACACTGGGCTTTATAAGAGGCAAAGGATTATATATACTTCAAAGGAATGGCAAGAATTACCTAGTAGGTACACACAGGAGCTGGGATTGGATTGGATTGGGCTTTGGCTTGATCAAGAGGCCAGAGCATAAGACTGGATAAGGAAGAATTCATGGACCTGAAGGCACTTTCTTGAGATGTAGGATTTAATGCTCTGGGAAGGGTCCCTGGATAAGGGGCAAACTCACTACTGAGTGGCATACTAGTTTCCCATTGTTGATGTAACACATTATCACAACCTTAATGGCTTAACACAACACAAATTAAGTAACTTACAGTTGTGGAGATCAGAAGACTGAAATAGGTCTTACTGGGCCAAAATGAAGGTGTTGGCAAGCTGCATACCTTCTGGAGACTCTAAGGAAGAATCTATTTCCTCATCTTCTTTGGTGTCTAGAGCCTGCTTATGTTCTTTGGTTCATGGCCCCTTCATCCATCTTCAAAATCAAGTGTAGCATTTTCAAATTTCTCTTCCTCTCTAACCATCCTTCTTCTGTTTTTCACTTACAGGGACCCTTGTGGTTATAATGGGATACTGGGATATGTGGATATCATGGGATATTGGGATACAGGATAATCTCCCTATCCCAAGATCCTAGATTTATCTGTACCTGCAAAGTTCATTTTGCCATGTAAAATAGTATGTTCACAAGTTCTGGGGATTAGGATATAGACACCTTTAGGGGGAGGGGGCATTATTCTGCCTACCTCAGGTAACTCTTTGGAACCTGGAAAAAGTAAAAGCCCACACTGATTGAAGCAGAAATACTTAGCTTTTCCTGGAATATGGGAAACACCTGGAGACTTTGGCAATTACTGGATATAGGATTTGAGTTGATATTAACTCCTAGAAATATCATCAAATTGTCATCATTATCACCTGTTAAAGTGGGGCTTATCAGGTATCAGGTAATAAATGGAGACTGGCTAAAGTCTGGCTTACTGGGGCCCCACCAGGTCCACAAACCCACTTAATGCTCACTGCTGTTCACCTGAGCCAGTGTTGTTGAACAACAGTCTCCCCGAGAAAAGAAAATAAAAGCCCAATGCCTGGTGGTCCTCTTTGTTTCTAGAGAGAGAACATCCCATGCCTAGATATACTGTTCTGGCCAATCTACAGGATGTGATACAAGCTGGCCTGCCACTGGGGCCACACGAGCCTGCAGACCCCGTGGTATGGGAGGAATTGGGGATAGGATGAGATGCACTGTGGAGTGTATGGCAAGCCCAAAGGAGACATTTACACTGCAGGTCTGTACCTATCTAGCCAGGCCACATCATCGGCAGTGAAGAAACAGCTCTCGGCTCATTACAGGGCCCTTCTACAGATGAAATGCCTGACACCTGCTTCTCAAACGGTCTGAACCCACAGCCCGTCTGTTAAACTGAATCACTTGTTTCAGCCTCCCTCCTGCTGGAGCTGAGAGATAGTCCAGAGGAAGCCAGGCTAGAAGTCGAGCTGAGGAACACCACACACTAAAGCACGCAGAAGCCCCTTCACGCCAACAGTGTACCTCACCTCAACCCTCTACCAGAGTGAGCTCCTTCCCCATCAAGTACAGGGTGTGGTGTTTAAATGATTTCCTCCAAAACCGAGAGGGGTTTTCTGGAGGAGCCTCACTCCAGGAGTATATTTTCCCTTCTGCCAAGCTCCTCAACTCCTAAAGCAAGTAGATCTATGGCACATTTGCCCTGGAATCTCAAGAACTTTGCCCCTTGCTCTCAGGTCCCTGGTGCAGTTGTTTACTATTCTCTCATTCTATGCCATTTTACCAAAATCCTTCCTCCAATTTCACCACCCTCTCAAGGCCACAGCAGCTTACAGGCAGATTCTGAATATAGAGGATTGCACAACCATCTTGAAAGCGAACATCAGCCCCAGTTCACTTCTAGCCACGGAGTTCTATAGCTTCCCCTGGAAGGAGAAGAAGAGTAAGAAAAGATCTTCTAACTTGGGAACCCTAAAGGGAAGAGAAGGGCCAGAAAGCCGACACTAGCACCTAAATTCAAACCAAACACACAGTTGGGATGAAAAGATACAATTATTTTCATGATGTTCCATAATAAGATTTCTAATCCGAAGTCTAAGCTTTCTTCCTGTCTCCTCAAACTTTTTCATCCTCCTTTTGTAAGTCCACAATTTGAAGAATTGAAGCCAGGGGGCAGGACAAAATAATTCTACAACATGGAGCAGACACTCAAGTTTCCTCTACACACTTCATAAATCTTGTCACCTGCTTTCCTACATAGTTGTCTTTGTAGGGTTTTATAGACCCATAATAGCTTGGAATGAGAGAATGAAATATCCAGGATCTCATCTGGTACTCAGTTCAGCCCGAAGACATAAGACACACTATTTCCTGTTGATATGTGGAGAAACTGAGCCACAGAGGCACAGAGAGTGAGGGATTCAGCCAGGATTCAAAGAGCCCACCTTGTCCTGTTCCCTATCCTGAAGGGAAGCTCTCAACCAACTTTCAGATATAAAGGACCCAAAATAGTCATCTTAAAAAAAGTAGCTCTGGACTAGTGACCTTCTAGAGTTACCCGTTCTTTAATATTTGTTTCTTATTGGTAAGATACAAAATCTGTGATCTCTTCAAGAGAGAGGCTTTGAAAATTGAATCCCAGATAATTGAGTTATAAATTCTGCTTTCATAGCTAAGAAACCCAGAGCTTAGTAGAGACCTAGAGGTGACATATCTTATCCAAATTAAGAATTCCTTGGAGACATTCTTTCTCTCCAAGTATCCCTCAAAAAAACAGGGCCAACTTTGGGAGTAGTAGATGGCTGTGTTTTTGAGGAGTGACACACAAAGACTACTCATCACAAACAGGATACAATTTCCAGTATTCAAAGGAACAAATCACTTCCTTCTCCAAGAAGAATCTTTAAAGTGTCTCTATCCCAGGGAAATGTCAACTGAAAAGGGGGGCTCTTGTGACTCTCCTTGTCAGGCTGATTATCTTGACCACAACCACGTGAAAACCAAAATGACCTGTTGAAAGGCCATATAATTCAGTGGGAATAGCATGAGCTTAGAAATCAGGCAGGCCTGGTTTTTAATTCTAGCACTGCCATTTTCTACTATATGCTTTGTACAGGTTGCTTCAACTCTCTCAACTCCTACTCCCTCCTTTGTAAACCAGGGATAATATCACAAGGCTGTAAGGAGGTGTAGTCAGTTAACATGGCTGAAGCACCTAGCACAGTATCTGGCACTTGTGAGACCGGTATTGGGAACATATTAAAATAAACAGGCCGTGTTCAACTAAATGCAAAAATCACTGAATTAGACAAACTTAAACAGGTTTCTTGCCTTCAGAGTTTCTGGAAACCTGTGTCGTCCTAATGTGCATGGTAAATCTTCAAGAGAGGAACTATTATAGCAATTCCCAAACATATTGGATCATAGAACTTTTTTCATGGCACTAACATAAACAATGCTGAAAAAAACAATTTGGAGCAAAACCTAATAGACCCTTAACAGACATAACTTTCCTCCTTTCTTCTCCCACCCAGACTTCTTTACCTCCTAAAACTAACATACAAATAAGACACTTTGGTCTCTGTGACTTCAGTGACATCAGAAGTGTACTTTTGGGTTTTGATATTTTAATCTTAAACTTTATCATTTAAAATAGTAGTTTTATGAAAGAAAACAGCCAGGCCCTGTGGCTTAAGCCTGTCATATCAGCTACTTTGGAGGTTGAAGCAGGAGGATGACTTGAGCCCAGGAATTTGAGGCTACAGTGAGTTACGATGGCACCACCGCACTCCAACCTGGGCAACAGAATAAGACTACAAGACCTATCTCTAAAAAAACAACCACCGCCCCCTGCCCAAACTCCCTGCCAAAAACAAAAGGAAAACAAATGTTTTAACATGTATTGACAAGATACTTATGAATGAGTGTTATTTGTACTGAATTTTTAAAGATAGCTTTGAGAACCTCTCCAAAGAGCTCAATCAAAGCACTATAAGGTAAGTTCAGGCAAATTATGAGATTAAAATATATGCACTTAAATAAAGAGCAAAACTTTCACTTCATTGTCATCTGGCCTACATTTACAGTCTTTGCATTATTTTCTCTCCAATTCAGTAGATGGCGCTGCAGATTGAACATAGAGAAAACCCATAGCGTCCATGTGGATTCATCCTTGAATGAATATTCTTGTTTTGCTTTTGTTTACCCTCTCCAGTTTCGATGCTGTTCATCTGCTAAAAGGGTAACTTGTGCATTTTGTGGGAATGGGATGGGGCAAAGTAGTGTAAGTAATGATTTTCTGCCCCTACTGGAAACTCTTCCTGTGCCTCCTAACCCCTTGAAAATTGGCATTTATAGAATTCCCCAGCTCAAGAAGGCCAAACGCAGGACTATCATTTGATCACCGACGCAGACCCGGCCCGTATCAGACAGTGCTAATCACCACTAGAGGCCGGTGACCAGACAGTGCTGATCAATCATAGCCACTTTTCCACAGGAGCCAAACAACATTTCTCAATTCTTTTCAATACACTTTTCCAAGTAGCTACTATAAATCCCTCAACCAAGGCACCAAAGATACAATCTATTTCTAATACCTGCCATAGAGTTCGGAGATTTTTCAAGATCAAATCCTTGATGATATTCAAAGTTGTTAAGAAATATATCCAAGCTTATCAGATGTGACAGAACCAGGACAATAATTCAGGACTCTTGACTCTCGTGGAAGAGTTTGTATTCCACCCTGACTTAATGCCCTACTGCTAAGAGTCAGACTGCTGAAGTACAGCCTCTGAGGACCAAGTTCAGATAACCAAGCACAAAAGGTTTGTCTGGTCTCTGGTGGCCCCACTTATCATTTGGGGATGGGGAGGGGAAGAACAGGCAGAAATTAAACCCAAAAACAGTTCATGGGGGCCTGTACTATTTGTGCAGGCCAATTTTGTGCTGACCCAAGATAATCCTGCTCCATGGACCCAGAGGGGCATAGCCCTCCAGTTGCTTCTCCTTCAGGGCTCGCCACCTTCAGTTGCAAAGAATTTTTATCCCTTGTTTTTTATAAGGCAATCAGGTATCAACTTTGAGTCAAATAGCAGGTCTCTTCATTAATATTGCATTTCCAGGGATGGATTTTTCATCTCCTAATTTTGTTGTCTAAACGTGTTTTGGGGAATAAAGAGGGTGAAGCTCTTAAACTATATCCTGTGACTTTTTTCCCCCAAAACTACTGATGATGTCAGAATGAACATTTTCAGTGGGCTGGGGGGCATTTCTAGATGAAATTCAGTCATGATTTTAAATATCATGCATCCAAAAGTGGTATTGCCTCCCTCAGTCTCATTCCTGATTTTCATCTAGCAGTTGAAACTCTTAAAGGCACTGCTATTCTCCAGTCAACCCAGATTTGAAATCTGTCATTTTCAAATCCCCCCTTTCCTTTACCCTGTTTCCCCCAGTTGTACTAATTCTTGTCTATTCTGCATCTGCCCTTTTTTTAAATGTCAATGAAATATTTCAAGCCAATAGAAAAGGTCAAAATAATAATCTAATGGACATCCACATCCTCATCATTAAGTTCTGTCAAATGTTTGCATTTTGTCGAACTTTGTGGGTTTTTTTTAATAAAAGTCATGTTTACGATTAAAGACCTTGCAAATCCATCCCTGATACCATTTATTGCTTTAGCTAACAAATATTTATCAGTCATTACTAAGTGCTAAGCCCTATTCTAGGATTGGGCGCACATCAGTAAATGAAAGAAAGCCCCTACTTTCATGGAGCTTACATGGTCCTGAATTTACCTCCATCCCAAATTTGGTATCAATAGTTTCACGCACATTTTCTCATTTATTCCATTTTATATCCCAAAACAGTATACACTATTATCATGTATGTCTTCAAACTTTATCTAAAGAGCACTTTATTAACATGTAATACATATGCTTCTGCCACTTACCTTTTTGCTTCACTCTTTGATAATTATTTTGAGACCTGTAGCTCCAGTTCATACGTGTTAACTACAGTGTTCCATTGTGTGGAACACCATAATTTACTGATCTACTTTCCCTATTGAGGAACATTTAGGTTATTTTGCAATTTTCATAATTAAAAAACATTCTGTGATGAATAAGACCCTCTCCCCAGGACTATATTTATATGGCCTCTTTCCCACTCGTTACACTTGCCAATGCCTTGTTCCTAAGAGGAGTTCAGCCAATATGTGCTCTCTTGAATATTCTTCTAGAGTTGACCAGAAGTTTATTAGCGGACTGCTCTGTCTTTCAGAGAGAGTGGAGATTCCTCTCCTATCTTCAGAAAAGAATTTACATAATACAAGGATAAGAGAAAATTATCCCCATTACTAAAAGATACAGTTTTATTGGAAGAAGTATAAATAAGGTGAATTGGAGCAAAATGTCCTTTGTCTTCTTTGGCACAAGCTTCCTTGAGTCCAGCACTACTTTATTCTTCTTATCGGTATAGTAGTAATATCTGCAATGGTCTTTCTCAACCCTGACTGCCCATTAGAAACCCTGGAAAGACTTTAAAAAGCCTGACCCTCAGCCACTCATCATACCAATCGATTGAGAATGTCTGGAGTGGGTTCAAACATTAGCACATTTTTTAAAGTTCCTCACATATCTGTAATGTGCAGCCAAGGTTGAGAACCATGGAGCTAGGGCAGGGGTGATCCTCAAATTATGGGCCCCAGCACGCTGCTGTGTGCTGAGCTCTCTGCCAAATTTTGGTCAATGTGCACAATTTATTTGCACTCTTACTAAAGACGCATGTGGTTCTTACATTCTTAAAATGATCACCATTTAGCATTCTGTCACCATTTGTGTAGAACGGCTTACTGTGCTGACCATGTACTTATGTAACCTCAAGGCTGAGTCCTTCCATGTTCCACTAAACTTGTGACATTTCTCTGGCATCAGTCGAATGTTGTCAATGCCTCTTACCTACAGAAGATTCTGTGGCCTTTACCCCTCTACAACATGTCACACAAATTTTTTCTTGGCTCAGTGTTCTGACAGGTGCCATTATAATAGTGTGTTTCCTCTCTAGTAATAAAAATGAATTGCACATATTTACTGACGTATACAGTGTTGTCCAGCCTCATGTTCTAGAACTAATATAAGGGTAATTTTTAATCTTGAAATTTGTTCTTTATATCAAATGGTTACCTTTTAATCTCTTAAAATGCATTACCAATAATTCAACTATCATAAATAAATCATGAAGCTTGAAAGATTATAAGCCGCAACCTAGAGGGCTCATATTAGGTTGTGAAAAGCAAAAGGGTTCAAGGAGGCTACTTCTTCTGGTTTTAGTGTACATTCATGTTTCTGAAACTTAGGTCTTTCTAGGAGTTCAATACTTAACTATAAGAAATTTATAATGTTGTATTTTGATTCCAGGCAAAGGCAAAATATTTATATAAATGCAGGACTGTTCTCTGGGTGGCCTTGGACTGACCAAGTTCTCCCCTTCTTTCTTGTTTGTAGTTCTTAAGAATAACTAGATTGTGCTAAAAATGCAACATCCTGACGAAGGGAGGAACTGCATGGAATAGCCCAGGCCTTATTCCTGTCCCTCCTAGGGAATGTAACATTTTGAGTTAGGCAAGAACTGCCTAGTACAGCTCAGGCTTTGTTCCTCTCTCCCGTGGGAGCAGGATGTTCTTTGGGTTTTGCTTAGTGAGCCACGTTGCCCTTGAGGTATGTAATCCAGAAGGGGCTGCCTTTCTGGGTCCTTCAGCTGTAGCACAAGTGGGACACGTGGAGTTGAGGTACCATCTGCCCCAGGTAAGTTTCTTGAGTTTTGGGGGACTGTCTCACAATGTATCCTAGGCTTCTCTCTTTTATTTTTTTTTTTCTTTTTTTTTGAGACGGAATCTCACTCTGTCGCCCAGGTTGGAATGCAATGGCATGATCTCCTTTCACTGCAAGCTCCGCCTCCCGGGTTCATGCCATTCACCTGCCTCAGTCTCCCGAGTAGTTGGGACTACAGGTGTCCGCCACCACAACCAGCCAATTTTTTTTTTTTTTTTTTTGAATCAGAGTCTCACACTCTAGCCCAGGCTGGAGTGCAGTGTCACCATCTTGCGTCACTGCAAGCTCCACCTCCTAGGTTCACGCCATTCTCCTGCCTCAGCCTCCCGAGTAGCTGGGAGTACAGGTACCCACTACCACACCAGGCTAATGTTTTGTATTTTTAGTAGAGACGGGGTTTCACCATGTTAGCCAGTATGGTCTCCATCTCCTGACCTTGTGATCTGCCCGCCTCGGTCTCCCAAAGTGCTGGGATTACAAGCATGAGCCACCTCGCCAGGACCCTAGGCTTATCACTTTCTGCCTGTTTGTAGGTAATATATCTACTACATTTAACTTGTTGCACATGAATGTGTTCTGTCTCACCGGCTGCAAACAAGTTGGTAACCAGTGCACAGTGAACTTGCTCCATAATAAGCATACTAGGAACTATATTGAGTACTTCTTATGTGCTAGGGATTCTAAGTGTTTAACATGTGTATCTCATTAATCCTCACAAGGTGGGATAAAGTATGACATTAGAGATGAAGAAAAAGCATAGAACACTTATTAGCTGGGCCTAAGGATGCATAGCTGATGGATGATAAGGAGAGAACTCAAACCCAAAGCATGTAACTCCTAGGCCCACCTTTGTAATCACTACACTATGCTATTCCTTAAACTATCACAGCTTGCTGAAGGAAGAAGTGAGATGGGTTTAAATGTAATTGATGCCTTGTGCCATGTGATGATCAACTGATGCTTTGGCATCTGCTCAAATATGAACTTCATGATAGAACAAACAGAGAAGAGTGATGATTAGAAGTGAGTTGTCAAACTCACTATAGCATAGTGGACTCAAAAAGACTCTTACAAGAGAGGTCAGAATCACAGTCACATTACAAGTGATTTAATTTCTGTAATAGAGCTTCATGAACCACATTTAATAATTATTATTTGATTCTTATGGTTCATAGTTTTTCAGTGTATTCAGTATTCTTTACTTATTTATATAGTTGCAGAAGATTGATAAAGAAAATGATTTATTCCTAATTCTTTTTCTGCATATTTAACTAATATTTTAATAAGGATTATAAGAAAATATGGGATCCATGAAGATTGTTTTTCCTTTTCACTCCAGTTCATTTATCACTCAAGTTTAAGGAACACTGATGTAGATTTAAGGACAAAGATGCACCAGAAGTTCCGAAGTTCACAGATGGTCCAATCCTGGTCCCCAGGGCTTAGAGTCCAAAGCCCCAGTGTTTCTTGCCCAGCCTTGTGCTCTCTGTTTGGATCTAGCAACACAAATTATCCGGGACAGCTGACTGAGCATCCAGGTTTTCCAGGAACCTATTTTACTCACAATTTCTTACCTCTATAACTACCTAACTTGTCCATAAATCTAGCCCACTGATATAGTTTAGATTCTTGTCCCCACCCAAATCTCATGTCAAATTGGAGGACAGGCCTGGTAGAAAGTGACTGGATAATGGGGACAAATTTTCTTCTTGCTGTTCTTGTGATCGTGAGTTCTCACAAGTTCTGATGATTTAAAAGTGTGTGGTAATTCCCCCTTCTTTCTTTCTCTCTTGCCACCCTGTGAAGACAGTGCTTGCTTCCCCTTTGCCTTCCGCTGTGATTGTAAGTTCCCTGAGGCCTCCCAGTCATGCTTCCTGTACAGCCTGCAGAACTCTGAGTCAATTAAACATCTTTTCTTCATAAATTACCCAGTCTCAGGTAGTTCTCTATAGCACTGTGAGAACGGACTAATACACCCACCATCACAGGTGACCATACTTTAAATGAACACCCTACAAGTAGAAGAAATAATTTCAGAACTCAGAGACAAGGCTTTTGAATTAATGCAATCAAACAAAAATAAAGAAAAAAGAATAAAAAGAAATGAACAGTCTCCAAGATATATGGGATTAAGTGAAATAGCAAAACCTAAGAATAGTTGGTGTTCCTGAGGGAGAAGAGAAGATAATAAATGTGGAAAACTTATGTGAGAGAATAATTGAGGAAAACTTCCCTGGCCTGGCTAGAGAGCTAGATACCCAAATCCAAGAATCTCAGAGAATTCCTGGGAAATTCAGTGCAAAAAGATCTTCAGGCTATCTGACGGCAAATAGACATCAGTCTATCTAAAGTCAAAATGAAAGAAAGAATTTTAAGAGCATTAAGGCAAAAGCAACTGGTAACCTACAGAGGAAAACCCATCAGACTAACAGCAAACTTCTTGGCAGCAACCTTACAAGCCAGAAGGGATTGGTGTTCCAACTTCAACCTCCTTAAACAGAACAACTGTCAGCCAAGAATTCTGTATCCCACAAAACTAAGTTTCATAAATGAAGGAGAAATAGTCATTTTCAGACAAACAAATGCTGACAAAATTTGTCACTACCAAACCAGCACTACAAGGAATGCTAAAACATGACTTAAGCTATCTAGGTAACAACATGATGAAGAGAACAGTAGTTCACATCTCAATATTAACATTGAATATCAATGGTCTGAACACTCCACTTAAAAGATACGGAATGGCAGAATGAATTTTAAAAAATTGAAATCCAAATATCTACTATCTTCAAGAGACTCATTTAACACAGAAGGAGTCATATAAACTCAAGGAAAAAGGGTGGAAAAAAAGGTATTCTATGCAAATGGAAACCAAAAGCGAGCAGAAGTAGCTATTCCTTTTTTTTTTTTTTTTTAGACAGATTCTCACTCTGTTGCTGGTCTGGAGTACAGTAGCATGATCTTGGCTCACTAGGCTCACTACAACCTCCACCTTGTGCGTTCGAGCGATTCTCCTGCCTCAGCCTCCCAGGAAGCTGGGATTACAGGCGTGTGCCACCACACCCAGCTAATTTTTGTATTTTTAGTAGAGACGGGGTTTCACCGTGTTGGCCAGGATGATCTGGATCTCCTGACCTTGTGATTCACTCACCTCAGCCTCCCAAAGTCCTGGGATTACAGGCATGAGCCCAGCCAGAGTAGCTGTTCTCACATCAAACACAACAGACTTCAAAGCCACAACAGTAAAACACATATATATAAAGATGGTCACTATATAATGAAAAAAGGATCAATTCAACAAGAAGATATTATAATCCTAAGTTTATATGCACCAAACACTGAAGCTCCCAGATTCACAAAACAATTACTACTAGACCTAAGAAATGAGATAGACAGCAAAACAAGAAGAGTGATAGACTTCAATACACCACTGATAGCACCAGACAGATCTTCGAGACGTAAGGTCAACAGAGAAACAACACACTTAAATGACATGCTAGAACAAATGGACTTAACAGACCTTTACAAAACATTCTACCTAAGATCTGCAAATTACACATTTTTCTTATTAGCACATGGAACATTCTTCAAGATAGACCATACAATAGCTCACAAAACAAGTCTGAATAAGTTTTTTTAATGAAATCATATCAAATATCTTTTCAGACCACAGTGGAATAAAATTAGAAATCAATTCCAAAAGAAACCCTCAAGACTACAAATACATGGAAATTAAATAGTCTGCTACTGAATGATATCTGGGTTAACAATGAAATAAAGATAGAAATTAAACATTCTTTGAATTGAAAGATAATAATGACATAAGCTATCAAAACCTCTGGGATATAACAAAAGTGTGCTAAAAGGAAAGCTGATAGCACTAAATGCCTTCATCAAAAAGTTTGAAAGAGCACAAATTGACAACCTAATGTCACACCTCAAGGAGCTGGAAAAACAAGAACAAACTAAACCTAAAGCTAGAAGAAGAAAAGAAATAACAAAGATCAGAGCAGAACTAAATGATATTCAAACAAACAAACAAAAAGATCAGTAAAACAAAAAGCTGGTTCTTCGAAAAAATAAACAAAATTAATAGACCATTGGCTAGATTACCCCAGAAAAGAAGAGAGAAGATCCAGATAAGGTCAATTAGAAATGAAACCAGAGATATTACAACCAACACCACAGAAATACAAAAGATCATTGAAGACTATTATTGTGACTGCCCAGTGGGTTCACCTTGCCTGCTGCCGAGACAGAGCAGATTTATCAAGACAGGGGAGTTGCAGTGGAGAAAAAGTAATTCATGCAGAACCAGCTGTGCAGGAGACCAGAGTTTTATTATGACTCAAATCAGTCTTCCCAGGTATTCAGGGATCAGAGTTCTTAAAGATAATTTGGTGAGTAGGGGCTTGAGAAATGGGGAGTGCTGATTGGTCCGGTTGGAGATGAAATCATAAGGGGTCAAAGTGAATTTTTCTTGCTGTCTTCTGTTCCTGGATGCGATGGCAGAACTGGTTGAGTATTCTTGCCAAAAGAAAAAAAATGACCTGAATCTAATCGAACTGTTAGATCTAACTAATATTTAAAGGAAACAGCAAGGATAGAAGAAGAAGTTAAAACACACCATGAATAAACGATTGGTCAGAAGAAGCAATGGGAAAATCTACTGGATAAACAATAGGATTTCCTTAACAAACAAAGGCACGAGAGAAGAGATCATGAGAAATGTTATATATTAAGAGTGACATAAGAGACAAACCAAATGTTATGCATGGAACTTGTCTGCACTCTGGTTAAACAAATCCAGTGTAAAAAGATTTTTCAGATAATTATGGAAATTTGACCATGGACTGGGTATTGGATGATGTTAGGGGGTTATTGTTACTTTGTCAGACATGAGAATGACCCTGTAGTTAAGATTTTTTAAAGTCTTTATCTGTTAGAAAAATATACTAAGGTATTTACAGGGTAAATACTCTCCAGCTCAACCTCCCTCTCCATTCCAGAGAATGGTGAGGAAGCAGATGAAACAACATTAGCAAAATGTTGATACCTTCTGAAGCCGGACAATGGGGTAGCTGGAGTATCATCAGATTGCTCCCTCTAGTTGCTTGTATGTTTAAAAGTTTCCATAACAAAAGGATTTTTTAAGGTCTCAGAATAGTCAATGACAGTCTAAGGTTGGAATCAGAGTGGAATTCTCACAATGCTCCTCCCACGGTGGAGGCACAGGAAGAATAATATGTATGGAAGAGGATCCTCAGGTTCCCCTTGTCAGACTTCATATTCCCCAGCAAGGAGGAAACATAGTATTTCCACAGGACCCCGCTACACTTTCTGCTAAAAGATGGACACTGTTTAAAGAAAATTAAAAGTCCCCCAAAGATTGGAAGATCTCTCTTCAATAGAGTCTGTAAAGCATTCTCTATTCATAAACACATTTCCTGAAATAGAACATATTCACATATTTAAATGTAAAGTGAATCACTTACAGAAAACACTGTTATTACTTTCTGCAATGCCTTTCTACAATCTGAATACAACTGTCTCTTGCCTTAATTTAAAACTAGGCCTACCACAATTTTTAAAGTACATCACAATTCCTTTCTGGTTTTGCCTCCAGGTAAACAGAAAGAAGGACTATACACTGACATTTCCCCTATTTGCTGCAGAGCTTATAATACTTGCATAATAAATTGGAGAGGAAAAAGACCAACTCAGTTCAACTGCAACTGAGAAGAAACATGCATAATGATACTTATTCTGATTCTGTCAACTTGTAAATGTATATAATAGATATTCACACTTACCCACAACCCATAAAAGATCAATTTCCAAAATTGCAGAATATTTATTCTCTGTAAAATTTTAGTTAGAGCTGCATCCCAGCTGATTCATTTGGCATTTAATGGTATGTAAATTAGTTTCAGAATTTGCTACAGTCTTTGACAATGATAGATGACATTCATAGGCAACCAATGATAGACAAGATCACTTGCCATAAAATGACCATGTTATCCAGGAAAGTAAAGAAGAGACATAATTACTGGTCCTCTAAACTGGAAGGCACCCAAGAATCTCTTTTAGCAGGTGACTAAAGGGGAAGACATTAATCTCTTGACCAGTGTATTTATTTCCAAAGCCTGCCATAGCAAAGTAACACAGATGGGGGGTGGCCTAAACAACAGAAATGTATTCTCTCATGATTCTGGAGGTTAGAAGTTCGAGATCAAAGTGTCAACAGTGCTGGTTCCCTCTGAGGGCTGTAAAAAAGAATCTGTTACATGTCAGCTTCCTAGCTTCTGGTAATTGCTGGCAATATTTGGCAATCATTTGCTTGTAGAGACATCACTTTGATTTCTGCCTTCCTGTTCACATTTCATTCTTCCTCTATGTGTCTCTCCATGCAGCATTCTTTTTTTATAAAAACACCGGTCATATTGGATTACAGGCCCACTTTACTCCAGTATGATGTCATCTTAACTAATCACATCTGTAATGATT
Source organism: Colobus angolensis palliatus (assembly GCF_000951035.1). Lineage (NCBI taxonomy): Eukaryota > Metazoa > Chordata > Mammalia > Primates > Cercopithecidae > Colobus > Colobus angolensis. The sequence goes on along the minus strand of NW_012114899.1, from coordinate 1,319,731 downwards.
TTATTTCCAAACATTCTGAGATACTAAGGGTTAGGACTTCAACATATCATTTTGGGGATACACATTTCAACCCATAACAACTCAGAGAGTCAAAAAAACAAAGAGGCCACCATACCATTTTCCATAGGTCAACTAGTAAAGACCTGCTTTCTGATTATACACAAATATGTTGACATTTGTCCTAACCACAATAGAAAAAGTATATAAGTGGTAGCCTTCATGGGACTATAAGAGGTATATTATTTAGAATCCGGGTTCCAGATACTTTAACAATGAGATGATACAGTGAAAAATGAGATAGAAGTTTATTTTCCTTTCAGTTAATCATCTGAGAATAAGCACTTTAGGGATGATTTAACAACACTGAACTATTAGGGATGCTGGGATCTTTTATATTATTGCCATCTCCAACACGAAGTTTCCATCTCTGGGCTTTTGCCATCCTGTTTGCTACATACCTTTTAAGAAGGAAATTAGGGCAAGGGAGGTGTATTTATCCATTCTTGCATTGCTATAAAGAAATACCTGGGCAGGGCGTGGTGGCTCATGCCTGTAATCCCAGCACTTTGAGATGCTGAGGCAGGTGGGTCATCTGATGTCAGGAGTTCGAGGCCAGACTGACCAATATGGTAAAACCCCATATCTACCAAAAAAACCACAAAAATTAGCCAGGCATGGTGGCATGTCCCTGTAGTCCCAGCTACTTGAGAGGCTGAGATAGAAGAATTGCTTGAACCCAGGAGGCAGAGGTTGCAGTGAGCCAAGATCATGCCATTGCACTCCAGCCTGGGCAACAAGAACGAAATTCCATCTCAAAAATAAATAAATAAATAAATAAATAAATACCTGAGACTGGGTAACTTAAAAAGAAAAGAAGTCTAATTGGCTCTCGCTTCTGCAGGTTGTACAGCAATCATTGTGCTGCATCTGCTTGCTTGACTTCTGGGGAGGCTTCCAGAAACTTACAACCATGGCTGAAGGCAAAGGAGAGCAAGTTATCTCATGTGATGGGAGCAGCAGCAAGGGAGAACATGACTGGGGAGGTGCCGGACACTTTTAAACAACCAGATCTTTCTAGAATTCATCATGAGAACAGTGCTTAGAGAATGGTGCTAAACCATTCATGAGAAACTGCCCCCATGATTCAATCATCTCCCATCAGGCTCCACCTCCAACACTGGGGATTACAATTCATCATGAGATTTGATAGGGACACAGATCCAAACCGTATCAGGAGTGTATACCTATCACTTTTGAGAGTACAAGAGGAAAGTAGAACATACCACTTCTCTCATCTCATTGAACAGAACTTAGCTATATGGCTACAACCAGTTTCTAGAGGCAGCCCTAGGCTATACCAAGGCTGGGAAATACAGTCCTAATCCATAATCAATTAAAACTATCACTATGGAAGAATGAGAGAGCAGATTGTGGTGTGGAGTCTAATGGTCTCTTCCACAGCCAGTCAACCTAATAAAACTCCCCACCTCCTTAAAATCCCCTTCCATTCTTGTGAAATTGCTGTCAAGTTTCAAAGGCTTAATTCAGTCCTTATCCCTTTAAGCTTCTCTACAACATTTGATATAATTGACCTGCTTGGAGTTCTTTCTTCCTGATATGGTTTGGCTCTGTGTCCCCAGCCAAATCTCATCCTGTAGCCCCCATAAATCCCACCTGTTGTGGGAGGGACCCAATGAAAGATAATTGAATCATGGAGTCCAGTCTTTCCCGTGCTGTTCTCATGTTAGTGAGTAAGTCTTACAAGAGCTGATGGTTTTAAAAATGGGAATTTCCCCACACAAGCTCTCTCTCTTTGCCTGCTGCCATCCACGTAAGATGTGACTTGCTCCTCCTGCCTTCTGCCATGATTAAGAGGCTTCCCCAGCCATGTGGAACTGTAAGTCCATTAAACCTCTTTCTTTTGTAAATTGCCCAGTCTTGGGTATGCCTTTATCAGCAGCGTGAAAACAGACTAATACACTATCCCTTCTCCTAACTCTTCTAATTGTTTCTTCTTATTAATATTACTTTCTGGCCCTGCTTCTGTTCATCTTCCTTAAAGTAGGTGGTTCCAAAAGGCCTGTCATCTAAATCTCTTTTCTCTTTCTTATACACCCTCCCTTTTGCAAAATCATCAACTTCCTTGATTTCAACCATCAGTTTGAAGTTGATGCTTCCCATATATCTAATCTTTTGCCCCACTTTCTCTCCAGTGTCTCTACTCCACATTTCCCACTGTGTGCTGGACTTTTGCATATCTTGTCAATGTCTCAGACATCCAAAACTAGATTTACCATCATCTGTCTGAAATCTGCTTCATTTTACCCTGGCTCTTGTTTATAGCATTACTATGACCCAAATGTTTTAGGGTTTGGGTGGTTGTAACTGTCTTCTCCCTACCTTATCCAGTCAATGAGTACATTGTGTCCATTGTAACTTTAGAGTTTTATACACCCACACCTTTCTGACCTGTTCCTAAAGCCATTGTTCTTGTTCTTGTTCTGATTTCATTACCTCTTAGTCTAGATCATTCTACTAACTTCTCTCCTCATTCTAATTCTTCCTACACTAATATCAGCTATGCCAAAGCACAACTTTGAAAAAGATCAGGGAAAGGACAGTCATTGTGGCTAACCATGATTCCAGTCTCAATGGTAGAATTTTTTAGTTCCTACTATTTTCCAGATACTTACATGCAATATCTCATATAATACTCAGTAACATCTAACTAAACTAACAGCTAAGTAAATTAAGTGCATATATACACCAGGCACTGTGTCAACAACTGTACCTTATTTTAATCTCACAACCTAAAAAGTTAAGTACTATTATTGTTCTCTTTTTGTATATTAAGCAACTGAGAGGAAGAAACCAAGGCTTTACAAAACTAAGTAATTTACTCATGGTCTGATATTGGTTAAATGGTAAAACTAGGATTTGAACCAGTTAGTTCTAAAACATCCTCTTACAAACATTAACTTAACCTCATAGCAATTATAGAAGGTCATTATTAATATTATTATTTCATAAAGCAAGGAAGTTAAATAATCTTAAATTGGCCAGATTTCACAGCCCAAGTTCTTTCTTTTCTTTATACAACTTCCCATTTATGTCCCTCAGTTATAAATGACCTTCCAGTCTCTGTGAGATTTCTTGCATTTGTGGATTATTGAGATTGAGAGAAACTGAGAAGAGACAGGCAACAAGTCAGCACAACACAGTCCACAGTGTGGGAAAGTCTTCCAGAGGGTGTATTCTCCTCATGATAGTGGAATCAACTTTGTAAAGTCACAGACACTAGTTTCTTGAAATTCCACTTAAGGGTGTCTTTCTCCACGTCATCATCACTGTCCCTTGGCCATTTAGGGGATGTGGTTGGACTTTGTCCTAAGTTTGCAAATGCTGGATTATTAAGTTCTTTTGTCCATTTAGCTTACTTTGGTCCGGAAAAAAAAGGGTAAATCTTTTATACTGAATATGAAAAAATACAATGAGACAGAAAATATGGGCAAGTCAATGTTTCCAGATATCTGATTTCAGACCGGGATAGTAGATCTTCTATTCTCTTCTAGCTAGTATTGACCCCATACGTCCAGGCTTCTACTTTTTCATTATGGTTGAAAAACATCCAGAAATAGGGCCAACAGAAGCTGGGTCCCTGATAACTTGGCAGTATGCAGGTCAAGATGCTTTGAATTTTATGTGGGTGGCTCAAATTTTTAGTATTCACAAATATTTATGAACTTGTAAGGCTGGAACTCTGAACCCTATCTAAAGGGAGAGAATGCTCTTCATTGGCTACACGTGCCATTTTAGCAGGTACAATAAACAAACAAACAAAAAACAAAAGAAATCATAGATTTGGAAACATGAAATTGACACGAGCAAAAGAAGTCTGAATAAATTCAATTCCATGGGTTTGTCTATGGACAGGGTTATAGCCCTGAAGACAGAAGGATGACACTAACTGGCACTGGAAACTGGGAGCCAAGGTAAGTTTTTTGGTTATAGAAAGTGTATTTTATTATTAAAGCAAATGGCAAATACATTCAAGGACTTTGATGCTATACGGGAACAGTCTCAAGGGGGAAAAATGCTAATACAAGTATAAAACCAAATTGCTATTTATGAAAGTAAAGTTTAGTGCTGCCTCACTGTCAACTCTTCCCTTATACTCTAACTACAACCTTGATAAAGTACTCAATATTCCCTCTACATGGAATAGTCTATTTGCCCAGTACGCAAACACAAACACACACAAATACACACATACACACACACACCATTGCCTTTCTTCTAGCTAATTTCTACATATCTTTGAAGTCTTAGTTTATATGTTATTTCTTCCAGGAAACTTACTGAAACATCCCCAAGACCATATTAGGTGCTCTCTCTAATTCCCTGAACAATAACAATATGGCTCACCCTGTATAGTAATTACTTGTTTATCTGTTTGCTTTGTAAGTTTTTTTGGCAGGGAATAGCTTTGCCTTCATTATTGTTTCATTCTTAGGATTTAGTACAATTTCTGCCACAAAGTATATAGGTGCTTGATATAAAGCTGTTAAAGGAATGTAAACATTTTGCAATACAGAAAGCAATTTTTTCATCATGATTCCAGTGTGTGCCCTTTTCCAAAATATGTTTTCTAGAGTAAAACTAGTTATAATTATTTCAAAGAGCAGTTAAGTTGGATATACAGATATTATTCCTTGCCCATTGTGGTAAACTTTAGGGCTGCTTGCAAACATCCTGGTTCCGTCACCTGCCCAGTGAAAAATGCACAGTAATGTGGGAGCTTCACAAACTATTGCATGATTCTCCCTGTCCCTTCCCCCAGTCATGGAAGCACCTGTTCCTGTTCCCTCACAATGGAAGAATGTTTAGAATGGAAATCTCTGTCAGGCTGTGAAACCAAATGAGAAGGGTGTGGAACAGATCCTCCAGCTAACCTCAATGGACAGGTCATGAAATCAAGAAATAAATCTCTAATGTTGTAGCATAACTAATCTGTCTTGACTGACTTACTTTTATGACAGCTACTTCAACTGTCTCTTTTTTCTTACTATCAGAACTTGCCTCACTCTCTAGAAGCACAAAATACTAAATGTTCTTTTTTCCAGCCTCCCTTGCAGGTAAGAGTAACTGTGTAGCACCGTTCTGAACAAGGAAATAGAAGGAAAATTCAACTTGTGTTCCTACTACTTTCCACCTTCCAAAAGGGTATTATAAAGAGAACTCTTTTCCCATTTTGCTGCTTCATTCAATTGTATGTAGACACGAGGTAGCGATCTTTTAGCCAAGAAGATAAGCCTAAGAATTAAGTCAGTATGTTAAGAAGAGCCACTGAGTGGCTGCACGAAACCTGAATTTATCATTTCAAGACTTACTGCTATGTGAGGTTATAAATGTCTTCAGTATTTGGATGGATGTTGATCAGGAATATTTTCTGAGTTACAACGGAATGCATTCTAATTGTGTAAGGAATGTGCAAATTTCCCTCTCCGATACCCTATCACTCTAAAATTTTGGAAGCCAATATAAACCAGCAAGTCAGGTTGGATACCCAGGAAGCAAGAGCATCATTTGGAAGAACTAAACACACATGAGAAGTTTATCTAGTGATGAAACCTTTTGGCTAAAGATAGAATCCATGCGCTAATTAGTAGAAAAAGACAGTAAGCTTGCTTATGTTGGAGGAGAAGCATAAGAGGGCACATTAGAAAAGGACATTCATAAGTGAATTCATTCTTGGTCTTTTTGTTCAGAATTAGCTCATGAAACCATTTCATAGTTAGCCACCTGCCTAGGAAATTTTTTTGCCCAACTAGTAAAAAAGAGAAAGAAAATAAAAGAAATGCCAACCATACATGTGTTTTTCCAGCAGTACATATTCAGAAATTGGAAAGGAACTGATAAAGAAATGGTTCCCTTGTGCTTCAGTGGTTATTTATTAGTCATTTGTATCACTTTCCAACCTAATTTACGTGTAATCTAACACCTTTTTTTCCACCTCTTTTTTAAAAAAGTGTTCGTCTACATTACCTTTCATTAGACAATACTTTTATGAGTGTAATTCTTAATTTATTATTAAATAATCCATTGAATGTTGACAATTTTACTCAGTACTCACCAAAAAAATCTAGACCTGGAAAAGAGATTATTCAGTGCTTTTCGAAGAAGTCACAGAATCCTTAAAACCAGAGTAGGCAGGGCACAGCAAATAAAATGCAGACACTTTAACATGAGAAACAAAATCTCCACAATTGTTCTCTTACCTACCCAATCTGCCATATTCCACTTTTTCCACCAATTTCAGGAGTTTACGTCACATGGTTTGGCTCCAATGATTCAGTCCCTGCAGCACCCACAGACACGAATTGGATCTGTGTTTTTATATCAACAGATAAGTTCAGTTACTTCATGATATTCTTTTATGCATAGATACAGAACTGATATTGATAATCCAGGAATTTGGTTTTATTTTTACACATGAACTGCAAACATAGAACTGCATGGCCTAGAAGAAATGACAGCTGGTAAGAAAATAGGTTTCTGTGGGTTATCTGGGACCAAGAGTGCTGGGTGCAGAAGGGTCAGTAGATGATACAGTGACCACCTTGGTACAGTTGCCAGTGAGCTATCAGGAATCACAAGTAGATTGAGGAAAGCTTCAATAGAAGGTATAGAGGTAGTAGAAAATGATTCATGAACCCTTCTGAGTAATAACAAATACTTTAAAAAACCGTATCATCAGTTCTAATATAATTTTCTTGTCTGGGATCAGCTACTTTCAGGATCACTTGTTCTTTTAGGCTTCTGAACTTGTACACTAAAGACTGTGGTGTCATTAGAAAAATGATCACAAGACCTGGAAGACTTGGAATCCCTGATTACCTAATCCTCCAGCAGTTAGTGTCCATGGAAACAGCCTCTAGGATACTGATTCATCAAAAAGTGTTCCAGGTTCATTCTAATTCAATAAATTATGTTGAGATTAAGTTATACATAATGGATGTTAATATTACCATCATTAATATTGTTATTATTTTCAGACCTCAAAGCTTATTTTTGAAATACAGATTGATTTTTTTTCCCTAAAATGCTAAAGCTTTTACATACACACAAAAGTATGGCCTGGGTTTGGAAATTTGCTTTGCAGTCTGGGAACTCCTAGTTAATTTAAAGAATTTTAAATGCAATTAGTACTTTCAGGCAATCGATGTCAGATTGTCATATCTTACTCTTTGGGGCATGAGGCTAGGTATTTTACAAGGCCCAAAAATAACTTTCAAAATAATATTTAGCAAACTGTCTGGAGCCTCTTTACCCTAAAATTAGAGTACCCAACACAGATGATACACAAGATGTAACTTGAAGATTACTGATCTTTTAAATGCCTCCCCGGAATTTACATATTAAATTGATTATTTTCTCCTTCATAATAGTTACCTTTTGACACTTATACATTCATCCCAAGTACAATGTCACTAATTATCAAGGCCCAGGTATCATTGTAATTCTGGGCATATAAATCGTAAATATTCTATGATTGAATGGGTCCGTGAGTGAGTGAGCAAATGGTAAAAAGAACAGATAAATTAATTTAGAACCTTTGCTCTGAGGAGTGCTTTCTCAGCCAGTAATACTTTTAATATCTACACTAATGGCAAAGCTTTCTGGTTTGGGGTGAATTTGATTAATGAAAAGAGTCAAAAAAAACATTTGGAATAAGTCTTGGGAGTAAGAGACACAATCCAGTGGGATAAGGACACTTAGGAAAACACAAAGCATGATCAAAATATCGCAAGTCTGACTTTCTCATAATTGGGTTCTGAAGGCAATTCCAGAAATGATTTGAGCATCCACAACAACTCTGAACTAGGCATGTTAACTCCAGAATGACTGCTTAGAAAGGCTATGTTATTTTGAATGAAGAAAAACTGACATGCTGATTTTCTGTTTCTCTAATTAGGCTCATACATTTATGGTCAAGGTTTATATCATATTTTGTAAATGTGATTATAAGAAAAGACCATTTTTCTTAGCTGTAAGATGAAGAATAAGACTAGATGATTTCTATAAACTCTCCCAGTACTAACATTCAATAATTACATATATAAATAAATAGGTTAAACATTGTTCACAGGTATTCAGCCATTCTCACTAATATTTCAGAGGTTTTATATTGAAGGGACTCTCCTTTAAACAACCGCAAGGCTTCAAGGGAAATCATGCTTTAGGCTGTAGACCACAAGGTGTATGGCTGCTGGAACAAGATATATGGGACAAACCTCTCTCTCTCTCTCTCACACACACACACACACACACACACACACACACACACACCTCTGCCCCATTAGCAGTAAACTATCTGTCCCCAAATAAGGACGATTATAGAAGTCAACATAGTAGTTCACTAGTTCACATTCATTTGAAATCACTTATATAATGTGTACAGAGTAACGCTGTTCTTTACATGATCTGCCAACTTTTCACTAAGTAGTTACAACTTCAAACGTAGGGGAAGTGCCTTCAAATGAAAGTATGACAGCAGGCTTCAGAATGTCCTGCTTCCGATTGTGTCCAAAATATCTTATTCTGTAGATTCCAGGCTGGGCAGTGTCTGGAATATGCCATTCCACTGTTGCATTACTCAGACCCAGGAGTCCCTTGTGCCAATAAAAACTGTTGATAGAAAACAAACAAGCAAGCAAAACTCAATTTTACTCTTAAAAATGTGTAATTAGAAAAATACTGATTATTCATTTAATGAATATTCAGGGAGTACCTACAATGAGCAAGACACTATCTAGACATTGAAGATACAGCAATGAACACAATAGACAAAAACATCTATTTTCTAGAAGAGAAACTTTAAAGAATAGCAATTTGTAGAAATAGCTTTACTTGTTCCACCTTTCTACCTACCTAAATTATATTCATCCCGGGAAACCTTACCTGATAGCCACAAGATGTCTCTCCTGTTGTAGAATTGCAAAGCACTCTTTTAGCCTTTATCTGACACTTATTTTCACATCTAGATTCATTTGTTTTATATATATAGGTATATATATCTATATATATAATGAATACATGTCAGACTCTCTTCTAGAAGTACTGAGGGTACAGTAAGGAGTAAGATAGATGTGGTCCCAAGTTTTATGAAGCTTATGTTCTACTGGGTTGAGGATGGAAATAAATACAATAAACAAAGCAATAAATATAAAAATCTTAAGAATGATAAATGTAATGTAGAAAACAAGATGGAAGTTTTTTTAGGGAGATGTCATTTAAACTGAGTCAGCAAAAATCTGGAGGGAAAAACATTCTAACAAGAAGGAACAGAAAATACAAAGTGTACAAAGCAGGAACAAACTTGATGTGGCCGCAAAGCAGAAAGCAGGTCAGTTGGTACAGGGAATAGTAAACCACGGAAGAGTGCTTGAGATGAGAGAAACAGATGGAACCAGATCATGTTGGCCCCTGCAGATCACAGCAGAGAGTTCAGACATTCTTCTAGACTCAGTAAGATACAATGGGCTAACTGATTGACATCCTCAGTTATGTTGAAAGTTAATCTCTTGGGCACAGAGAGTGTGCTCGACATTCTATGTTTCTCAGTGATGGATTCAGTACTCTCAACAAATATTTGATTATTCTGCTGCTAATGAACAAGGCCGGGATCTAAACATATCCTCAGTATTGACTGCTATTAGCTAAAAACTTTTAGCATTTAAATATAAATCATTGTTTTTATTACCTGTATAACCTTTTAAATGATAAGTATACATTACTTGTTTAAAAATTTACCTATACTCTATAGCTCTAAATACCAAAGAAAAATTATGCCCATATTTGTATATGGTTATCAAATGGGCCACAGTCAAATTCCTATTTTCAATTAACCATCTGAACCATACTAACATATTTACATTTAACAAACTAATATCACTTAGTTTGAGGCAATCTGAATTAGACCCAAATAGCCAAAAACTATACCTACTTCCATGCCACTGTCCTGGAATGCAAAATTTATAGACTTGGGAACAGAAATATTGTCTTATTTCAGATACATTGTCAAATCTTCAAAATATCTATTCAGCTCAGGAATTTGGTAGCTAAAAGCAAAGAGATATGTCTCTCTGAGGAAATTGCATGAGTATATTATCTCCTCACTCAAGTCATTAAGAGTTAAACACCCAAGTCTATAGTGTTTTAGTAACTCAAATGAAGAATCATTGATCACATACAAACATGCAATACATATCAGGTATAGACTCATTTTCCCTATAGAAATATCAAGCTCTACAGAGACATCTCAACACTTTTACTCCACACTCTTTTCAATCAATTTGCAATAAAGCTAGTTAGATTTTAGAAATAATACCTGTGACCATGGGGAAAAAAACAGAACAGATGTCTGTAAGAATGGAAGCCATAACCTCATTAGCACCTAATCTTACAGAAGCACACACGACACTGTTTTGTAGAAAAATGAATCAAAATGAAATCTAGTAAATCAACTAAATATGTCCAGAAAGCTCCTTGAGAATTTGATATCATTAATACATTGTATTGAGCCAGTCTTTTCATTTGTCTTCCCAGCATTACAAACCAACTGTTTTCAAAGCTTGAAATACAAAAATATTCAATAGATGTGCTCACCGAGTCTCCCAGGAGGCATCATTACACACTGTCTGCCACGATGTTGAAGTAGCCTCATATTTCTCCACAGTGAGGAAGGTCTGATGGGTCTGAAACGCAATTAGGAATCCATTTGTAAATACTCCCCTTGTTGACCATATGTTAGCCTACCAGTACCTTGTGTGAAAATGTGTTAGAATTTCATCCATATTCTTAGGCTTTCCTCTTAACATTCTATGCAATGTACTCAGAATGTTAATTTATGCAGTCTATTTAAAAAACATGACTTTTTTAGAAATTTGAAAGAAGCACAATTTTAGAGTTAATAGCAAATTTTGGAAATTAGGGCAGAAAAGAGGCTGGAAATAAAACTTACTTGAGATTTTAAAAAGGTATAAGTCAAGACTTTTCGTGACATGCTTATTGATCTATATAGCCCAAGACTTTCTCTATTCACCTCAAGATTTAGAAGGAAAAATGGTAAAGTTTAATCTATTTTCCATCTCTAGGTGAATGAATTATTAGTTAATGTACCTCCCTGCGTGAAAGAACTGAAAAGAATACATAAATCTTCCCTATCCTGGGGTGCTAAAGGAGGTCTCTAGATTTTTTATAATAGATTCCTAGAAACCACATCATAAAAAGATTTTATTTCCCCATTGGAAGATTATCATAATAGAAGAATTTGTTTCAGACGAAGAATTCAGCTTCAAACAAAGCGCAGATTTGAATAATATGACAAGTTAATAAAGACAAAGGCTATAAATTTCTAGTATCCCTTTAAATCCCTGAGATTGTGACCTTAAAAGTCACATGTCTAATTCACCTATATTTATCACATTCTTTTACATCTGTCATTTACTGGTGCTCAAATAACCCCTTGTTAAATGGATCACCTATTTACATGTGGGCCATGAAATTGTTTAAAATTCTTCTTGAAGTACTCAACTGATGAATTACATTCAATAAGGAAGTTTTCATAACCATAGGAACTTGTAAAGAGAGTTATTTCTGTCTATTTAGGGCAAATGACACTGGGAAGGCCTTAGATGGAGAAGATACAGTAGGCTTTTTGAATATGTCTAGAGTATAGACTGAAGACCAAGTCTAGGCCTCTGAATATCAGGGATAAAACATATGACAATCTTTTCCCAACTACTCTACCATAATCTCTTCCAGATGCATAATTAGTTAATATAAGTTACTTTCTCTCTCCAGACCTCAGTTTATTCATCTGGAAAATAGAGGTAATAAAACTTAACTCATTGGGTAGTTGTAAGGATGGAATTAATCATGTGATAATGCATATAAAGCACTTTAATAGAAATACTTGCAAATAGTACCTGCAAAATAAGCATTCCATAAATAGTGATGACAATTACTAATAAAGGAAGGTACTGGAAATTGTTTTATACCAAGTCCCAGAGCATTCTTTAAAATTAATTCTATTACCACTACAGTACTTTAAATGATTTGTTCTCCTGCTTCTCCATGGCAATAATGATGATAGAATTTCTCTACCCTAGGCATATCAGATGACAGCTAAACCTGCAGTTTTGATATAACACTTTGATATCTTCAGAATATAATGTTATAAACATGTAACTACTATGGCACAGATTGACTTCCTAAAGAAATTACTTCAAACAGGTGCATATTGACTACCTAAGAAGTAAAAGACTATCCCCCAATGTCATATTTTTTGAGAATGACATTTGAGAATGTCATATTGCCACAACTGTTATCTTGGCAATAATGACATTTTAATGAACAGGAATGGGAAGGTTCTTTTGGAAGGAAGGTATTTTTGGATTATAAGTGACTATGCACCCTGGGAAGAGCAGCTAATTGATAGAAGGAATGCATCCTCAGCCATAGTAAAAACCACGACCTTGAAATCACAGTCATATGCCCACTGTTTTTCCACTATAAATTCCTTTATTATTTGAGGTTTTACAACTAGAATGTGTCCAGTTATTGCTTGTGTAGTTATAAGTACATGTTAAGGAAGCTATAGAAGTATAATTTTATTAATAGATATATTACATATGTATATAGTTTCTCATACATATGATAAAAACAAAAAAGTCTGAAATGCTTTATTAAAAAACTCTTAACAGCTATTACCTCCGGAAAGCAGGTTTGTGGGTAGAAGAGAACATATATATTCTATTTTCTGCACTCCTATATTGTTTTAACATTGGACATGTATTTTTAACGTCATTTTTTAAGTTTAATAATTAAATGCCCTATTAACACCAGTAGTAAATAATAGGGAAATGGCCAGTGCAAGATAAAGTAAAGCACATGTGCCAGGACTCTAAACCATGAGAGTATCTGCCCAGGGATCCGTGACCATTCCACAACAGTACAGGTAGGACCAGAGATGGCAGTGTAGAGGAGGAGAAGACAGGCAAAAAGAGAAGAAGGAGCCAAAGACACACATCCTTCATTTGGCCCTTTGATTATTTCACAACATTTGGTAGAGTGCTATATATTTGAATACAGTCATACATTGGATACATCCTGAGAACTGCATCGTTAGGCAAATTCATCATTGTATGAGCATCACAGACTTAGGCTTACACAGACTTAGATGGTGTAGCCTCCTACACACCTAGGCTATATGGTATAGCCTCTGGCTCCTAGGCTACAATTATGTACAGCCCATTACTGTATTGAATGTTGTAGGCAATTGTAACACGATGGTAAGTATTTGTGTATCTAAACATACCTAAACGTAGAAAAGGGTACAGTAAAAGTATAGTATTATAATCTCATGGGACCACTGTCATAAATGCAGTTCATCTTTGACTGAAACATCATTATATGTGGTACATAACTATACATATATGTGATTGTATTCAACTTAACATCTTCTTGACAGACAATGCAGTCATACATACATTATGCTATACTTGGTCCTAAATAGAGCCAATTATATATTTCCTGTGTGCTTTTACCCAGACTCAATCCACATTAACTGTACCCATTGAATATTTTCCCATACCTACAAAATAAGATGGAAAACAAGTTGGAACATTTTGTCTTTATGATATTAACCACTAGAGGGATATTTAAATGAATGAATGGCTGAAAGGTGGATTTACATTTGTAAAAGAAAATCATTGATGCCTACCTGGTTTTGTGCTGAATTCTTCGGGTTAGCACCTACGAATATAACTTCAACAACTTCTCCCTGAAAATAAAAATTCATTTAATGATTTCTAATAAAAAGATTTTTACTATACTCATATTTTGGCACTATTTATTATAAATTTTATGAATTAGGGTGCCTTTATAGATTTTATTCTATTTAATCAAGTAAGCTATTTTCTAAGAATATTAACCCTTCCAACAATAGACATAGGAATGTTTGGCCAATGAATTTGCTTTTGGTAGACTCAGATACAAGTGAAGATCTACAGCTGTAGTTCATATTAGTGACAGCACATTAAAATGGCTTCTTCAGGTCTTGATAATTCCTCACAACTCCCTCCCAACACAAATACAGGGAATATTTGAATCAAATTAGAACAGTGAAAACTTTCCACAGATGACTCATATTTATGCATACATTTATAGTTAAGATTATATTTTTACAAGAGATGGAGTGGCAGGATGTGTATTTATCCTCCCACCTGAAACAATTAACTAAAAAACTGGAAAAAATATATATTAAACAATGAATTTTCAAGTGACAATGAAAGACAGTGATATTTGAGTGCCAGCAAACAAACAAGATGAACCCCGTAATTCACCAGCTCAATGTCATCAGAGTTTATGGGCCATGGCAGAAGGAGGAGAATTCAGGCCAAGTCCGGCAGTCTAAGTTGAGGATATGGAGCTGGGAGTCCACAAATGGCAAATAGTCTTGAGTTTATAGCACAGAGCATCATAGAGAGAAGAGCTGCACAGAGACAGAAACCTGGAGATTTGCAGAAAGTTCCCCTCAAGTTTGCATGCATACAAGGGAACTATTGGAAGTCAGGAAAAGAATGGGCTAACAGAATTACAGAGAACAGTCCCCAGGCTCATAGAGAGTTGTGACGAGATTCCGTTCCCACCAGGCCAGACTGGAAAACCTCATAATTCAAAAGAATTTTACCTCAGTGCGTGAGGGGATGGGGGGTGCTGGGGGAAGTAGGGAAGGGATTTGCTCAAGATGAAAAGCTGCTCTGGTCTTGCCTAAAAAGTTTAGTAATAGGTAATAAAATAGGTAAAAGCACTAAAACTAAATGCTAGTTCTTTGAGAACACAAATTACCAAAATTAGAAAGAAAGAGGGGACATCATTGTCAACTCTTCAGAGATTAAAAGGATTAGAGGGGATTACGATGAGCAATAACAACTTTTATATTACACCAACAAAGTAAACAACTTATATGAAATGAGAAAATTCCCCTAGAACAATATCAATTCCTGTAAAGATAAATTCCTATAAAGACACAAAATCGATGCAAGGAAAAAACAGGAAATACGAATGGGCATATAACAAGTAAAGAAATTGAATTAGTAATAAAAATTTTGCCATAAAGGAAATCCAGGTCCATATGGCCTTGCTGGTCAATCCAATCAAATATTTAAAGAGTAAATAATGCCAATCTTTTGGATACTTTTTCAGAAAGTACAAGAGGAAATATTTCCCAGCTCATTCTTTGAAACCACTATTGCCCCAATACCAAAGGCAAGCACATAAAAAGAAAACTAAAAATATCCCTCATAGACATAAGTAGAAAACTCCTTACAATATGTTAGCAAATCAAATTCAGCAACATCTAAAAAGGGTTACACACCATGACTAAATGGTATGGCATTTATTTAACATCTGAAAACTAATGAATGCAAATACCATATTAAAATAATAAAAGACAAAAACACATTGTCACCTCAGTAGAAACAAAATTGCAAAAATCCAATACTTATTTCTGACAAAGACTCTCAATAAGCTAGGCATAAAAGGTAACTTTCTCAACATGATAAAGAGAATCTACAAAAATCCTAAAGAAAGCATCACACTAAATGGTGAAAAACTGAATACTTTTCTACTAAGATTGCAAACAAGACAAGAGTGTCCAATCTCACAATTTCTATTTGACATTGGATTGGATCTTCAGCAAAAAGAACAAAACTGAAGGTACCACACAACCTGACTTCAAAATATACTACAAAGCTATAGTAATCAACACAGCATGGTACTGGCCTAAAGTAATCAACACACTATTGGTACACATAGACCAACGGAGCCCAGAAATAAGCCTGCACATCTATGGTAAATTGATTTTTGACAAAGGTGCCAAGAATGTACAGTGGGGAAGTGACAGTCTCTTCCATAAATGGTGTTGGGAAAACTGGATAGCCACATGCAGAAGAATGAAATATAAAAATTGACTCAAAATTGATTAAATATTTAAATATAAGACCTGAAACTATAAAACAACTGAAAGAAAACCTAGAGGAAAAGCTCCATGATGTTGGTGTAGGCAATGTTGTTTTTCTTTTCAAATGTGACCCCTAATGCAAAAGCAACAAAAGCAACAAAAACAAAAACCGACACATGATATTACATCAAACTAAACAGTTTCTGCACAACAAAAAAAAAAAAAAAAAATTAACAAAGTGAGAAGACAACCTAAGGAATGGGAGAAAACATTTCCAAACTATGCATCCAATAAAGAATTAATATCTAAAAGATACAAGGTACTCAAACAACTCAATAGCAAGAAAACAAATAATCCAATTTGAAAATAAGAAAAGGACCTGAATAAACATTTCTCCAAAGAAGACATACAAATGATCAACAGGATATTTTTTTAAATGTTTGATATCAGTGATCATCAAAGAAATGCAAATTAAACTACTATGAGATATCACCTCACACCTGTTAGAATGCATAATATTAAAAAAGACAAAAGATAAGTGTTGATAAGAATGTAGAAAAAGGTAACTCTTACACACTGTTCATGAGAATGTGAATTAGTACAGCCATTATGAAAAGCAGCAAGAGGTTTCTCAAAAAATTAAAAATAGAACTACTGTAAAATATTGTACACAATACCATTTCTGGGTCTATATCCAAAGGAAATGAAATCATTTTGTTGAAAACAGTTGCATTCCCATGTTTATTGCAGCACTGTTCACAATAGCCAAGATATGAAACAACCTAAGTGTCCATCAATGGATGAATGGATAAAGAAAATGTAGTACATATACACAAAGGAATACTATTCAGCCATAAATAAGAATGAGATCCTTACATTTGACACAACATGGATAAACCTGGAGAACAGTAGACTCAGTGAAATAAGCCAGGTACAGAAAGATAAATACCACATGATCTCACTTATATGTAGAACCTTAAAGAGTTAAACTCATAGAAGTAGAGAGTAGAATGTTGGCAGAAGGTTGGTTACCAGGGGCTAGGAGGTTAGGGGGTTGGGGAGGTATTGATCAAGGAATATAAAATTTCATTTAGACAAGGCGAATAAGTTCAAGAGGTCTACTGTACAACTTGATGACTTCAGTTAAAACAATGTATTGCTTTTTAAAAATTGTTAAGAGAGTCTCAAATTTTCTCACAACAAAAAATAATAAGCATGTGACAATTCATATGTTAATTAGCTCAACTGAGCCATTCCCCATGTATACATATTTCAGAACACCATCTTGTACACAATAAATATGTATAATTTTATTTATCAATTAGAAAATTAAATAAAATTTTTTAAAAAGCAAAATATTCTATTGAAGGTTCTAGCCAGTCCAATAGGGAAAAATAATTAGATGCATTCAGAAAAGAAATATAGAAAAGAATAAATACGTTTATTTTTATTCACAGATGACATGATACTATATGTAGAAACTCCTAAGGAATCCAGACTCCCCTCTTACTCATTCCCCCCCGCCCCACAAAAAACAATTGAAACTAATAACTGATTCAGCAAGCTTTCAGGGCACAAGATTGATATAAAATAGTAATGATACAAATTCTGCTTCATTTCAGTATGTTTTTCCTATCCTTGATTTAAGAGACAACTCTTGGTGCCAGTGAATAGTTCCATGATCATTCATTTAGGAAAAGGAATAATTTGGATTTTAGAATTTCAATTTGACACAATTACCCACAAAAAATAAATATTTTCCCATTCTCATTACTTTTGCGGAGATAAGAACAATTGTCAAAATTATCATTGCTAACAGCTAGTCTACAGCATGATTAGAGGCAAATGGTGACACTAAGTGTCATCCTTCCCCTCATCCCCAAAAACAAGCCTCTAAAGGAGTCCAAGGTCTGCACGTGAGTCTTACCACTCTGTATTCAGGTTTTGCTGGCTGCAGGACATCCCCAAAAGTTCTGCCTGTTGGTGCTCTATCCACAATATTAGCAATTAATGGAACTATTAATTGTTGGAAAAATGGAGGTTCTGGGCCTCTGCTCAGGTTGGCTACTGTGTCCTGGAACAGAGAGCATTTATTAAGGAGTGCATACGTAGAGTCAAAGACCCTTTTCCCAGCTTCCAGTCCCAGAAATGCCTGCATTAATGGAAGAGTGCACACACACATACTCATACACACCCCAAGAGCTAACAACCTTGAGAAAATAGGAAGGTAGCCTTGCTAAGCATGAGCCTAGAAATTAACAATTTAAACTCTTGTCACTGGGAGAAAGCTTTGGTCATAGGCAACTCTTTTATTCTCCTAGAAAACATAATGACAGTGACCAGAGTACAAGGTTGGAAGCGTACTTTCGAATTGTGTGACTTTGTACAGGGGCCTACCATGCAAAAAGGCAATTATAACATGACACCGTAATTATTATTTTAATTTTTAAAAAGTCTTGAGCCACTCTCATCTGGAGTCAGTACCAAGTTTTTTCCTAGATTCTTGTCTGTTCTAATAAAAGAATATAATAAACATATTTTTAATTTAAAATTCAAGATCATCCCATATCCTGACTGGTTTAATCTATGTTGCCCACAATGTTTACCATTTTTAATAGTGTTATAAAAATACAAATCTCAATTTTCAAATATCCCTTGATATATATTAGGTTGGTACAAAAGTAATTGGCATTTTGCCATTACTTTCAATGAATATTTAATGTTCTTTATTCCTCACATTATAGATTTAATCTCTACAACTGCATATGAGATAGGTTATGTATTACTATTCCATTTTGCAAATGAGAAAATAGGCTTGGACATATTCAGCAGTTTTTTTCATGATCACATAGCTAGTTTTAAGGTGCTTGACCAGAAATTTGACTGTAAAACAAATTTCCACCAAATTAATTGCATTTTTCTCCATTGTCACTACAAAATTTGAAGAATCTATTTTCATGGGAAGAACTATAGATCTATGAGCATAGTGACAGTTAAACAGTAGTTACCTCTAGGGATGGGTTATAGGTTTGTACTTTTCTGTATAATATGAATGTCCTACAAATAGATTTGGCTTTTATAATAGAAACAAACAAATAAATAAATAAATACAGACAGTTATTCAAAAAAAAAAACCTAAAACTGAGAGCAAAATTGTGATAAAATGAAAATAAATATCAATTAATTAAAATATGTGCAAAGAAATTATATAAAATACTGAAATTTCAAACACATAATCAGTAACTAATAATACAGCCATATGAAATGTTCAACATTTGACTGATGCAACCTACAGAGACAACCATTTCATTTATTTCAATTTAATATATCCAAGCTCTTTCATTAAAAGGGCTTTATTTTCTTTGCTATATCACAATTGTTTCACATTTTTTATTGAGGCTTACATATTATTATATAAGGGGCTGCTTACTATTTTAAGCTCTTTACCCTGTTTGTTGACTAACCTTCTGACATCACAGTTACAGCTTCATAAACAACTGCATCCAAAGGGAAGATTTCCACAAGTGAAGTTCCTTTAAATCAAGTAAACTTGTTCAGTGGTATATATTTTAGGTAGATGCAATGTGTTCATTCCAAGGCACCACCGTTTTTACATCAAATCTAAGCTTCCATTGATTTAACAACTCATATTATCTTTTGAACCACCAAGAAAGTAAAAGCATGCTACTAATTATAATAATAATAAGATTCCTCTGATTGGAAAATGCATCCCAATTTCTGAGATATTATAATGTGGAAAATGGGCATCTTAGAATGCTGACCTACTCAACTCTTGGAGTGAGTGGGGAGAATCTGGCAAGGATTAGAGAACACAGGTTCAACTCCCAGGTGTAGTAAGCTTCCTCACTTATCTTCAAGTCTATGTGCTCCTCTGAAAACTGGGGAGAAATGATATCTCCTTAACTTCACATGATGGTTGTAAAAATAATGAGATAATATATATGAAAGAAGCTGCCACCACGAAAGGATGTTAACTAGATCCAAAATTTGGAAAGAAATTTTATTTTTCTCAGAGATACCACAAAGCTATAAGTTTTGTAAAATATAAAGGTTGTCAAAGAAACTGAACACTCGAAGCTAAGGTTCTCTTTTGCTTCTCTCTGCATTTTCTCACCAGACACAGACACATACAGACATACACACACACACACATACACACACCCACACACCCACAAACAATATTTGATTACCGTAGCAATAGCCTTAGCAAGGTTTCTGAAAAGCTGAATGTAAGCAGATAACGTGTGAGGTCCATAAATTGTTGATGCTGCCTCATATCGCTGAGCCTGCAGGAAAGGCAGGGAGAGTTGTACATGGTTCTGCATATTTAAATCCATTTACAGAGGTGTAGCATTTTAGGTAAATGTGATGCTTGACATCTGACATTATTCAAAACTGGCATAATATTCAAGATTATGTATGACGAAAGAGGATGGGCATTTCCATTTACTGGCCAAGGTAAGTGATTCCCATCAACTACCTATTAAAAGCAGTGGGTTCTCTCTGCTTATGCCATTTAGACTATCACTCTATTTACTATGAAAGAGGGTGCTAGCTCCTAAGCTTTAGTCTATTGTAAGTACTTGTAATACAAATGCTTTCCCCCAGTGCCTATATCAGAAGAAAAACAAAATAAAAAGAGTCCTTATAACTTTTGGATAAATTGTTAGAAGGTACTAACTGGAGAAGGACATTTAATCTATCACAGCCATGAAATGGAGCCAAATGCATCTTTCACCTGACCTCCAGGTCTTTGGCTCTTTTACAGGAACTTCAAAGTCATCAAATCTAAAACCAATCTCACCACTCCAGACATACCAGCTTCCTCCACAACATTCTCATCTCAGCGAATGTCATCTTTCCAGTCTCCCATGTGAGGATCAGCCTGCAGTTTCCTTAGACTCTTCTCTCCCTCATCTCGTATCCTATCAGTCTCCAAATCTGGTAATTCCATCTCCTTCAAATCTCCTGAGTTCTTTCGTTTTCCTGTCTTACTTTCTCCTAAGGTATAAGTAGATTTTACCTTAGTTCAAACCCTCATCTCTCACCTAGATCTTTTTTTATTTTATTTTATATTAGGTTCAGGAGTATATGTGTAGGTTTGTTACATAGGTAAATCACATGTCATGAGGGTTTGTTATACAGATTATTTCATCAGCCAGGTAATAAGCACAGTACCTGACAAGTAGGTTTTTGGTCCTCTCCCTCCTCCCAGCCTTCACGTATCCATGTCTTCCCCAGATCTTAACTACACTATGGCTTCATAACCAGTCCTCTGCCTACACACAAGCCCTTCTAATTCCTTTTCCACACTGCCATCCTATTGACCTTTCTAAATCACAAAATTTTATCAAAGCATTCTCTTGCTTAGAATCCTACTGCAGTTCCCCCAAAGCCTTCCTTACTGAATGAAAGCTCTGTAGCATAGCATGTAAGACTATCCATTAGCTAACCTGTGTCTGGCCCCTATCTCCTTACCATCACCTTCCCATACTTACTCCATGCTACTCAACTAATTATGCTACATCAATGTGCCTGCCCTCTGGACCTTCGCATATATAGTTTCTTCTATATGGGATACATTCTTACTTTTTATTTGCCTAACTCTCACTTGTTCTCAAGAACTCATACAGATGTTACATCTTCCTGAACAGTCCCAGTCCTCAAATACCCAGTCTGGGCTGGTGCTCTTTCTCTTTATTTTTATAACACCTTGTGAATGCCTTTCATGAAAATGTAATCATCTGTTCTCTTTTCTGTCTTTGTACTAGACCCCTGACTTCTAGTGATCTTGAGGGAAGGGACAGATTCTTTTCATCATTATGCCCCAGAAAGTGGCTAGCACAGTATCTGTAACAATACATATCTGTTGAATGAATGAAGTAATTAATAGTAATCCTTGCAGGAATATATTCCTGTGATATGGACAGGAAACAGGAAAATACTGGCTAGAAAAGAGTGGTTCCCTGGCAAAGGTTCCACCCTTAAGCCTGGAAATCAGTGGCCCTAAACAAGAACAAGCATTTTCGGTTTTGCACCCAAACGTTTCTGTTTTGCATTTTCATTCACTATGCCCCCCTATCCTGTACCCACATAAACCCCAAACCTCCAGCTCCACAAGCAGACAAGGAGATGAACAGAAAAACAGAATGGCAGAACAGCACAGCAGAGAAAAGAGAAGGAGCATCTGAACTCTGAGAGGAGTTTGGATGGGGATGGTTGGAGAGGAGATCGGCTGCCGGACAATCAAACTCCAGGGGAAGATCATCTTCCCACTCCATCCCCTTTCCAGCTCCCCATTCATCCCACTGAGAGCTACCTCTTCTGCTCAATAAAACCCTGAATTCATCCTTCATGCCCATTTGCAACCTGATTCTTCCTGGACACTGTACAAGGACCTGGGTACCAAGAGGACACTGAGCTGTTTAACACTCAGGCCATCTGCAGACAGCAAAGTTAAAAAAAAAAAAAAGTGCACTGTATGTAACACATGCCCACTTGGGCTTCCAGAGTAGCAGGTACCCAGACCTAGATACTGCTGCAGGGCCCTCATGGAATTTGCTCTTGCCGGCACCCAAAAGCACTTGCCCTGGCTCCTGCACCTGCCTGTCTGCGTGCTCTCCTTCCCATAAAGGGTTTCAGCATGTACAGCAGCCGAACAGATGAGCCACATCCCTGTCGCACATACTGCAAGCGGGTTCAGGAAACTCTCCCATCTCACCTGGACCAGGAGACAAGCTAGTAGGGGTTCCTAACCTTGTTTGTGACATGGATTCCTTTGGCAGCATGTTGAGACCTAAGGACCTCCCTCAGAATAATGTTTCTAAAGGTGTAAAATAAAATACATGGAATTGACAAAGGAAACCAATTAGGTTGAAATATGTTTACCAAACTATAGTAAACCAATGTTTTATATAGTAATGTATGTGCTTCTTTATTATGCTATTGAATAACAAGTTATATCTGTGGATCTAATAACTACTGTGATTATAAAACAGCAATAAGAGTAAAAGATATTTCTAGATCTGCAATCACTATATGTGATATGAAAATATCTGTGGTTCCTATTGGTGACAGAGGTACTGCTAAAATAATTTATTTTTGTTTCCTATATTTATAATTGACAGAAATGCTTAGTAACAGAGGTAGTGAAAAAAGGATATAATTATTCCTATCCAAGTTTAGCATCATTAAGACCACTTTTTCAATGGGAATTCCTAGAAGGCAGGGAACTTCAGGAAAGCCAACAGAGGGTAGCAGGGCAGAGTCCACTCTTAGTATGACTGAATATTTACCAAGGGGCAGACTGTATGCCTCTGTATGCACTGCTGTTATATACCAGCAGATATATTATTAACAGAAATTATTAATTATGAGACTCTGGACTGTTTTCATGTTTTACTTAAAAAGTACTTGGGCTGCTTTCTGGACTATTTATAAACAATGAAATATTACCAGCTACCAGCCTCCCTCAAACATTCTGGGACTCTGTTTCTTAATATATATCATCAACATAATAATACCCTACTTCCAGATATACTGTAAGGATTACTTTAAATAATATTTGCAAAGTCTTAACTAGTGCACTCAATAAACAGCTACTAGTAGGAGTTTTCTCAGGTGTTACAGAGGCTTAAGGCATCAAATGCTTATGAGTAGTGTTAGAAATGTTTTATGCCACAGCTCAGGCTTATTACCAGTGCCCCTGACAAAATAATTAGTTTCAGGGAAAATGTAAGTCAATAAAACTAGAATTCTGACCTGGAGTTAAAAGGATGTATTTGAAACTCTTAAATACGACCTTTGGTTTATCATTCTCTTATCTGCTATACCTAAAACATAATCATCTCTCAGAAACATGACTGGGACAGTTTACAAAGCAAGTCTGCATTTGACATGACCGGGGTATGATTCATTTAAATTATGAAAACCTTTAGCTTTACCTGGTATTCTTCATAAGTGGTAATGTAATGTGTATAGACATTGCATAGACCTGAAATAACAACAGTCATGTTCTGCATCCCATGAGATGCAAATTCCTGGGAGAGAAAAGTAAAACCCAATAAAATTACTCTTCATCTTTAAGTATAATATCATTCTGTTATCCTTAACACACAAGCATTGATTACATTATTAGTTTAAGATATTTTTCTTAATAAAATTTTTCTAACTGCACTAAGTTGGACAAGTCAATGGATCTATAAATACCTTGATGACCACAGTTGCAGATGTAGAAACTTCTTACTACTAAAATAGGAATTTAAAAAATTAACTTATTAAAAAATCGAATGGGTGGCTATTAACTAACCAGAATAGTAATTTCCAGAGCTAAGTAACAAGACATTTTTGACATGTCAATTTAGAACCATTTACAATACTACCTGAATATAAAAAAAATTAAAAATACAGCACAGATAAAATACAGAATTCCCAAAATGTAATGCATTTTATTTAGACTGTTCACAGGAACTTAAGATATTGAGGTACTCAGAGGTTACTTAGTATTTAACATATAAAACCATTATCAAATTTTAAATTATTAATACATAAATACCAATAAAATATTTTTAACCTAATGATAAATCCCTTATGTTTTCTAAGTCTGGTTCTTATACTACCAATATTTCATATTCACCTTAGCCATTAATTTCAAGAAATGTAGAACTCTAGTCATCTTAAAAAAGATTAATTTAAAAGACATAGGATCATAGGGATAGGATATAATTTCCTCTTCGCCAAATATGAACATGTAGATATGTTATTTTATTTTTAACTTACTGCTTGAACTGCCTCTCGAAGTCTTCGTCCAGACATGGTCCTGAGTCAAGAAAACAATTATGTGTACATTTTCCTACTCAGACTGTGTGCAGAGTATGCAGAAATACTTTCAGTGAAAGCCAAAAAATTACCCTGGCTCACCACGCAACAGTAAAATATGTAGGAACCCAATGACCTTGAAAAGCTAAACTTGAGCTTTTTTCCTGCCTGTCCTAGCTTCAAAATAAATCCTAAACTGAAAATGGTCAATTTAATTAAAAGATGGAAACAGAATCAGTGGTTATCACTGGCAAAAGATCATCATTATTTTCCATTCTTGAGTCAACAAAATGATTAGTTGCATTCTATGTTTGTAAAAGCTGAAGCAGGTAGAAAAATACATTACTGTCCCTTCCTACAAAGAATTTACTGTATCATTCATTCATTTAATTCTTCAGTAAAACACTGAGCATCTACTACACACCAGGCCTATTTCTAGGTGCTAAGGATTCAACGTATGGAGCTTACATTCTAGGGAGAGGAGAGGGTTAATAAGCAAATAAAAACAGATGACAAGAAAAGCTATAGAGAATAACAAAGCAGGATAAAGAGGAAAGGGAGTGGTGGTGGTCACTGTGGTGATGGTGGTGCTGGTGGTATTACTGGTGCTGCTGGGTGCTGATGTGGTGGTGGTGGTGGTGGTGGTAGGTGAAGATTATACAGTGCAGGCAGCACTGGCATCCCTGTTAGATATTTGAGCAAAGAATTAAAGGGATAAAAGATTTAGTCATGAAGATAACTGGAAGAAAAGTGTTCCAGACTAGAAGAAACCATAAGTTCAAAGGCCCTGAGACAAAAGTATCTTTGATGAGTCTGGGAAGTGTAATAAGGCCAGTGTAGCTGAATCAGAGGTGAGTAAAGAGGAGAAAGTTAAGAAGTCAGACAGGAGAGTTTGCTGAAGAACGGATTATATAGGCGATTGCAAGTTTGAGGATTTACCTGGAATGAAATGAGAAGCTACTGGAGGGTTTTGAGCAAAGACATGACATTATTTAATTTATACCTTAAAGGGCTTAATCTAGCTGCTGTGTTGAGAAAAAACTGCAGAGGAGTAAAGACAGAATGAAGCAGAACAGATAGCAGGTTATTGCAACAATCTGTGTAAAAGATTGTGGTAACTTAGATCAGGAGGGGGAGTGACAGAAGGTGTTGGGTAGAGTGTACGAAATTTGCTGAAGAATTCAAAGGGGAGGGGTGGAGCAAGATGGCCGAATAGGAACAGCTCCAGTCTCCAACTCCCAGCGCGAGCGACACAGAAGACCGGTGATTTCTGCATTTTCAACTGAGGTACTGGGGTCATCTCACTAGGGAGTGCCGGACAATCGATGCTAGTCAGCTGCTGCAGTCAGACCAGCGAGACCTGAAGCAGGGTGAGGCATCGCGTCACCTGGGAAGCACAAGGGGGAAGGGAATCCCTTTTCCTAGCCAG
>NW_012114899.1:1270023-1288377 GCF_000951035.1 Colobus angolensis palliatus | reverse complement strand
TACCTGATATAAATGATGAATTGATGGGTGCTGACGAGTTGATGGGTGCAGCACACCAACATGGCACAAGTATACATATGTAATAAACCTGCACGCTATGCACATGTACCCTAGAATTTAAAGTGTAATAAAAAAAATATGAAATTCAGCTTTATAAAAGAAAGATCTATTCATTATAACTCAATGAAGTGTGAAAAAAAAAAAGAATTCAAAGAGGAAAAAGTAGAAAAAGAGAAATCAAGGATGACTCCAAGAGATAGGACCTGCTGGAAAGATACAAAATTGCCAGTTACTGAGATAGGAAGACTACATATCAAGCAAGTTTAAAACATTCCTCCATGTTTTTAATACCTAATCTGATTATTTCAAGTACCTGTATTTTAACATGACTGCAAATCTTTCTACTGACATAATAACTCATGGCAACATTTTAATTTGGGATAAGTTTTTTTTTTAATTTTCATGTCTGCTTCAGGTTAGCTATCAATAATAAGCATAGAGATAGTTATTCTTCAGAGGCCCCAGCAAAAGAGGGTAGGAATATTTGTCACTGTCACCAAACAGTACAGGAGGATACCAAGGGGTCAGTACAGAATGATCTTTTCATTATAAGAAGCAATTCCAACAGAAACGTACAACAAACCAATTTTTAACTAAGTAATAAAAAGAAGAACTTACGTAAACTCCCCAGGGATAGCAGTTATGGCCAAGGACCCAAGGGTAATAATCTGAACATCAACAATATTTGGATGCCAGGGATGAGGTTTTGACAGCTGAGAACCCAAAACAAGAAAATTATGTTAGGGATAACACTCTTTCTATGGTTAACAGACACGTGGTGGTCCCAGAAGTTCCTCTAGTTTCTAATTTATGATACAGTATTAAATATTCCATATGGGCATGTATGTCCTAGTCATAACATGAGAATTTCAAATGCCAAAGTCCCATTAACCTGCACTAATCAATGAAGTTTTTGGTGGATCTGACATCGTGAAATCACAATGTATAACAGATAACCAAACGTTTTCCTAGAGTACTGTTGGTGACTATTCTTATACACAATAAATAAGGACTTCCATTTGGAATGGTTTAACTTAATTTCTCTTTTTATTATAATTGTCCTTTAAGTTTACAGCTGCCAAGTCTTGTCTTATTTTCCAAGATTTTTCCCAAGAGAATTTATCCTTTTCCATATTCAGAATAATATAGCCTGTCCCTCTATTCCTTCCTTTCCTCTCTTTCTTCTTTCAAGAATTTTAACAGGATATTAGGAACAAAATATTTTTAAAATGCTTCTAACTCAACAATCCAAGTTTTTATGAATACTGAAATGAGCTTTTGACATTTAGAATGCAAAATATATGTTTCAAAGGAGCGTAAAAGAAAATTGCTGTAGTTGATAATGTTGCCTGAACTGTGAGAAAATTTAGACATGAACATGTTTCATTTTAGATGACCTGAAATGTTTTCTTCTGCAGAAAATTCGTTGCTGATTCCCTTCTTGGAACCAACATAAATAAATTCTGATAAATGTTCATCTTATTCTGCCTTTCCCACTGTCCTATTGTATTTATTAATCATAAATGCAATAGGTAAATCAGTATACATCATAATCATAACCTTCATTCCTTAGAGTCACAGAACCCATTTTTTAATATTAACACCTTGATATGGGAATATCTAAATTAAGACCTCCCATCTTAGTAGATATCTACCATTCATTATCTGACAGTTCACAAATTTTAAAATAACAATATGCCAATTTCACTATGATAATGAAAATGCATTACTTCTCCAGTGTGAAGAAGGATGGGCTTTGGTTTATGACATTCTTTAATTTCTTCAGATGGCTTTCCCAGGATCTGGTCCCGAATGGTGTCCCAAAATGGATCCCCTTCTGTTTTCCCTATTAGAAATGTTATGATTAGTATACTTCCTTGAATCAACCCTCTGAAAAAAGTCATTATTTTGACAAATACTGTACAATAATCTTTTAAGGAGTTTCAGAGATTTTATTAAGGTTGCTGTTCAATGATTCCAAACAGTTTGAATAATAGAATAGGAAAAACGTCTTGTGCAGCCTAAGACATGAGCCATTGTTTAATTAGATCTTCAGTGTGGTCAAGAGAATGACAGAGTACATTTTGTCAATATCCTTAAAGTTTTGTTTCTATTACTCCTGCTCATCCATGTTGCAAATAAAACAGTTTGACATAATTAACTGCAGATTCATTGACTAAATCACTTTCTTCCTGTTTTGAAAACTAAAAATGACACCTCCAACTCTCAATACCAGTTGTCTGACTTATGGTCCCCAAAATAATTTCTCCTGAATACCCATTTAATTATCTACACACACATACACACAAAAAAAAAAAAGAAAAGAAAAAAAAAAACCAAAATCAGTAAAAAACAAAAACAAACTTCAAACGCATAATCTGAGGAAAAAGGTTTTGTAACTATAAAACCTATGAATTAAGAATCTATATACTTTATCTGAAAAATGTAATAATCATAAATATCTGTGTAGCATAAACTGAAAACTCACAGAAATGAAGGAAGAAATACACATTTCAGTAACAATACTGAAATTTTCAATACCCCACTCTCAATCATGGATAGAACAACTAGGCAGAAGATCAACAGCAAACTTGAACTAGACCTACCAATCTGTAGAATACTCCACCCAACAACAACAGAATATACATTCTTTTCACATGCACATGGAACATTATCTGCGATAGATCATGTGTTGGCCAAAAGACAAACCTCAATACATTTTCAAAAGTAGAAATAATACAAAATATGTTTTCCAAACACAGTGAAATGAAATCAAAAATAAATAATAGGAAAAAAAGGGGGAGTTCACAAATATGTGGAAATTAAGCAATATGATCTGAAATAGTTAATAATCAAGGAAGAAATCAAAGGAAAATCTGGAATGAAAATGAAAACACAACACATCGAAACTTATGGTAGCGACAGCAGTGCTCAGTGAGATGTTTATAATTGTAAATGCCCATATTAAGAAAGAAGAAAGATCTCAAACCAATAACCTAACTTCCACCCGAAGACATTGGAAAAGGAAAGCAAACTAAACCAAATGAAAGAAAAAGAGGAAATAATCAATATTCAAAAAGAAAATCAATTAAACACTGAGTAGAAAGACAACAGAAAAATCAATGAAACCAAAAGCTGGTTTTTTGAAAAGGTCAACAAAACTGGCAAAACTTTAGCTAGATTGACCAAGAAAAACAGAGAGAATACTTAAATTATTAAAATCAGAAATTAGGGAGAACATTACTACTGACTTTAAAGAAATAAACAGAATTATAAAGGAATACCGTAAGCAGTTGTATGCTAACAAATTAGATAACTCAGATAAAATGAAAAAATTTCTAGAACGATAAACTACCAAAACTGACTCAAGAAGAAATAGGCAATCTAAAAAAAAAAACTATAAAAAGTAAAGAGATTGATTTCATAACATATTTTTAACTACCTACAACAAATAAGAGAACTCAGATTGCTTTACTGCTGAATTCCACCAACCAAAGAATTAGTACTAGCTTTTCCAAAACTTTTCCAAAATAATAGAAAAGGGAACACATCCTGATTCATTCTATGAGGCTAATATTATCCTGATATAAAACCAGACAAAGATATCACAAGAAAAGAAAACTACAGAACATTGTCTCTGATAAATGTGACACAAAAACCTACAACAAAATACTAGCAAACTGAGTACAGCAACATAGAGAAAGAATTGTTATAGAACATGACTAACTGGGATTTATTCCAGGAATATAAAGTTAGTTAAACAGTCAAAAACTGATTAATGCAGTACAACATATTAATATAATTTTTTAATTACATACAGAGAGAAACATTTGCCAAAAATCTAATACCATTTTATGATAATAACACTCAACAAACTAGGAATAGAAGTAAATTTCCTCAACCTGATAAAGGATTAAAAACTCAGAGCTAACATTATACTTAATGATGAATGACTGAATGCTTTTTCTATACTATCAGGAACAACACAGAATGTATACTCTTTCAACTTTGATTCAACATTGTTCTGAAGGTTCTAGCCAGGCAATTAGGCAAGAAAAAGAAATAAAAGGCATTCAGATTGGAAAAGAGAAATTAAAACTATTAATATTTCTATTTTAAGATCACATGATCTTGTATAGAGAAAATCCTAAATCATCCGTTAGAATATTAGAATTAATAAATGAGTTCAGCAAGGTGGTAGGATACAAGGTCAATACAGCTATCAGTTGTATTTCTATACATTTTCTATGAACAATCCAAAACTGAAATTAAGAAAAAATTTCCATTTACAATAGCATAGAAAAGAGTGAAATACTAAGAAATAAACTTAACAAAAAGTACAAAATGTATACTCTTAAAACTACAAAACGTTGTTGAAAAAAGTTAAAGACTATCTAAATGAATGCTAAAACATCGATGTATATGGATCAGATTACATAATATTGTTAAGATGGCAATACTTCCCCAAATTATTCTGTAAATTCAATGACATTCCCATCAGAATCCCAGCTGACTTCTTTGTAAAAATTTATAAGCTGATTCTAAAGCTCCTGTGGAACTGCAAGAAACTCAGAAGTCAAAACAATCTTGGAAGACGAGAACAAGGTAGAAAGACATACTTTCTGATCTCAAGCGAAACAGTAACCAAGAGACGGTTTTACTGGCACAAGGCTAGGCATACAGATCAATGGAATAGAATTGATAATCCAGACATAAAGCCACGGGTCAACTAATTTTTAACAAGTGTGCCAAGATTATAGAATGGGTAAATAATAATCTTTCTAGTAAGTGATGCTGGGATAACTGAATAGCCATATGCAAAAGAATAAAGGCAGGCCATTACCTCCATGATACACAAAGTTTAACTATGGATCCAAGACTTAAATGTAGAGCTAAAACCATAAAAGTCTTATAAGAAAATAGGGGTAAATCTTCATGACATTGAATTTGGAAAAAGATTCCTATATATGACACCAAACCATGAGTAACAAAAGAAAATTTAGACTTCATAAAAATTAAGAATGTTTATGCTTCAAAGGATACAATCAATAAAGTGAAAAAACCTACAGAATGGAAGAAAAAAATAATTTATTTTGAGACAGAGTCTCACTCTGTCGCCAGGCTGGAGTGCAGTGGCATGATCTTGGTTCACTGCAACCTCCACCTCCCAGATTCAAGCGATTCTCCTGTCTCAGCCTCCCGAGTAGCTGGGACTACAGACGTGTGCCACCACGTCTGGCTAATTTTGTTATTTTTAGTAGAGACAGAGTTTCACCATGTTGACCAGGATAGTCTCAATCTCCTGACCTTGTGATCTGTCTGCCTCGGACTCCCAAAGTGCTGGGATTACAGACGTGAGACACTGCACCTGGCCCGAAAATATTTTTATATCACACATCTGATAAGGGAATGAATACAGAATACACAAAGAAAACTTATAACTCAATAATAAAAAGAAAAATAACCCAAATTTTAAAATGAGAAAACTACGTAAATGACATTTCTCCAAGGGAGATATACATGTGGTTAATATGCACATGAAAAGGTGTTTGACATCATTAATCATTAGGCAAATGCAAATCAAAACCACAATGAGATATCCCTCCACACCCACTAGGGTGGCTAGATTCAATAAGTCAGATAATAACAAGTATTGGCAAAGACATTAAAAAGTCCAAAACCTATACACTGCCTGTGGAAATGTAAAATGGTGCAGCCATTTCAGAAATAATCTGGCAGTTTCTCAGATGATTAAATATACAGTTATATAATCTAGCAATTTCACTCCTAGATATGTACCCAAGAGGAAAGATGAAAACAAACACCTACATACAAATCACATGAATATTTATAGAATATTTATAGATTCATAATAACCAAAACATGGGATAACCCAAATGTTCATCAACTGAGGAAGGTTGAAACAAATCTGGTATGTTGATACAATAGAATATTATTCTACCATAAAAAAGAATGAGGCTGGGAGCAGTGGCTCACACCTGAAATCCCAGCAGTCTGGGAGGCAGAGGTGGACAGATCACTTGAGGTCAGGAGTTCCAGACCAGGCTAGTCAAAAGGTGAAACCCCATCTCTACTTAAAATACAAAAATTAGCCAAGTGTGGTGGCAGGTGCCTGTAGTCTCAGCTACTTGGGAGGCTGAGGCAGGAGAATTGCTTGAACCTGAGAGGTGGAGGTTGCAGGGAGCTGAGATGGTGCCACTGTACTCCAGCCTGGGTGACAAGAGCAAAATTCTGTCTCAAAAAAAAAAAAAAAGGACTGACGCATGTTGCAATATCAATGAACCTTTGAAATGTGATGCTAAGTGAAAGAAGTCAACAAAAAAATGCCACATATTATATGATTCGATTTGTATTAAATGTCCAGAATAGGAAAATATAGAGACAGAAATATTAGTGGTTGCTTAGGTCTGGGGTGTACATGGTCATGTGTAAGCCTGGAAAACCAGCAGACCCTGAGTTTAAAAATTAATAAATGTATTGGCTACAATGAAACCTGATCAGAGAACGGAACCCAGAAGCTTCAGAAGCTGGAACCATAGATTTCACTGGACTTCACCTTACCCTGCGTAAAATTGAGGCCTCCAACTCCATCAATAGTGCCAGCCGCAAAACTGTAGCCCAGTGCTGGTTTACATGTTTTTGCCTAAAGGAAAAGTTTTAAAAACAAAAAAGGAACAGATAAAGAAACAAAAGTTAAGCTGAAAGTAATAATGAGACCAAACCAAAACTTCACCCTTGGGGCGTAACCAGTGTTTCTCAGCAGCACTTACTGTATGTGTGGAATTGAGCCAGACCGTCACATTTGTCATATCCACCCACTGGTGTGCTGAAGCCAGTGGTCCTGTTACCTCCTGGGAGGCAGAGGCATACAGTTCCTAGAAAACACACAGGCTTACTATTCCAAGCAAAAAGGCTAAAGTGAATATCTCCAGCTGTACTCAGGAAATACCAATTTGATGTACTTTGGAAATGCATCTCTCCGCAAAGCTTTTGTTTTGCTGGTTGCTTAGAATTGGCCACCAACCACAGGGGTCTCTCTACCAAACCCAGGAGTTTCCCAGAAGCTTGAAGTCTCCAAGGCTGTTAACCTGTGTCGACTTCCACGAAAATGAAATTATAGTGATACAGGCTGTGGCACAAAAGGCCCCAATCTCACTTGAAAGATCACCGAGAAAATTTAAGATTAGGAATTTTTTTCTAATCTGGACAAAATTACTTTCTTTGCTAGAGTGAGAGTGTATTTTTGGGTGTTCTTATAGGGTCTTCCTTTCAGAATACTTGAGTCCTGAAGCAGGCTGGGGCCAAGGGAGGCTTGGAGGATTTCAAGCCCTACTTTGTCTGCCGCAGCTCACCCACCCACAATCCACTCTTTGGTGCTTTTGCTTTTTGTGTTTTAATATAATCAATTGATGCTTTTTCAATCTTATGGGAAACATGAGTCAAAACATGTTTAAAAAACTCTTTGTATTTATTCATATTATATAACATAGGCAAATCCTGTTTCATCAAATGTTCTCTTGCCTGACACTTAGCTCATTTCTACTCTGTCCCCACCCCAGTTTCAACAGCCACATGAGAGCTCTCATAAGTCATCAGCAAGAACAGCTGCAGCCTGCCGCTCCTAATTAAGTTGTGCCTTGCTGAGAAGAGAATGCAGAATGTGGGTCAAATCTCTATGACTCTCAGGCTCAGAATGGGAGCAAAATTTCTGACACTAAAGTGTGTCATGGGTGCACACCCTAAATAGAATCTGTGAATTTAGAATAATCCACTGATAATACCACAGTAATTAAAAAGAAACTGCAGCAATTAGGCTGGCTGTTGCTACCAATTTTGTGTCAGATTGTTCTTCAAAGGTGCTTTTGTCCTTCTTTAGTTGCTCTTAAAAGATTTTAGAACCCTTGGAATAAACTATTTAAACACACACCCACACACACACACACACACACACACACACACACACACAGAGCAAAGGTATGAATAAGCTATGAAAAGAAAGAGATTTAATCATATCAAGGACATCTCAGCTCGAGATTCTTTTTTTGTCTTTTTGCCTAGGAATCTGTCTCCATAGGAGCTGAAACAAAATATGGGGACAAAATGGGAAATAAAATTTAGAAGGGGGAGGAAGTCAGAGTAATTCATAGTAATCTCAATGGAGACCAGATTCTCTCTTCATCAAAAAGTTGTGCAAAAAGAAAAGAATAGATGGATGATCTTTGCATATTGAAGAACACCGGGAACTAATTTAAATCCAAGTTTCAAGAACTGGAGTTCTATGGCTCAGCTTTCTCTTGTCACCAGAGGAAAAGTTAAGAGATACTTGGGTGACTTTTGGAAAGCAAAGGCCTTAGAGACTTCCGAGAATTTGAATCAATCTGGTCATATCTAATGCCACAAGAAATTGAAAACCTTATAGTCTATCTTCCTAGTGTCTGAAGCAAGCACTCTGGCTTTCTAGACATTCTAAACTAGAATGTTTTCCTGAGTATTTGGTTTTAAATGTACTTCCTATAAGAAGTCAGACCTGAGCAGGCAGACAGAGGTTCCCGTGTGGATTGCAAAGGCCACCTCCCAAGCTGACCTCTTCCAGACTCCCCAGCACAACCTGAGCATTTGCTGTTTTCTTTACAATATTCAACTTCCTAATGAACCATGTCAATGGATTTTAAAGGACAATTTTAAATGAAGATGAAAGGAGCGAGGCCCATGGCTTACCTTTGCTCTCTGATACATGGCCCGTCCTATAATTTGTGTGCTGTCGAACATATCCTGTCCAGGTCCCATAGCAATGCACATGTTAGACTGGAACAAAATAAGATAGGATGCATTCTTGGCCAAGTAAGCAATTATGTTAAGGAATGAAGAATTATAACTGAATCTAAGCAAATAGATTTTTAAAACCACATTCTAGCAGTTCTTTTTGGGTAGTCTCTCAAAGTACAGACTATAAAGACAAAATCATACCTGGAATTAGAACAGCGAATGTCTTTAGAAATTATCTATTCTGAAGCCTTTCTTTTAAAAACAAGGAAATTGAGGCTCAGGTTAAAAGATGTGTTGATGATTATCCAGGTATCTAATATCTGAGCTAAGACATGAAGCCAGGTCTTTCTATTGACTGCACATCTTTCTACTTGCTTGTTCTTGCCTCTGATTCTTACTCATGATCACCTTAAACTGAAACTCAGTTAAAATTATATTGGAACAGCTAGCTGGACTTCTGGGGAAAAAAATCAATAAACAAATCTGGCCCTATTTCCTACTTCTTATGTCAGAAAAAAATTGAGATTGATCAAGCACTTAAATATTATAAGTGGAATCAAAAATTACTAAAAGAAAATATGGATAGACATATTTTGTAGTATGAGGGTATGGGCAGACCCTCCTGAAAGTTATCTAGAACAAGCTTAGTTAAACCGGACAGCTTAAACATCTTCAATTTCCATAGGGGGCAAAAGGCATAAATAAGACAGAAAGACAACTGATAAACTTTAGGAAAAGTTTGTACTATTTTGGCAAAACTAAGACTTTAGTATATTAGGAGCTTTAAAAAGTTGATAAGAAAAAAATATCCTTATTAATACTGGTATTATTAACCCAATTGGGTAGAGTTGACTGGGATGGAATAAATATCCCAGAAATAGTGTACAAAAAAAGCATTATCACAGGAGAAATGTTCTACAAACACAAAGAATAAGAACCCAAAAAGTAGCATCTACTACTCATGTCAAAGTTGAAGACAAAGCCAAATGAACGTTGTGGGAGTTAAATAAATGATGGTATAGCCTTACTTATTATCTTTAAAACATATCGCACAGATCTGTATATACTCATTGAAAGGTTTCTAAGACAAATTAAGTGGAAATCTGAAGTTCTGGATACAAAACTCAAAATCCATAAATAAGTCATAAAATGTTGTTTATAAATGCATAGATAAATACATAGGAGGAGGTATGAGAATAGTAACTTCTGGGAAGAGCAAAGTATAGAGGAAAGGGAGACGAAGAGGGACTTTCACTTTTTACTATTCTCTGCACTTCCACATTATTTGAATTTTTTACAGCAATTTTTGTTTGCTTGTAATTTTTTAAAAAGGAAAAGGAATTTTGGTCTTATAAGAAAAATCCTATAAACTATATAATCCATGAGAAATGTCTCAGGCAGGCAGTTTTTAGTACAAACTTGTGACTTTTGAAATGCCAAAGCAAAATGTTTCAGATTGTCCAAGTTTGGGGAAGGGTAAAGTTAATCTCTGACAGTTACTGAATTGTCTCATCATTCAAAAAACTTAACAATCACTCAAATGGAAAAGTATAGCTTCACTCAATTAAAATTTAGTGGGTTTGGACAGGTGCTTTTGAGAAGAGCAGATGCTAGGGAGAACTACGCCAGTGTATGCTAGAAGACAAGGTATTTAAATATTCAAATATAAAATGTATTTGAGATGCAAAAACAAAGATTTCATGTGCCATAATTACCTACCCCACCAATGGGACAAGTGCTATCGGCATTATCACAGGACTCTCCCGTGTTGATGCAACGTGGGCCGAGAATGTTGGGGGACACATCTCCTAGGTTTGATGAAGCAAAGGCTGCTACAAATGGCCCCTGATGAAAGAAATACCAAGTTGCCTTTTATTCTTTCCTATTTCCTGTAATGACTGCCATTAGAAATGCAAACATTAAATCCACTCTGGTAAGCTATTCAAAATCATTTGCAGACAATAAAAAGAGGATATAAAATATTCTGTAGGCTGCCAGTTCACTCTGATGATAGTTTCTTTTGCTGTGCAGAAGCTCTTTAGTTTAATTAGATCCCATTTGTCAATTTTCGCTTTTGTTGCCATTGCTTTTGGTGTTTTAGTCATGAAGTCTTTACCCATCCCTATGTCCTAAATGGTATTTGCCTAGGTTTTCTTCTAGGGTTTTTATGGTTTTAGGTCTTACATTTAAGTCTTTAATCCATCTTGAGTTAATTTTTGTATAAGGTGTAAGGAAGGGGTCCAGTTTCGGTGTTCTGCATATGGCTAGCCAGTTTTCCCAACACTATTTATTAAATAGGGGATCCTTTCCCTATTGCTTGTTTTTGTCAGGTTTGTTGAGGATCAGATGGTTGTAGATGTGTGGTGTTATTTCTGAGGCCTCTGTTTCATTCCAATGGTCTATATATCTGTTTTGGTACCAGTACCATGCTGTTTTGGTTACTGTACCCTTGTAGTATAGTTTGAAGTGAGGTCAACCATTGTGGAAAACAGTGTGGTGATTCCTCAAGGATCTAGAACCAGAAACACCATTTGACCCAGCAATCCCATTACTGGGTATATACCCAAAGGATTATAAATCATTCCATACGTTTATTGCAGCACTATTCACAATAGCAAAGACCAGGAACCAACCCAAATGCCCATCAATGATTGACTGGATACAGAAAATGTGGCACATGTACACCATGGAATACTATGCAGCCATAAAAAGGGATGAGTTCACATCCTTTGCAGGGACATGGATGAAGCTGGAAACTATCATTCTCAGCAAACACACACAAGAACAGAAAACTAAACACCACATGTTCTCATAAGTGGGAGTTGAACAATGAGAACACATGGACACAGGGAGGGGAACATCACACACTGGGGCCTGTCGGGGGGTGGGAGGCTAGGGGAGGGATAGCATTAGGAGAAATACCTAATGTAGATGATGGGTTGATAGGTGCAGCAAACCACCATAGCACAGGTATACCTGTGTAACAAACCTGCACGTTCTGTACATGTATCCCAGAATTTAGAGTATAATTAAAAAAAAAAAAATCCAGAAAAAAATATTCTGAGAAAACCTTTTATTCCTGTAAAGGCTCGCATTACAATCGGTATACATATTATTACTGAAAATATTCGAATTATCAACAAAGCTGTTTCAAGTGGGAGGGTTTCAAATTATGCCTCAAACAGAAATATTTTAACCAGAAACACTGTGTGCAATAACAAACTACAAAATGCTGACCAGTCAATCTAGTCTATTGTGTTTTATCTGGAGCTCAGAGATCCATTTGCCCTTTAAAAATAAATATGCTATTGGCTTGAACAGGAAAAAGCGAATACAGACTTTCCTGTTGCACAGTGAAACTAAACACACCATCCACCATCTGGACTTGCCCTCGGTGTATCTTTTCTCTCTCTCTTCAACCTAATTAGAGCCATGCAAGGTCTCTGCCTCAACCCAACCATTCTACTATTCTACCTTAAATGCCTCGAATTTTCTTAGGGAAAGAGATAACTAAGTATTAGAGATATAAATCTTTTTTGATACTAAAAAGATAATTTATTTCATAGTGCCTAGCACTCAGGCAGTGATCATAAATAGAAAAATCTCTTCTTTTCTCTAAAATGCAGGCTAAAGTGAGAAAATAGAGTGAGTTTTGCCAACAAAGGAGCTTGCTTTGGTTTGGATGTGGTTTACTCCTGCCAAAACTCATGCTGAAATTTGATCTCCAATGTGGCATTGTTGAGAGCTGTAGCCTAGTAGGAAGAGACTGATCCCTCATGAATAGAATAATACCCTCCCACAGGGTGAGTGGCTTCTCACTCTCTAGGGAATGGATTGCAGTAGTTCCTGCAGGAGCAGGTTGCTAAAAAACAGCCGGACTTCCTCAGTGTTTCCTCTCTTGCTTCCTCTTTCACTTGTGAACTCTTTGCAAATCCTAGTTCCTCTTTTTTTCTTTTTCTTTTTTTTTTTTTTTTTTTTTGAGACAGAGTCTCACACTGTCCCCCAGGCTGGAGTACAATGGCACGATCTTGGCTCACTGCAACCTCTGCCTCCCAGGTTCAAGCAATTCTCCTGTCTCAGCCTCCCAAGTAGCTGGGACTATAGGCACACACCACTATGCCCGGCTAATGTTTTGTAGTTTTAGCAGTGATGGTGTTTCACCATGTTGGCCAGGCTGGTCTCAAACTCCTGACCTCATGAATCACCTGCCTCGGCCTCCCAAAGTGCTGGGATTACAGGTGTGAGCCACTGCGTTCGGCCTCCTCTTCTGTTTTCTATCATTATTTATGTACAATATTCTGAGAAAATTTTTATTTTATTGGTAATAGCATGAGGCCCTCACCAGATGCAGTTGTTCAGTCTTGAACTTTTCAACCAGCAGAATCATGAGCCAAAAAAACCTCTTTTCTTTATAAATTATCCAGTCTCAGTTATTCTGCTAACACAAAACAAAGACAGAGCTAAATGATCAGGCTGAATGTTAATGGAAGCTAATATCTTTATAAGGGAATATTAATTGTAGGTAAGGGCCTGGGACTCTTATCCCATTATATAGTCTTCCGAATTTGGGCCTGGCGCAGTGGCTCCTGCCTGTACTCATAACACTTTGGGAGGTCAAGGCGGGCAGATCATTTGAGGTTAGGAGTTCAAGGCCAGCCTGACCAATATGGCAAAACCCTGTCTCTACTAAAAATACAAAAATTAGCTAGGCGTAGGGGTTTGCACCTGTAATTTCAGCTACTCAGGAGACTGAGGCACAAGAGTTGCTTGAACCTGGAAGGCAGAGGTTGCAGTGAGCTGAGATCATGCCACTGCACTCCAACCTGGGTGACAGAGTGAAACTCTGTCTCAAAAAAATAAAAATAAAAATAAAATGGTGCTTAATCCCTGTATAGCTCTAAAAACAAAAGTAAGTAAATATCAACAGTTTGTCATATTTTCAGTTTAATCAAAAACTACTGTTATTACAAAAATCTTGAACTTTGCCCTTCCTTATTCAACTAATAACTTTATGAAGCAATTAATACAAGGACTATGTAACACAAAAGGCAAATGGATTAGTACTCATTTTTTATTTTTCTTTCCACGTTAGGGAGGATGGTAAATGCTCTCTATCCAAGCATATCAATATGTGAGATTGATGATGACACTTTATCCTGGAGATTTGAATCACTTATTCTGCATGCAGTATGAATGATGACACTCAGTGAATCAAGATGAAACTTTCAATGATATAAATTCTCACCTGCCCAGGTAGATACCCTTTGTTCTTCTCTTGCTCAAGCAGGTAAGATGCATAGCCCACATTGTCACTGTTTACAAGGTGGTTACTGTTGTTCATGCTGACCGGGTGGATGGCAAACCAGCTGTAAAGGAGCAAGAAGCTCTAAGTTAATCAGGAGAACCAGAGAACTGAGGCCAAGAACTATGACCGGAAGCTTAAGTTTTCTCCAGCAGGAAAAAATATTTTTAAATGATAGACATTCTACATCTAGATTCTTTCATTGTTCATGGGCTTAAAAATACAATGCAAAAAATGTACTCAAGAAGTCTGATCATTTTCTTAAATGAAAAATACAGAACTCCATTTTCACGACTATTTCATCGTTGGCATCATCATTAGACTGGTCAGTTACCAGATGGCATACCTAAAGAACTGTATATACACGGACTTTGTCCTTCAAGATAGGCACACAGATAGTAATTATTCAAATCTATCTAATCCAACATTTACTAAGGGTTACCTGTATGCCAAGCACTGAATAAACTGTGGTTTACTTTCAGAATCTCACCAAAGACATAGATGTGAACAAATGGCTTTAACACAGTGTAACGAACGTTGCAAAGAAACAGGCATAAAGTGTTTAGGGACCACAGATGACTAACAATTAATTCCTGAGGGCATTACAGGGAGAGGAAACAGCAGGGTAAATGCACAGAGGCATGAAAGAGGAAGTTATGCATAATTCAGTATATCCTTATGCCTAGTAATACCTTGTTTAAGCGTAAAGCTATACAGTTTACAAACTAATTTCACATCTGTTACCTTATTTGAACTTCACAACAACTCTGAGAGACAGGCTGTTTTACCTCTACTCTGCATAGGTGACCCACAGAAGCAAAATAATGGTCCACTGCTCGTAGAGGCCCAGGACTCAAGTCTGGGTCTTGTGACACCGTGTCCAGTGGTCTTTGTAGGCTCAAACCCTCACACAGGTGAAAAGGATATTTACAGAGTGGAAGGCAGTAAAGCAGATTAACTGGAACGCTCAAGAAAAGACAGATGCCAGCTCATAAAGTGTCAGGTTAACTTAGCATTTTTTTTAAAAATTGTTGATTCAATTCTTCCTTGAAAAATCTTTAAATGTTTTCACTTACATTCCTACCTAAGCAATGTAAAGCACAAAACTAAGCATCTACTTAATGGCTAGAAAGGGTTTAGGACTTTAAGATCATCTTTCAAGCATCAGTTCTTATTGCCTATCAGAAGCAGACGTAGGGCTGAGTGGCCTGCTCAAAGCCCACTGGCGCTGCTAGGCAGGCAACACAAATGAGTCATACTAGTTGGTACAATAGGGACTGGTGTGGACGGTAGAAAACTTGCAGTGTCTAAAGCTCACAGCCTTTACTCAGCTCCAGCCAAGTATTGCCTTATGGGAGTATAAACCAGTGCTGCCAGCTCTTCTCATTTATTCAAAAGGAGCCACAAATCCATGTTTTCATATTTATTTATCAACTTTAAAATTCTTCAGGAAGTAAATGGCATGGAAACAAAGGACGAGAACTGCTATACATTAAGAGACTTAAGACATGTAGCCAACAAATGTAGTCTGTGGTCTGATTCAAACAAAATAACTATTTGAAACAGCAAAAAAAGACTTTTTGGTATAATCAGGGAAGACCGAACACAGATTGGGTGTCAGATCATATTAAGAAATTAATTTTAATTTTATTGGTTGTCATAAATGATTGAGGTTACATATTTTTTAAAGTCTTTATCTGATGGAGATACACACTGAAATATTTCTGAGTGAAATATATCTAAAGACACATGCACACGTATGTTTGTTGCAGCACAGTTCACAATAGCAAGACATGAAATCAACCTAAATGCCCATCTATGATAGGCCAGATAAAGGAAATATGGTATGTATACACCGTGGAATACTTGGCAGCCATCAAAAGAACAAGATCATGTCCTTTGCAGGAACATAGATGGAGCTAGAGGCCATTATCCTTAGCAAACAAACACAGGAACAGAAAACCAAATACCACATGTTCTCACTTATACGTGGGAACTGAATGATGAGAACACATGGACCAACAGACACTGGGGCCTATTGGAGAGTGAGGGGTGGAAGAGGGGAGAAGATCAGGAAAAATAACTAATGGGTACTAGGCTTAATAACTGGGTGATGAAATAATCTGTACAACGAAGCCCCACGACACACATTTACCTATGTAACCAGCCTGTAAATGTACCCCTGAACTTAAAATAAAATGTAAATTTTTTAAAAAGAAGTGCATGATGTCCTGGTATTTGCTTTCAAATACTCTAGCCAAAAAAAGAAAAGAAAAGGAGGGGGGATAAGGGGAGGGGAAGGATAAAACAGAATGACAGAGTCCTGCTAATTATTGAAGCTGGGCAATAAGTTACATGGAGATTCATTACATTAATTACTGTAATTAGTATGCATTCAAAAATTTCTATATAGTTTATTTTTTCATGTTGGCATCCATTTTGAATTTTTCAAAACACAATGTCAAGCCAAATCACCAATGAGTGAGCTGAATCCAGTTCCTCAGATGGCTATTCGCCCCTGTGCTAAGGAATAAACATTTATTAGTCTGAAGATATTCTAGAGTTATCCCCTCGCAGTTACTTGCAAGGTGTTTACATTTAGGAATATTCTTCTATTAGGTTTGTGTGTATGGTTTGTCTCTTTCTCTTAAAACTCAAGTATTAGGAAATTCTAATCAACTAGTGTTTTCCAGTTACATGGATTTTGCTTTATTGGAGTTTCTTTAGTTTGGAAGAAAATGCAGTGGTGGCATTTTGGCTTCCCAATCAAAACATTTCCATCTGATACCATCATGCTGAGGTCAGCCAGCTTCAGCCAACACTGAATATTTCCATTACAATCAAAGGAAAACTATAGAACAATTCTGCTGACATTGACTATTATTTAGCTTTTATTAGACAAAGGACTTTATGTACAAGATCTCATTTTATTCTCACAGGGAACCCTTTGAGTCAAGTACTATCATTATCTTCATTCTACAACTAAGAAAACTAAGTCCCAGAGTGGTAACACTGGAACTGGTAACAGTGTGACCACCTGACCTAGGTCATACAGTGGTAAGTCAAGAAGCAGGGCAATGAATTCAGGTTATATATGTGTGTGTGTGTGTGTGTGTGTGTGCATGTATAGATAGATAGATAGATAGATAGATAGATAGATAGATAGATAGATAGATAGATAGACAGACAGAGATATATGCTCTTATCCACTGTGGAATCCTGGTTCTGTCC
This sequence comes from Colobus angolensis palliatus, assembly GCF_000951035.1. Lineage (NCBI taxonomy): Eukaryota > Metazoa > Chordata > Mammalia > Primates > Cercopithecidae > Colobus > Colobus angolensis. Next base: position 1,270,997 of record NW_012114899.1, on the reverse strand, counting down.
CTTCTCTTCATTCACTTGCTCATTCACTACACATTTAGTTAACTTTGACTCTCTGCCAGCCACCAGGAACATAAAGATGAATGAGGCACCATCCTGGCCTTCAGAAATGCTTAACAAAAGATGTGACACTTGAGGTGGATTTTAAAAGATGAGGAAGAGCTAGGCAAAGGAATTACTAGAGAAGAAGTACTCCTAGCAGAGGAAATAACATCTGCAAGGGCGTGGAGATGTGAAGGAGGGCCCTGCGTTCAGAGAATGGGTAGTTAGGGTGGCCAGAGCAGAATGGATATGGACAAGGAAAGATGGCAGTTGTATCATTCATTCAATCAACATGAATTTATTGGGAACCATGTTGATAGGCATTGTGTGAAGGATCGTAAAGAGGAGTCAAATGCATTTCCTACCATCAAGGACCTTACACAATTGGCCACAATGGTATCTGTGGAGAAAGCATGTGCTGAGAATTTCAATCTACTAGTTAGATATAGACTTGATTTCTTCTTCCTCTTTTGAAAAAGTGTCTCACTCTGTTGCCCAGGCTGGGGTGCAGTGGTGCAATTGTGGCTCACTTCAGCCTTGACCTTCCAGACTCAAGTGGTCCTCCCACCTCAACCTCCCAAGTAGCTGGCACTACAGATGTTCACCACCATGCCTAGGTAATTCTTTTTATTTTTTGTAGAGATGGGGGTCTCACTATGTTGCCCAGGCTGATCTCCAACTCCAGAGCTCAAGTAATCCTCCTGCCTCACCTTCCTAAAGTGCTGGTTTTACAGGGATGAGCCACCACACCTGGCTTAATTTCTTCTTTATTCCATTTATTTTAAGCCTTAGAAAATAAATTGGGCGGGGCGCTGTGGCTCAAGCCTGTAATCCCAGCACTTTGAGGGGCCGAGACGGGCAGATCACGAGGTCAGGAGATTGAGACCATCCTAGCTAACACGGTGAAACCCCGTCTCTACTAAAAAAATACAAAA
>NW_012114899.1:1266430-1269798 GCF_000951035.1 Colobus angolensis palliatus | reverse complement strand
AAAAAAGAAAAGAAAATAAATTGAACTTTTTCTCTAGAAAATTAAAATAAGTGTTCAGAAAAAAGTTATTTAAATTGAAGGAAAGGAAGATGTCATATTTTTCCTCCTTTGTCCTTTGAAATGTGCACTATTAAAATAGCAAACTTGTCACAGGAACCAAAGCACTATAGTTATGGATGAATATTTATAAAGATATGCAGAAAGGTGATCATTTTAATTTTAAAACATAGTACTTATATTTTATTTTATCTGGCCAAAAAATATTCTTCAAAGCAAAGTTCAAAAGAAAGGAAGAAAGCTTTAGTTTCAGAAGTTAAGAATTCAGACATAAAAGGATGAATACATCTCTGATAGTAAGCATTTTTAAATAATGCTTATGTCACAGCTAAATGTAAAATAGGAAGCAAGGTGCTACTTGAATCAGCATGATGTAATTAAAACTACTGCAGAAAGTCAAGAGATTGGGGACCTTATCCTAGTTTGTAGCAAAGTTAGTCAAAATTTCCAGACTAAAATTTAAAAATTACTGAGACTGAAAAATAATAGATTTCAACTATACTTCATGAGTCAGTAAACAACATATTAATATAAAACACTACAACTTTTTTTCCTTCTGTGTAAAGGAGGTATTTGGAGAAAAGGATCTCTAGTGACTCTTTTAATTCAGACATTGTGTGTGCCCTACTCTGAAACAAAGAGAAAAGCAGGTTCCATATACTCAGACCCGGGCTTGCCTGTCCAGTGTGCAAGTTGTGTCCTGTACAAAGAACACTGGCAAAGGGGGTAAGTAAGGGGTTAAAGCCAGCCTCTGTGCAGCTCACTGAGCCAGGCACTTCAGCCAGCCCAGAAAAGAGGATGCATTTGTGTAACTTAGACAAAGGTTCTATGTGCTAGCATGGCCCTCCCCGACCTAAACGTCCACAAATAGGGAAATAGAACACCGTGGACCCATTCAAAGGTACTGTTCAGAAGATTCATAGCAACATGGGAGCTCTTCAGTAAATAAAATATAGGAGGCTGTAATGGGCTGAATAGTGTCACTCAAAAATGCATGCTCATCTGGAACCTCAGAATGTGACTTACTTGCAAATATGGGTTTTATAGATGTAATCAAGGTAAACATTAAGTGATATTATACTGACTGCATGTAGGCTCTGAATCCAATGACTAGCATCCTCACAACAAGAGGAAAGGAACAGAGAGACACCCAGAGACATAGAGAAGAAGGTGATATGAGGATGGAAGCACAGACTGGAGGCATGTGTCTACAAGCCAATGAAGCCAAGGATTGACGGGAACCACTAGAAGCTAAAAGAGATGCATGGAACAGATTCCCCGCTCAGGGTCTCCAGAAGGAACCAACCCTGCTAATGCCTTGAATTTGGATTTCTGGCCTCCTGACCTGTGAGAGAATAAATTTCTGTTGTTTTAAGTCACCTAGTCTTTGATAATGTGTGTCTTCCCTAGGAAACTAATACAGAGGCTAATATTATATTACAGTAGCTGAAAATACCAGCTCTGGGGTCAGACATGAGTTACTTAATTTATTTGAACCCCAGTGTTCATACCTGTAACATAATGATAATAGTAGTATCTGCAATTGACAATTAAAATAACTAATACATGTGAGGTGCTTAGCACAAAGACTGGCTGATACCAAGAACGGAATAAATGTTCACTATGAGAATGTGGGTGACGCTATACTGATACTACTGCTGCTGCAGCTGCAGATGATGATAATGATGATAAGGGAAAGAGACACAAAGCTCTGAGCATAAATAAATATATATATACACATATATCTATGATTCGTAAGATTAATACAATGTTAAATATATGGGGGCAGTGTTCAACATTCACAACACATGTATATTCAACCCACGTGGTATGGGCATGAAATGATTCAGTGAGGAGAGCCTGCCCTCTTGTGACAGGGACGTGAGTGCTCACAAAATGCCCATGTGCTCTTCTATTTCCCAGTCTCATTTGCAAGGAGGGGCGTGTGGATAGCTCTGACTATTAACATGTGTGCAGAAGGACTACCCAATCTTCATTAGACTTTCCATGAGTGGAAATAAGACTTCAATGTGTTCAGCCACTGGAATTTCACGTTCTATCTTGTGTGGCACCTGCCATTAATTACCTTCACACCCTCGTTTTCATTCACTCACAATCATCCTCACCCCAACCCACCGCAAACTGGAGAAGAAGAGGAAATGGTGTTTCATCGTCTTATACTGGAAGGATTATTGGGCCCAGACTTTTACCCAAAGGGCAAGCTAAATTTTAAACCAGCAGAAGGAAAGAATACACACTGGACTGCTCAGATTTTAAAAAGACAATGAGCTCTAGCCAGAAGAGCCCTCCTCAAGTTACAGGCACACCTGGGACAAGTATCTTGCAGAATATTTCTACCATCTCCACCCCAGAGAAGAAATGTACATTCTCAAGGAATCCTTTTGTTATCTTCAAACATCCTGAATGAAAAAGTCCTTCTAAATACCAATATTGGAGAAATATCTCATTAAGGTAAATTCTAATAAGTTGCAGCAGTCAAAATCTCTGCACCACGCCTTTAATCCCAGCACTTTGGGAGGCCGAGGCAGGAGTTCAAAAGCAGCCTGGTCAACATGCAAAACCCCATCTCTACTAAAAATACAAAAATTAGCCGGGAGTGACAGCGCACACCTGTAATCCCAGCTACTCGGGAGGCTGAGGCAGGAGAATCACTTGAACCCCCGGGAGGCGGAGGTTGCAGTGAGCCAAGATCATGCCACTGCACTCCAGCCTGGGTGACAGGGCGAGACTCTGTCAAAAAATAAAAATAAAACAATTTAAAAATCCTTGCACGTTACATGGTAAGTGATCAACAAGAAACAGGAAATGGCCAATAGAGTATTGTTTTTTTAATTGAGCCAAACCGTGAATTGAAGAAATTCAAAGGAAAACAACAGTGATTTGACTTTTTTAAGCCTGTTACTTGGCAACAATTGTAAAGCATGATAATACTAAGATTGGCAAGAGTATGACAAACAACATTCTGCTCATGTTTGAGTAATGGGAGAGTAAACCAACAAAGGAGTGTTTGGCAATTTATAGGAAAAACTTTAAAATATAAACATTCTCTTTGGCTCAGGAATCCCATTCTAGGAATTTAGCTTAAGGAAATCATTGGCAAATATGTATCCATTCAAGAATGCTTATCACAGGCCAGGCGTGGTGGCTCATGCCTGTAATCTCAACACTTTGGGAGGCCGAGGCGGGCAGATCACCTGAGGCCAGGAGTTTGAGACTAGCCTGGCCAACATGGTGAAACCCCGTCTCTACTAAAAAACTACAAAACTTAGCCAGGCGTGGTGGTGCGCGCC
>NW_012114899.1:1251317-1266380 GCF_000951035.1 Colobus angolensis palliatus | reverse complement strand
GATTCAAAAACTGACCAGGTGCAATAGCTCACACCTGTAATCCAAGCACTTTGGAAGGCCGAGGTGGAAGATGACTTGAGGCCAGGAGTTTGAGACTAGCCTGGCCAACATGGTGAAACCCCGTCTCTACTAAAAAACTACAAAACTTAGCCAGGCGTGGTGGTGCGCGCCTGCAATCCCAGCTGCTCAGGAGGCAGAGGCAAGAGAATTGCTTGAACCCAGGAGGTGGAGGTTGCAGTGAGCCAAGATTGCACCACTGCACTCCAGCCTGGGCAACAGAGCAAGACTCTGTCTCAAAAACAAAATGCTTATCATGATGTATTTTATAACAGAAAACACTGAAAACAACCTAAATAACAAATGATTGCTGATTAGTTGAGTACAGTATGATACATAGAATGGAATACTACATAGCAATTTTTAAATGGTGATTTTTAAAATACTAACTGGCATTGAAAGATATTCATAAGGTATTGCTAAATTAAAAAAAGAGTTAACAAACTGTAAATATAATAAAATCCCACCTTTTTAGAAAAAAGTATAAATGTGCTTAGAAAAAGTCTGAAAGACTATGAAGCTATCTCTGAGTGTCAGAATCCCCAGATGATTTTTTGACTTTTTAATTTTTCTTCTTACTGTGGAAATTTTAGAAAATATACAAAAGAAAAGAAGATTTTTAAAAATTACTTGATATAGCACCAAGAATGAACCCTAAGGTAAACTATGGGTGCTAATGATGTGTCAATGTAGGTTCATCAGTTGTAAGGAATGTACCACTCTGGTGGGGGATATTGATAGTCGAGGAGGCTGTGCGCGTATTGGAAGAAGATGCATATGGGAACTCTCTGTACTTCCTGCTCGATTTTGCTGTAAACCTGAAACTGCTTTTAAAAATACAGTTTATTAATTAAAATAATAATCAAGTCTAGTAAAAAAAAAAAAAAAACTATCCCCAGCACTGGCACAGTATCATTTCTGCATTGTTCTATTGTTCAAAGCAGTCACAGGACCAGCCAATGTTCAAGAATTAAGAAAATAATCTCCACCTTTTAATGGAGAGTGGCAAGGTCACTTTGGATAAAATGTGGAATAAGAGCAATTATTGTGTTGTTGCAGCCATTTTTATGAACTACAATCTGCCATTTAAATATATATTTTAAAAATAACTATTAATCCAAAAAACGTAAGAGGTGAGAGAGGAGGAAAAAGAAGCACTGAAAAGGTGAGGCAAATAACACAAAGTGAGGAGATACAGAAAAGTTCAGATATGATCATCACAATTCCTGAAAATACATTAAATTTGCTTAAAAAACAAAGATTGTCAGAGTACAAAAGAAATAACTAAAGCTATATGATATTCATAAGAGACACCCTTAAAATGTGAGAACAAAGAAAAGTTCAAAGAAAATTGCAGAAAAATATACATGGCAAATTCTGCGTTAGCGACATTAACAGACTATGTAGACTTTAAGACAAAAAAATTATTAGAAAAGAAGAGGATCACTACAAAAAGAAACAGATATTTGATGGTCTCAGTACATGGAAATAACACTGTTAATATTTTCATAGTATTTTAAAGCTTCTAGTGCACAGTGAGTGAAATCAAGTGAGCATCCACATTTACAGAAAGACCTTTTAGTCATGTGTATTTCTTATTATATGTTCTACATAGAAAAATGAACAGAAGCAAATGCACCTGAATATTAACCATGATTGATTTGAGGTAGTATAATTTAATTTAATTTTTCCTTCCTTTCTACTTTCTTTATTTTTCAAGTTTTCTATGGTAAGCACACACTATTTTTATACTGAAAAAAAAACTTAGAAAAAAATAATCATCTCCCAGATTTTTTTTCAGGTTAAGTAAGAACTTTCCAGAAATCTAACAATCAAGTTGTCCAATATCTCCAGCCAACTGTTTTTTTATGACTTTGGTTTCTAAACTTGGGACAATTTAAACTACACAAGGGTGATCAATCTCTGTTATCAGTCAACAGTCATCATCTTTGTCATCAAAAAGTCCTTACTAGGCACCTTCACCTACCCGGCAGGAGAGGGGGGTGAACCTGACCCAGGATGAAAGATCACTGCACAACCATGACCAAGCCCCACTGAAGAAGAATACAGGCAAGCAGAAAGTAAAGTTAGAGCAGGAAGACAGCATCAAGTTTCATAACATGGAGCAGAACAAGAAAAAGAGGTTCAGTGAAAGTTGTAGAAACAGAAAGCAGGGGCCAAGCACAATGGCTCAGGCCTGTGATCCCAACACTCTGAAATGTTAAGGTGGGAGGATCCCTTGAGGCCAGGACTTTAAGACCCATCTAGGCAACATAGCAAGACCCTGTCTCTATTTATTTTTTATTTTTTTTATTTTTATTTTTTTATTTTTTTTCTGAGACGGAGTCTTGCTCTGCCGCCCAGGCTGGAGTGCAGTGGCCGGTTCTCAGCTCACTGCAAGCTCCGCCTCCCGGGTTTACGCCATTCTCCTGCCTCAGCCTCCCGAGTAGCTGGGACTACAGGCGCCCGCCACCTCGCCTGGCTAGTTTTTTGTATTTTTTTAGTAGAGACGGGGTTTCACCGTGTTAGCCAGGATGGTCTCGATCTCCTGACCTCGTGATCCGCCCGTCTCGGCCTCCCAAAGTGCTGGGATTACAGGCTTGAGCCACCGCGCCCGGCCGCCTATTTTTTAAATAAAAGCAATAAATAAAATAAACAGAGAGGAAGGCTTTATAAACCAGCATTCATGCTAATGATAGAGAAGGCATTTAGGAAGACAAAGACAAGATGAGATGAAAAAAAGAGAACAAGAATGGTTTGACAGAGGGCAGTCACTAAGGTTTCAGCATTTGCAATTTGAGTGGGGTTAAGTGGACGGAGGGGAAAATGTAGAGTTGGAATAGAGAAAGCCACAGAGAATAAACAGTCAGACATTACAATTCAAGAAAAATAATTCAATTATTCTGTGTCAATTAAAAACAAAATATTTTATATAAAAAAGTTTTTAAATAAAGAAGTCATAGTCATAGATGAGAGAGAAGATTTTTATATATACTGCAACTGAGTTCTGTAAGTCAATACCATTCAAATAAATCAGTGTAATAGCACAAATAGGATTTTTCTAACTTTTTACACAAATGATTCAAATAGCTTACACAAATCACTGCCCTTGTCATCTTAAAAATATGCTTTTAAAGGGCCCCCTTACAAGACCACTGACTATAAGAATAAAAGGTTTGCAATATATAAATAGAAGGCAATGGAGAGGAGAGGAGAAAAAAGGAGACGAGAAAGAGGAGAAGGAGGAAAAGGGAGATGAGGAGAGAGGAGGAGGAAGAAGAAAAGAAGAGGAAGGAGAAGAAGAAGGAAGGAGAAGAGGAGTCCATGTGATGCTGCAAATTCAAGGAAGAAAACTTGGCAGAAGAAAAGAGGAAGGCAAAGGGAAGAAAAGCAAGACAAAGCCTTTTCAGTTGCAGTATCTTTGAAGAAATAAGTTGGCCTCCTCACCTGTCTCAGAGCTGCCTTTGTAAGTGTAGCTGTGTAAGTAGTACCTCTTCCACTGACCACAACTGCCACTCAGATTATCTGCAGTTGTGACTTTCTTTTTGATGTAGACATTTGAAACCTGTTTTGCTTTCTCCCTTCATGTTTTCTTCATACACATAGTGTCTTATTGCATCCGAGACTCTCAAGGTTCTGTTTATTCTCCTCCATTGGATGACAGACCCTTTGGGGTATCTTACAGAGTCTCCCAAAGTGAATTTTGTAAATGTTACACAGCTTATATTTTAATTCACAATTCAGAACATCCCAAACATGTTCTCCATGTCTGGAGAAAAAACATTGAATGCTTTCGTGTAAGGGGAAAAAGGCACAAGATGGCAATTTTTTTCGGACATAGAATTTTCTACCATAGATTTTTCTGACATAGAGCAACTAGAGCAAATGGTGGCCTAACAATTGTAAAGAGCTTAATGGTTCATGGAACAGTTCCAGGAACATAATTTTATTTCATTCCTCAAGTCCACACTCTTCCCAACCCTTTGACAGCCCCAACTCCCAACCCTAGCTTGAAACACTTTAATGAGTTTTCATTCCTCTTGGTATAAAACAACAAATTCTTTGTCATGCCATCTAATCTCTATCTCTTACTTTGTCTTGCATCACCCTGCCCCATTGACCCCTGCACTCCAGCCACACACACCTTTTACCAGTTCTTCAAATGCTTCCCCATTTGTGTTAAATGTTCTTTTCCAATTCCCCCATTTTTCCAGTTAATTCCTACTCCCATTGTTGTCACTCCCATTGTTTCCAGCTCCCATTGTTGTCACTTCCTCAGGGAAACCTTTCCCAATCTCTCAGACAAGGTCAAATTCCTTTAAGATAGTTCTACACATCTGCCTTTCTTAGCACTGAGCCCAATTATAATTTTACATGTATTGTATGCCTATCTGTATGACTGCTGTCCCCTTCAGTAGACTGAAGTCCTATAAGGGCAGCAACTCCATGTGTATTTGTTCATCAGTGTATCCATAATAATTTCTGTGTGGAGAGAAGATATGATAGCCACATTTGAAAATATGGCAACTGAGTCTCAGAGAGTTTAAGGGATTCACTCCAGTAGTACAAATATGGGTACTAGATTCCAAGGTACTGGATTCCTGATTTCAAGGCCAGGGAATACATCATTCCAAGGAGGTACTACATGGCTCATAGTAGGTCCCTAGTATAGACTTGCTGAATGAAAAACTGAAAACAAAAATGAAAGTAAGAAGGAATGAATCATGAACTCGAATATGGTTTTCATTGTGAAGAAGACAATCTTGGCTGTGATGCTGGGCAGGTCACATCACCTTTCTAGGCCCTTGCTCCTCTGCTGAAGGTTGAACTAGGTCATCTCCATATTCTGTGATTCTGAGTTGCTGTGCTTCCAGACTCCTCTCACCTTGGGATTCTGTCTAACAGCAGGCACCTACATGTGGTGGGTGAGTTACTTAGCAGCCCAGATTTGACTTTATATTTTGGATCATTTTTAACGTGTTCAAAGAGCAATTACACTATGAAACAAGAGGCAATTGCAGGAGCAATTACATCAAAGATAACATACGGCAGCTACAGAAACAATGGAAAGTTATTGCAGGGTGTTAAGCACAGCAGATGGAAAAGCTTTGCTATAACCTTGACAGTTGACCGAAGGACTTCCAGATATGTGCTATAATTGTATGTAAGGAAGCAAAGAACATCTGGCCAAAAGAATAGTATTTTTGAATTTTCTGTTCCAATTATTAAATGATTCAAAAACTGACCAGGTGCAATAGCTCACACCTGTAATCCAAGCACTTTGGAAGGCCGAGGTGGAAGATGACTTGAGGCCAGGAGTTTGAGATCGGTCTGGGCAACAAGCAAGACCCCATTTCTACAAAAAATTTAAAAAAAATTAGCTAGGTGTGGTGGTGAGCGCCTGTAGTCCCAGTTACTAAGCAGGCTGAGGGAGGAGGATCACTTGAGCCCAGGAATTTGAGGCTGTAGTGAGCTGTGATCATGCCATTTCTCTCCAGCCTAGGCAACAGAGCAAGAGCCTGTCTCAGGGAAAAAAAAAAAAAGGTTCAAAAACTACTAAAAGGGAATTGTAAATGGTCTTGGTCCTTCAGCCAAGAGTTAAATAGAAACTGTAAGGGCGACTCTATCCCCTTGTCCCAACAAATTTGGGATACTCAGTGTAACTAGCAGAGATGTATGCTCTTATCCTGCCCTTCTTGTAACTGAATGCTCCACTAAAGTGCTCTAGAATCTGGACCTGTCTTACCTTTCCAGTCCACCTCTTGCCCACGCCCTGACCTCACCCACACTCTGGCCTCATGAGTCTCTGTTTTTCATGACCCTGTGAGAAATCCCATGACTCCTTGAAGGTCCAGTTCAAATGTCATTTTCTCTTGGAAGCCTTTCACGGTGCTCTCAGGAAAAACTCAGGGCTACCTCCTCCAAACTCCCACAGAATTATTTATGCCCATGTGATAGTGCTGTTGGTCATCTGATTCATGTTATGGTTACTTGTCTATCTATTTATCTCTGTCTCCTGCCCCAGTCACCCCACCGGCTTGTGAGACCCTTATAGATAGAAACCATGCCTTATTCATCATAACATACTCCACTCACACAGTTACACGCCTGACATTTAGAAAGTGTGCTGAGTTAAATAAATGCTAAGGGGCAACTAATCAAGAGATAAATTCATTGTAATAGAAGAATAAGTCCTATTATGTCAGCCCATATAGCAAATTTTATTAGGGAGCTTTTAGTGACTTCACTTTTAACACAAAAGAGGAATTCAAATGCTAAGAATTGCAAGCATTCTAATAATGGAATTATTGAGAAGAGGTAGAAGATGTTTTCTATTCCTTTTTAGCTAAAATGATTACACTTTTTTCTGTGTTAGGCACAGAACTAGAGTTGTGTATGCATTATCTCATTTAATCCTCAGACAACCCTATGGGGTATTAATATTCCCATTTTCGAATAGGATAGTTAAGGTCTAAGTGGATTAAGTTACTTTCTCCAGGCCACAGATTTAGTAAGTGGCAGAGGGCTGGGATTTGAAGCCAAGTTAACCTTACCTTAAGACCTGAACTTTTTATTACCATGTTGTTCTCCACCTACTTTTAGGGCCAACTCTGGTGTGTGAACTATGAATCATAGTTTTTAATGTTTTTCTTCACCACTTTTTTGTCACTTTTACTGCGAGTTTTATTCACATAGCATCTTTCACTTAGATATTTTATAATTCCATTTGGCAGATCCTTTATCATCTTTCTAATCATTATTATCAACATTTTAAATACTTACTTTATCCCACAGTATGCTCAAAAATACTTAGGGATGAGAAACAGGAAGAAAATCACAGAACTTGTCTAAAGTCACATTGCTAATAAGGACAAGAGCCCAGAGCGAACCCAAACCACTTGACTCTAGCACCCAGCTCTATCTGATACTTCCCTAGGGCATGTCTGCATCATTTGCAAGTCCATAGGTCAAAGAGTCTGGAACTATGCTACCCACCCAGTCAATTCCTGAGTCAGGCCAGTTGCAGTAACCAAAATCACATATGAATGCAAATGCCTTATTTTCAAGAAAACAAAATCCGTGTGCTTTCCTAAATGCTGTCACTCCCAGAAAATGGGGCTAAAAGCTGGCCCCAGCTGTAATTTTCCCTCACTTGCTTCCTTTAGGTGTTCTCAGTTCTATTTTATCCCTATTTGGCATTGTCCTACATTGGACTTAATCCTTTTAGGGAAACACAGGTAAATAATCTCAAAAACATAATCACTTTCCTGGTTGGTGAGATTGTTTTTTCATTTTATTAGGAGAGAACTGTTTACTGGAAGCTCCACATGTGAGATCTTGATGACATAATAAGCATTAATGTTTATTGAGTTTTTATATCATATGTGAGATGCTGTGCCAAGCTCTTCACCAAGATCCCTCATTTATCATCCTTGTATTAAATCTGTTTTGCAAGTGCAGAACTAAGCCCTGAGAGGCTGAGAACCCTGTACAAGGCCCATGGCTGGACCCCAGTTGTGTCTGACTCCAGAGCCTGGACTCTTAACCACACAACTTATTCTCAGTGTGTGCTGGTACTATTCTGGTCTCTTTTCCCCTCTCTTTAATTAAGAAAATCTACCCAGACAGAATTATTTTTAAAAAGGAAATAGAGTACCTGATAAGGCCCAAGTCATCTCCATTCAAATCTACCATTTTCAAGACTACCATTTCCTTGTCTGTATTTGAAGAATACCTAGTCAGTAAAACAGAAAAGCACAGTCAGTTCTGTGTTAGAGCCTGACCCTCATGTAAGATGAACAGTAGCAGCTGACACAAAAACAAAAATGCCTCTCAGTAAGTGAGATGTCTTGACAAACAGTGGTTCTGTGAACTGCATCCAGTACCTCATTTCTCAGCTAAGGAAAGGGTATGTAAGTGTGATCAAAGTTTGGGGGACTAGGGTCAAGTAACTGGAGCTGAAATACACATACTTTTATATAATATACACATACTTTTATATAATATACAATATTATATAACATATATGTATTTCTTACAAAAGAGATTTGTCTTTGAAATTTCCACTCATATCAATTTTTAATGAAATCTCTTTAAAAGAGCAGGGAATTTGCAAATTCAAAAGCATTCAAGACCTGCAATTTAAGTGTTCTTTTATGTCCTCTCAAGGGAAATCAGATTACATTTTCTAAAAATCATTTCCTTTGAAAGCCATTGAAAAATATGCAGAAAAATTTCAAGTGGTCAAGTTAAAATGTCAAGTGGTCAAGTTAAAACTGTGATATTATTTTACAGTGTTACAGTAACCAAGCACTTCTCTTCTGTCACAAACCTGGTTCACCACTTAAAAAAAGACAAAAAGGCAAAATGCTCTCCCTTAGTTTTTCCATTCAAATATGTGGGTTTATTTCTTACTCTTCTGTCCGCATTCTTTATCCTTTTATTTTCTCTGACTAGCCACACTCTTGTGGACTAAGATGATTTATTCTGGATAACACATGATAAAAGAGCTATTCATTAATTTAATAAATATGCATTGTGCACATTTTTATCTCCATTTACTCATGAAGAAGCTGAGTGACAATAAAGTAAGATAAGTAAATCACTAAAGGTCACATAATTAGAAAGCAATAACACTAAGCTGAGGCCACAGTTTTTCCTGATTTCAAAGCCCAGAGTACTTCAAACATCCACACTGGCTCCCATAATCAACAGAGTGGAAAGATTCCTGAATAAACTGGTGTTTGTTTCTACATCACATTTTGTTTCTACTTGTCTTAGATTATAAAGATGTTTCTAAGACACTGTAGCTATAATACTCTCTTAGGACCTCACCATATTCATCAAGTAACAGCCCTGTACTTAGATTTTGTTGCTGTTCCCTAAAGGGAACGAAACGACATCATTTTGAAGATTTCTCCTCACCTTGCTCTCTCTGACTGCGGATTTTGAAGGTAAGAATAGGGACTTCTGTTGATCTGCACACCATCCACATTTCCTTTATTGATGAAGATTTTACCTGGTTTCATATTTGTGTGTGCTATGTCAATGCTCTGAAGGTTAAAAAAGAGGGAGCTGTTATAAGCTTAGAAATCCTGGTGGGGATAATGACTTAGTCAATACAAACAGAAGAGCCCTGTAAACAATTTCCTTTGTCTCTAATGTGTCCACATTGTGGGATAAAAGCTGGAGAACCACATTGCTGTTGCCATTCTGGAGGTAAACAGAAATGGCTTTCAAGGAAATAAAGGAAATGCCATGTTGTGTGGAAGCACAGTACTGATTAATGCCCGAGCTCACAAAAAGCCTCATCTGCTGGTCTCTCCGGACTGCTAAATGAAGCTCAATTTGTCACTTCAGATAGCCAAAATGGGAGACTTGACTCCTACAACACTAATACAAGTTTTGCTAACATGTGTTTCCACCTCCCTACCCTTGCCATTCTACTACCAAGGCAGAGTTGTTCAAACTTTTTTGACTGTGAACTACAGTGAGACATACATTTTTCATCATAGCTTAATACACATCAACATATGCATCCCAAAACAAAAGTTCACAAAGCAAACTATACCCTGACTGTGTGTTATACATTATATCTTACAATCTATTTTTTAGCATTTTTTTGTAATGTATTTTGCAACCCATAAAATTGATTTCATAAGCCTTTAATACATTGCAAGCCTCGGTTTGCAAAACATCATTGTAAAGCAATTTCTGCCTATGCTAGTTGGATCCCTGAATTTTGGGGATGACACTGTAAGAAAAAAATAGAGAATAAGCCTAGAATACAATAAAATGAAGCAAAACATTAGCAAGGATCCTATGCAAGAAAATAATAAGCTGGAAGACAGAAAAGAGAAGAGTATCAGCTCAAACCAGAAACAGGAGAGGAGTTTAAGGGTATTTGTCAGGAGCACCACGGAGGTCTGTATCTGTAGTAGAGAACTTGAAAAACTGGGATGTGTATTTATAAGTTGGATTCTCTTTGTACTTTGGGAAATATTTTAAAATCTTAGAATTATTTGTAATTACTTTTAGCTCCCTCATGGGTTTCTCTTTGTGTGACTTTGTGCAAAGAACAGACTATGTAGTGCCCTCTACAAAGAACCCCAAACCAAAATGTTTTGTCTATTTAAATAACTACATTGGGCTTACTCCCATAGAAGCCTTCTTTTCCAATCATCCGTGCCTCAGCCCTAACAGCCCATAGCTCAGAATCAGAAGCTAAGAGAGAGTCAGGGAGGAGAAAGAATGGTACATGCTAATACTATGCTCAGACTCAAATCCTACAGGGACTCTTCATATCACATCCAATCACTCCTAAAATACTTATAAGCAATGGTAAAGAACAGCTGCCTCTGGGGCTCTTTGCCTACCTTCAAGATACCTGTGACCATGTGCTGAAAAGTTCGATTGCTAAATCCTTCACTGGCAACTACAAACACAGTATACTGGAAATATCCTGCAGGACCTGAATGAGTGTGAGTGCCACTCAGGATGACATTGTCTCTTCTGTACAGGGAGCCATATTTACTCTGCAGTCTGTTCAGGACCTTCAAGAAAAAAAGTAATTGAACTAAGAAGAGGGATAACATAGGAGCTCAACATGAGAAAAGGCTTTGATGAGTTAAATCACTGATCTATACTAATTACATCTGTATTAATCCATTCTCATGCTGCTAATAAAGACATACCTAAGACTAGGTAATTTGTGAGGAAGAGAGGTTTAATTGACTCACAGTTCAGCATGACTGGGGAGGCCTCAGAAAACTTATAATCATGGCAGAAGGGGAAGCAAACATGTCCTTCTTCACATGATGGCAGGAAGGAGAAGTGCAGAGTGACAGAGGGGAAAGCCCCTTATAAAATCATCTGTTCTTGTGAGAACTCACTGTCATGAGAACAGCAGCATGGAGGTACCCACCCCCATGATTCAATTACCTCTCATGGGGTCCCTCCCAGGACACATGGGGATTATGGGAACTAAAACTCAAGATGTGATTTGGGTGGGGATACAGCCAAACTATATTAACATCCCTTTCTTTTTTTTTTTTTTTTTTTGAGATGGAGTCTCACTCTGTCGCCCAGGCTGGAGTGCAGTGGCTGGATCTCAGCTCACTGCAAGCTCCGCCTCCCGGGTTTACGCCATTCTCCTGCCTCAGCCTCCCCAGTAGCTGGGACTAGAGATGCCCGTCACCTCGCCCGGCTAGTTTTTTGTATTTTTTAGTGGAGACGGGGTTTCACCGTGTTAGCCAGGATGGTCTCGATCTCCCGACCTCGTGATCCGCCCACCTCGGCCTCCCAAAGTGCTGGGATTACAGGTGTGAGCCACCGCGCCTGGCCAACATCCCTTTCAAATGGCCCCTCACTCTATGTTTGAGGATATTATCATAGGAATAACAATGAAATAATAATAACAATACTTAACATTTTATGGATTCTTGCTATGAGCAAACACAATGCTAGGTATGTTATATATAGTATGTATTTAAAAATCTTTATTATAATTTCAAGAGCTACACAGGTATTGTTAAGCCCATTTTTAGCTGAGAACATTGAATTATACAAAAGTTAAATAATTTGCCTGTTGATCTAATAAGTAGCAGAGCCAGACTCCAGAACCACATCTAACTAGAGAACCAGTACTCTTATTCATTCATCATTCAACAGCTGCTCTAAGCAAAAGAATATATGAGGTTCCTGTCTTGAAGATATTTTTATTCTAATGAAAGACAAAGACAGTAAGCAAGCAAATAAATATTAAATATTATATCATAGAGTGATAAATGCTATGAAGAAAAATATTATTGCATAAGGAAAAAGAAACTAGTGGGTGTTGGTGAGGAAAGATCTTCTAAAGAGGGGCACTCTTTTAGCAGAGGCTTAGATGAAGAAAGCAAGCTGGCTGTGCAATATCTGGTGGAAAAGCAACTCAGGCATAGTGAGCAGAAACTGCAAAGGTTTTTAAGCTACTCTACTACCTCATTTCCCAGATGAAGAATTCAGTACACCTTGAACGAACTCTTAGACTTGTTGGTCTAGGGGAAGCCATCCCCTATGATGCAAGGACACCCTAATAATCCTGTGGAGAGACCTAAGAGGATAGGAAGCATCCTGTCAGCACTAACTTGCTAGCCATCTGAGTGAGCAACCTTAGAAGTAATTTCTTCAGCCTTGGTCAAGCCATCAAACAACTACAGCCCTAGCCAGCATCTGAGTGCCACATCATGACACAGAAGTGATGATATATGACTTGTTCTAAAACAAGTCAGAATCGTCTAACCAAGCCACTCTGGGAATCCTGACACACAGAAACCTTGAACAACATGTATTATTGCTGTTTTAAGCCACTAAGTTTTTAGACGATTTGTTGTACAGCAATAAACAACTAATACAAAGAAACTCAGCAAATGTTTAGTGAATAAGTCAATCAATGAACATCCAAATGCAAGACTAATGTCTTCATATGGTGCAGATACATCAAGAAAACACCAGAGAGAATACTGGTGATGTTGCTGAGTACCTGTTGCTGATTATGCTTTAATAAGCTGCAATCTAAAGTTTGGTATCATTGCGACTTTTTGTGAAAGATAATTTTAAAATGATCCAGCAGTTTGTAACACAAAGGATAAATGCTTGAAGGGATGGATACCCCATTTTCCACGATGTGATTATTAGGCATTGAATGCCTGTATCAAAGCATCTCATGTACCCCATAAATATATGTACCACATACACACAAACATTAATTAAAGAAAAAGAAAGATCCAGCAGAAGTGTCAAACCCAAAGCAATTGTTAGCAATGTTTACCTCGAGGATGGCATAGACACTCTGATGAAATGTCTCTCCGGAACATGCAATAAAATTAAAAGCCCTCATTTGTATTCGCCAAATTCTGTGGTGTAAAAACTCCTCATCAGGATCAATTTCAAGCTACCCAAAGCTTAACAGCCAGCTCACAATGTTCCTGAATATTTACAAATTGGCTCTCATGAACTTGTGCAAGCCAGTTCCAGTCACTGCTGGTAAGTGGGGAGTAGCGGCTTCTGTGCTATGTACTTAATATACATGAAGATAACCATTCAACCTCTTCTATTGCAGGTGAAGATCTACGCCATTCTCATTCCAGTCATAACCATCTTGCCTCATTAACCTCTCCATGTCCCAAAGACTGATTGTTTGGTTACCATGTCCACATAAGCAATCCTATGATGCAAGACAAATACCAAATGGAAGTATAATCTAACTAGATTAACATCCTTTTATATTCCTTCTGTTTAATCCTAACTCCAGCCCCAATCCCTCATCACTCTCATGTATTATTCCATACTGTAACCACCACACTCATGAAGAAGAAAAGTCTGTAAAGAGAAGAGAAAATGATCAATGAAGTGACACCATGAAAGCTGAACTAAAGTCAGAAGCTGATGTTCTTAACAATTTACGGCTAAGACAGGAAGGTAGTAGAGAAAAAGAGCCACAAGTCAACTTTAAAGCTCCTTAACCCCATCCTATTTATTCCTAAAGAACTGTGACATTAGGGCTTTAGAATTAAATGCGTTTCTTCATGTCTACTCAAGAATCAAGCCCTTAAAAACACAGAAGTTGGCCGGGCGCGGTGGCTCAAGCCTGTAATCCCAGCACTTTGGGAGGCCGAGACGGGCGGATCACAAGGTCAGGAGTTCGAGACCATCCTGGCTAACACGGTGAAACCCCGTCTCTACTAAAAAATACAAAAACTAGCCAGGCGAGGTGGCGGGCGCCTGTAGTCCCAGCTACTCGGGAGGCTGAGGCAGGAGAATGGCGTAAACCCAGGAGGCGGAGCTTGCAGTGAGCTGAGATCTGGCCACTGCACTCCAGCCCAGGCGACAGAACCAGACTCTGTCTCAAAAAAAAAAAAAAAAAAAAAAAAAACACAGAAATTATGAATCTTGAATTTTAAAACAAAAAAGACTACAAACAGTACACATGAATTTTATTTTAAACTACAATCTCTGATATGAAGTCAGACATATGGGACTTCTAGGGGGGAAAAAAAGAAAAACGTAAAACCTAATTATATATATAACAATGCCAGGAAGATAGCCATTGAAAATAACATGTTTCCCAGTTCGTGAAAGGAAGGCATTTTAACATAGGACAAAGCAGCTACATTTATGTCTACAGCTCACTTCTGTCTTCAGTTTCTATTCCATTTCCTATCGCTGACACTCTTGGGAGCATGACATAGAAAAACCTAGAAAGTCCTTCTGTTTTCCTGTCCTGCCCCACTGCACAGAGATCTTCCATAATCTTCATTCTGTGCTGGAAATTTCATCTATCTTAAAGCTGAGACTGAGAACTTGCATAGAAGTAGGTGTTATAAATAATCTTAATAGCACTTATTTAGCTACATTTATTTCTCACACCTTCCCTTGGATTAATTTGGGAAAACTAAGTGGGTTCATTTAACGGCCTTCCCACTGGGTCTCAGATTGCACGAGGATGTAAAAATAGGAAGAGACAGATAAATGGTGCCCACTATTGACTTGATAGCATCTACAAACACATTAAACTCCTCCCCACTCTACCTGCCAAAGTCTACCTTTTGGTTCTTTCCTTTCTGCTAATGACCATACTATTTCCCAATTAGAACCATCTCATTTTTCAGAAAAGCAGTATAGTATAGTAGAAATGAGCATGAATTCTGACACCAAGATGCTTAAGTTTGAATCCTAGCTCTGATAGTTCCTAGCTGTGCAACCTTGGATAAGTTACTCAATCCTCTGCAAACTTGGTTTCTCAATCTGTCAAATGACATAATAATAATAGCTCCCTCATAGAGTTGTTTGGAGGATTAAGTTAAATTAAATTAAATACATTAATCCACACAAGGCACTGACAAGAGTTTCAGACTCAGCATGAATATTATGTTAAGTATTGGCTTTTATGTCTATTCATGTCCAAATCTCACTCACATTTAACTTTTTTCTTTCTTTCTTTCCTTCTTTATTTCTTTTTTTTTT
>NW_012114899.1:1242648-1251267 GCF_000951035.1 Colobus angolensis palliatus | reverse complement strand
TTTTTTTTTTTTTTTTTTTTTTTTTTTTTTTTTTTGAGTCAGAGTCTCATTCTGTCACCTAGGCTGGAGTAGTGCAATGGAGTGACCTTGACCTTGGCTCACTGCAACCTCCACCTCCCAAGTTCAAGCAATTCTCCTGCCTCAACCTCCCAAGTGGCTGGGACTACAGGCACCTGCCAGCATGCCTGGATGATTTTTGTATTTTTATTAGAGATGGGGTTTCACCATGTTTGCCAGGCTGGTCTCAAACTCCTGACTTCAAGTGATCCACCCACCTCAGCTTCCCAAAGTGCTGGGATTATAGATGTGAGCCACCGCGCCCGGCCGACTCACATTTAATTTCCTATCCCACCACCATGTAGTCTCACTGGCATCACATTAGTTTAAGATCTTTGTGCCAGCCTCACATGATAAAGGGGGAAATTGTTAGGCAAAGTTATAAAAAATAAAAACCCTTCCAGCAACTCCAATTTCCCTTTCTTGTTCCTTCAGCCTTTTAACATCTTATAAAACTCCCCTGGGTGAAATACCTCTGTTTGAAATACCTAGTATGATGATTACTGTTTTCTTAACTGGACCCTCACCAATAGAGCCTCAGTATCACTTTAAAGAGTCTGCTAATTTTTGTCCTCACTTCTAGTTCCACTCTATTCCAATCCATATCAAACATCTCTACCTGCTTAATCATCCTAAAACAAAATGGTGTTTACATCACTCTGCCACTCAGAAGATTTCTCAGAGTCCATATCACCCACAGAATTAAAAACAAGCTGGCATCTCAGGCCCTCTGCAATTATGACAAACATATCTTCCAGATACATCTCCAACTACATGCCTCCGTATGTCCTAATAGATCTCCTCTGTTCCCTCATAAGAGTCTATATCCCTCCTTCATGCCTCTCTGTGTTCATTCTGTTTTTTCCATCAGATTTCTCTCCCTTCCCATCCTAACCATTTAAAATTCTGCTCACTCAAGTGTCACTTCTACCATGAAAATGTTTTCCTAATTTGCATTTCTTGAATCCCCATTGGTGATCTTAAAAGACCATATGTCCACAAAGTCTCAGATACTTTGCCCTTCAAGAAGTAAAGCTTACTTTTTCACCACTGAGTGTGAGCTGGACTTAGTGACTTGCTTAATGAATATAACAGGGTGAAAGTAATGGTGTATAACTTCTAAACCTGGGTCATACGGTGCACTGTAGCTTCCTCCTTGCTCGTTCTCTTGGGTCACTCACTCTGAGGGAATCTAGCTACTGTGTTGTAAGGATAGGAAGAGTGAGGAACTGAGGCCTTTGGCCAACAGCCACATGAACAAACCATCTTTTAAGTGGACCTTCAAGCCTGGGTCAAACCTTCAGATGACTCCTCCTTTGCCATCACCTTGATTGCCATAGAACCTAAACCAGAGCCACCTAGCCAAGATAGAATTCCTAACCCATAGATCATGTGAGATAATAAATGTTTGTTGTTTTAAGCCATTATAGTTTAGGGTAATTTCCTACCCAGTAATAGACAATTACTATCCTACTGTACCTTCCTTCGGTTAATTATAGCTATCTGTATACTTCTGTATATCTCTATATTTCACAGTCCTTCCTTCTATCCACCAACTAGAAAATGATCTCATAAAGGAGATGAATTATGACTTACTTAGTTATATGTCCCCTAAAGTGACACTAGCAAAGTACCTTACAAAAAGCAAGTGGTCAATGCATTTTTCCCTCTAAGAGTATAGAATAATGTCACTTTTAAGAATGTATCTACTATAAAGACACATGCACACACGTTTATTCCAGCACTATTCACAATAGCAAAGACTTGGAACCAACCCAAATGTCCATCCATGATAGACTGGATAAAGAAAATGTGGCAGATATAAACCATGGAATACTATGCAGCCATAAAAAAGGGTGAGTTCATGTCCTTCACAGGGACACGGATGAAGCTGGAAACAATGATTCTCAGCAAACTAACACAAGAACAGAAAACCAAACACCACATGTTCTCACTCTTAAGTGGGAGGTGAACAATGAGAACACATGGACTCAGGGAGGAGAACATCACACACTGGGGCCTATTGGTGGATGGAGGGCTGGGGAAGGATAGCGTTAGGAGAAATATTTAATGTAGATGATGGGTTGATGGGTCCAGCAAACCACCATGGCACTTGTATACCTGTGTAACAAAACTCCACGTTCTGCACATGTAAAATGACAAAAAAATAAAAAAGAATGTGGACTCAGGGATTAACCATACCTGTGTTCAGAATCCAATTCTACCATTTGCTAACTGTGTGAAATTTGGAAAGCTACCTATCTTCTCCAAGACTCAGTTTTCTTACCCAGAAAATGGAAATAACAACAAAGCCACCTCACTGTTTTGTGGTAAGTGCAGGAGTGGAGAAGACACTTCATCCCCTGTCTTCATGTCTCCTTAGATGGGGGAGGCTTCAACTCTCCTCCCCAAAAGGGAACAATGTTAAAGTGATACTTTTAGGCCATCTCATCATCCCTCTCACTGGCCCCTTCACATGGCATGAGGAGAAAAGTGTTTAATAGGTGAGGCTAGCAGAACCTGACATTGCATAATGGACCTTTATGGTCATTGTTCTGGTCAAAGATCCAGCCGCTCCTCTTTCTCACATTCATGATTATGTGAGCAGACATTAACAGAACACATACTCTCTTAGTGACCTGATCCCATGTAGAAAATATAACTGGGTCAGGGCTTAGAAATTGCCTTAGAAAGATAGAATCGGAAGTTCTATCAGTCGCTTGCTTGCTTGCTCGCTTTCTCACTCTCTCTCTCTCTCTCTCTCCTCCTCTTCCTCCTTTTGTATGGCTTTGACCATTTCAAATCCATACAAAAACAATCAGAATACTATAATGAATCCCTATGTGCCTATTACCCAGCTTCTATAACTACTAATTCATGGTCAACCTCATTTCAATGTTATATTTTAATTCACATCTGATTCCTCACATGTATTCTCAATTGTCTGAGAATCTGAGGAAGGGCTTAGTGATTAATTGGTACTCTCCCAACTTCTAACAGGGAGGATTAAATAAGGGAATATATATATACATATATATATATATAAATGTAACCTGGCACATTATAAACTTTCAATAAAAACATTAGCATTAATAATGACAATGAGTCATCAGCAGAATTGAAAGCAACTTTTGACCAAGATAACTTAGACTGAAATAGTGAGGATCATTCTTCTTGTAAGATTATCTGCTATATTGTCAAGAGTCTATAACACTGAAGGTAGTAGAATTTCAATGAACGAGAAACCGAGAGGAATTAGTTCCTGTCACATTCATCAACTGTTCCTTAAACCATATCATTTCTTAATTCCTTTCTCCTTTCAAATCACTTACCTCCAGCCTGAGCCTTTGGGATACCATGCCTATGTCGATGCTGACAAACACTGTTCGATTGGACCCATCAGGTTCTGCCATGATGAAAGCACGACTGTACAGCCTAGTGAGGATGCCCTGTGCATTCTGGCCAGATTTGCTGTAGCCCATCTAAAGAGGAAGAGACAATCAGAACTGCTCTGTCTCACTTCCCTACTACTAGAAACCAGGCACAAACATACAATATAGATGACTGCAGAAAGACAAAGAAAAAACATCCATATGACATGGTGGCTCTGAGTGAGAGAATATATGTTTTCAAAAATTAAAAAGAAAAAGGAAGAAAGAAAACTGAAAAATGTCATAAAAGAGGCTTGAATCTTCCATATAGAAAGATGCAAAGGCAAAGAATCGATCAGGTTGGCAGAAGCTGTTCCCTGGCTTATGGGCAGGAGGGAGTTGGTGAGACTTTGGAAATGCTATTACTAACACTAACACGTGAGATCTTTCTAGCCTTTCTGGTTTGGGCAATGGCTCTTTTTCTCCTGCCTGTCTAAGATGTACAGGAAAAAATATTTCCTCTACCTCCACCTCACATTGCCCAGGAACATTTTAAAGATTGAAGGTTCTCTCATGTTGATTGTTTAGTGTATGATTTTGTTTTCTGAAGAAAATGGTATCTTCATAATTAAGTATTCTTCACAGAGGGTACCTCACCCTGGCTTTTACCATAGTATCATTCCTGTTGTGGGTGCAACTGGCTGGCAAATTCATTTACAGCCCATGACATGGGGTGGTAAAGAAATTTACCAAGACAGCCATAGGTAAAGAAAAGCAGATTTATTAGGGAAAGTAAGAAAGTATGTTGCAAGGGTACAACAGGCAGCACAGCAGAGAAGGGGCTGTCTGCAAATATCAGGGAAAACCCCACCCCCAATATTCAACGTGGGTTATTTTCTATTTCCCTAAGCATCAGCTGGTCTGAGAAATAAAGAGAAAGATTACAAAAGAGAGAAATTTTAAAGCTGTGTGCCCGTGGGAGACATCACATGTTGGCAGGTTCCATGATGCTCCCTGAGCCATAAAACCAGCAAGGTTTTATTAGTGATTTTCAAAAGGGGGAAGGAGTGTACGAATAGGGTGTGGGTCACAGAGATCACATGCTTCACAAGGTAATAAAATATCACAAAGCAAATAGAGGCAGGGTGAGATCACAGGACCACAGGATGGGGCGAAATTAAAATTGCTAATGAAGTTTTGGGCACGCATTATCATTGATAACATCTTATCAGGAGACAGGGTTTGAGAGCAGACAACCTGTCTGACCAAAATTTATTAGGCGGGAATTTCCTCATCCTAATAAGCCTGGGAGTGCTACAGGAGACTGGGGCTTATTTCATCCTTTCAGCTTTGACTGTAAAAGACAGCTGCCCGCAAGGGGGCCATTTAGAGACCTACCCTCAGGGATGCATTCTCTTTCTCAGGGATGTTCCTTGCTGAGAAAAAGAATTCAGCAATATTTCTCCCATTT
The DNA here is from genome assembly GCF_000951035.1 of Colobus angolensis palliatus. Classification (NCBI taxonomy): domain Eukaryota; kingdom Metazoa; phylum Chordata; class Mammalia; order Primates; family Cercopithecidae; genus Colobus; species Colobus angolensis. The sequence continues at coordinate 1,246,368 of NW_012114899.1, read as the reverse complement.
GCTTTTGAAAGAAGAGAAATATGGCTCTTTTCCACCTGGCTCACTGGCAGTCAGAGTCCAAAGTCTTATCTCCCTTGTTCCCTGAGCATTGCTGTCATCCTGTTCTTTTTTCAAGGTGCCTAGATTGCATATTGTTCAAACACACATGCTCTACAAACAATTTGTGCAGTTAACACAATCATCACAGGGTCCTGAGGTGACGTACATCCTCCTCAGCTTACGAAGATGATGGGATTAAGAGATGAAAGTAAAGATAGGCATAGGAAATCACAAGGGTATTGATTGGGGAAGTGATAAGTGTCCACAAAATCTTCACAATTTATGTTCAGAGACTGCAGTAAAGACAGGTGTAAGGAATTATAAAGGTATTAATTTGGGGAACTAATAAATGTCCATGAAATCTTCACAATTTATGTTCTTCTGCCATGGCTTCAGTCGGTCCCTCCATCCCTGACTTCCCGCAATACACAAAGAAGCAGGGGCTGGAGGGAAGTTATATAGGGTCATGCTGGAGCGGGACATATGCAGAACAAGGTTGGGCTGCTGGGGCTACATGCAGAGTGAGGTATTTGGGAACAGGATGTTGTGGCAGCAGGTTATCTATGATTAGTCATTTCTCAGAACAGTTGTTCTCCCCAGCGCTGGGGCCCCTGACTTATTAGGACTCTACAACTCTCTAAGCCAAATCAGATCACATACACCTATCCCAAGTCACTTCTCTCACCATGTCATAAAATTTACCCATAAAACTACACCCAGGTCTTCAGAATGCCCCCTCTACTGTTTGCTTTACCCCTCCTGGGAGTGTTTATTTAGGGTTCACATTCCAGGATCACTTTTTCAGAACATACAGTCAAGAATCATACCTGGAATGTAAAGATTACTTAGAGGCAGGGAGTGAATCCCATTAGACAACTTCATGCTCTGGTTTCCTAGGGAAGCACTGACATAAATGGGTATTTCCATCACATAGACAAGACTAGCAGTCAATAGGCCACACCTGACACATAGAAGTTTCATTTGCTTTCACATATTGGTGCAACCTAGGTTTCCAGTTTTAGCTAGAGTTGCCTTTATTTTTTAAGTAAGATATTTGAAACTTCAACTCTTTAATCTGGGGATTTTGGGGCTTCTTCTAAAATACTGCAAAATAGGGCAGCCCTGAGTCCCCATTCTTACATGGCAACAATCAGCTAAATCCATATACTTTCTTTGTGCTGTTTTTCCCCTCAAAGTCCCCACCATTTCCTACTGCCTCCCACTCCCAAACTGAGGATTCACTAGACATTTCTTATGTTACACTGGCCTGGTGATGTCATTTACGGTACTTGCTCACCCCCTGTCATATTTGAGTTTGCCATCTCTGCCACTTCTGCTCATAAAAAAAAAAAAGAAAAAAGGCCAATGGACTTTACAGGGGAGTTATGATTGAATAAAAGTTTTCCTCTTCCTTCTAGTATGAAATTCATAGTGCTAGACAGCAGCAAGGTCAATTAAAAAGCTAGAAGAAAATAATGATGATGTTGTAATAATCAGAAATGAATGCAGGTTGTAAAATAACAAAATTGGTTGTTTCACAGTCTCCTTAAGGAATCCATTGTCTACTTACCAAATTGATATCTGCTACTTGTCCTGTGCAGTCAGCTCGTCCAACACCAATATGATAGCCACTGAAGTTCTGAAATAGAGGTGGCTCTGGGGTTGAAGTCACTGGAGAAGTTTGAGTGGCTGTGGAGCTCTGGGTGGCTGTGGAGCGCTGGGTGGCTGTGGAGCTCTGGGTGGCTGTGGAGCCCTGGGTGGCTGGAGGGTTTGGGGTGGTTGAAAAAAAATGGCCTCCTGAATCCAAAACAGAATAAGAGATTTGAGAAACAACATTTCAGCCCTCTTATTTGTCAACATCAATTAGAATACAACATATAGGCTCAGGTTCATAAGGAAAACTCTTTATATATTTCTTATACATAAAAATATATAGAGAGAAACATCTCAGGAATCTGTTTAAAAATCATAATCCTAAACGGGATCTTTTTCTTGGATGAGAGATGTTTCAGACTAATGATCAAGGCCTCTGTCAAATGTCCTTCAACTCCTCATCACGAGCCATTCCTTGTCAAACTCACTGCCTTCACTCAACTCCCTGCTCTTCTTTTCCAGCTAAGCTAAACAGGTGCCAGGTTTAATGAATCCAACATCTGGGGATTGGTTTCTTCCATTCTTTCTATCCAGACTCCTCACTCCTTTCCTCTCCACCTACCAAACTCCACCACCTGCTTCAGAGTTAGTCCATTTCCATCACACCTAGATCCGACTCAACTCCTCACCTGCAGGATGCCACCCTGCTGACTCTGCCTTGGCTCTGATCTTCTTTGACCTTCTAAAGACTCATTTTTAATGCAACCTAGATCACTGTATACATGTTGATATAATTTCATATTAATTATTCTAATATTTATATATTCATATCTATGTGTGTGTTTATACACATATATTCTATATTAATGTATGCATATATATTTATTATACACACACATACAAATATCAAGGGAAGCAGAATGACATACAGGATTTTTGTGAGAAGACAGTTGACAGAAACAAACTGCCTGGTTTGAAACCTGAATCTACCACCTACTAAGTGATCAAATTCCTTAACCTATTTCACCCCAATTCTTGTCTATAAAATAGAGATTATAATAATATCCTGCTTTCTGGGGTTGTTTTGAATAATATCTCTGTTCACTAATATTATAAACTTGGAACAATGGCTAATATGTAGCTTTGATTTTCTTTACCTATTTAAACATTTTATATAATCATTATTTTGTTTATTTCCATTCCCCAGACAAGAGTCAGGAGTTGCCAAGGCATCAAATATCAGTGTCACAAGGCATTCATGGTCAGAAAGTACTTAGGCAAGAGATTTATAGCTGATTCCTTCTGAAATCCTAGAAATTCAGAGCTCAAAAAACTTAGAGATCACCTAACATAATCTTCTCAGTTTTACAGATGAGAAAACTGAAAATCAGAAAATTGACTTAACCAATAGTTAATGGAGAGCATGTGATGATTCTGGTATGCAATCCAGATCCTCAAACTCAGAATCTGATGCTCTTTCGACCAAATTCTAGATGGAGTTAGAATCCATGTCTTCTCATTCCCAAGTCGAGATTTTCTTCAAGACATCAAGTATTGCAAGGAGTGGAGCAGGCATCTTCGCTATTGCTTCACTGCTACCAGCATAGGAATGTCATGCCAACTAAAGCCAAAGCTAACACATAGCTAAGGGTATGTTATTTGCAATCTCAAGGTCTCCGTTTCCCCAAGTGTAAAATGAAACTAATGTAAACAGTTTACTAATGTAAACTAATGTAAACTAGCATCAACCCTTACAGGATTTTTGTGATAATTCGATGAGAAAATATTCTAGAATCCTCACTATAGTGCTCAACAGAGAAACCATTTAATAAACAGTAACTACAGCTATAAGAATAGTTACTATAATTATTAATAACCTCCCTGAGTCTCAGCCTCCTGATTTCCTAATTTTAAGAGCTAAAATTGAATAATTCCTTTTCTTTTTTTTTTTTTTAATGGAGTCTTGCTCTGTCACCCAGACTTGAGTGCAGTAGTGTGATCTTGGCTCACTTCAACCTCTGATCCCTGGGTTCAAGTGATTCTCCTGCCTTGCCTCAGCCTCCCGAGTAGCTGGGATTACAGGTGTGC